>NC_047084.1:258167083-258472382 GCF_902459505.1 Geotrypetes seraphini
ACATCAACACTAGGGGTGGATGGGAGAGGAAAGATTTTCAGTATACACCCCTCCTCCCTCCATATTTGCAGGTTTGGTACTCGCGACTTCTGTTATTCATAGTTTTTATCCCTCTCTCAGACCTCAGTACAACTTACTTTTTAAAGCCTCCACAACTTACTTTTTAAAGTTGGTCTAGTGGTGTAGGGGTCCAGGAGGCGGGGGTGGGTCCGAGTTGGCCCTAAAGTTAATCGCAAATTTTTCTCATTTGCGGACTGGCTTTGCCCCTAACCCCCGTGAATATAGAGGGATGAGTGTGTTTCAGTTTAGCTAATTCAACAATTCTGGATGCACGTAGCAATTTATGAACAAATAATAAAAATCCAAACAGTATGGGCCCAATTCTATAAACTTGTAAGAACCGGTCAGCGCGGTTGTCAATCAACCATGCAGTTTATAGAATCATACCTAGCGGCGGACATCCTAGTGGTAGGTGCCATTACATTAGATCAGGGTTTTCTTGGCCTAATTTACTGACACTTAACACAGATGCCTAGCGATGCCTAAGCCAACCATGCTTATTCTCCACCCTAACCATGCCTGTTTTTCAGGTCACTAGGCATCGCTAGGCGCCTCAACTTAGGCATCGCTAAGCACCGTGTGATATTCCACACAAAACTTAAATTGTTTTTTTTAATTTTTAAAATGATTTAACAGCATGGTCAGTTACCACACCAGGCATCCTCAATTAGGGCACCTAATGGCTCCTAACTTATCCACTCTTTGGGGCAGTTACTACAGCGGCAGCTGCTAGCGTGGCTTTGTAAAAAGGGGGAGGGGGGTAGGCGCCACTTATAGAATTCTCCCTTTTAACGTGGACTTGGAATTGAATTTATTTTCTTTGATGTAATAATGATCTTGTTTACATTAGTGTGTATTCCTAATTTTATTCGCAGTAACAAATGAATAAATTTATAAATAAAAAATAAAAAAAAGAATTCTCCCTTTATATGCAACTTAACCAAAAATATTATATACATATCTCTCACAATGCATTCACCTTCCCCCATCACTCCAAAATGTGATAGTGAGTAATAGCACAAAGAATATGAGGACATGGGATAGTAGAGTGACAGCACAAAGTTAAGTAATTCGATGTGATGAAATAAACATAAAAGGTGAGACAAACAGAGCTGAGGAAAAAACTGTGGGGAAAAACCTGTTACAAAAGAAAGAAGAGGCAAAGAAAAGAAAAAATAGGATGCATTAATAAATGAAAGAAATATAAAAAGTACTGAAGATAGTACTGGATAAAGCCATAAATAACAGAGAAAAGAAAATAAAGTGGAATAAAATATAGGAAGAAGAGAATGACTAAAAATGATCAAGTGAGACGTGAACAGAAATAAAACAAAGTAAAAATGATGGAAGAGGATAAGAAGATAGTTTATTATGAAGAAAAACATTTCCCCTGATATTTAAACAGTGCGATCAGTATTGACTTCAAATGACAACCATGGCGTTTAAAACTAAATTCAGTTATTCAGCAGCAGCTGGTACCAAAAACAGGTGCTAGATTAGAATAAGCTTCCCACTGGAACTTATCCAGGTAAGGTCTGTATTCAGCACTGGCATTCAATGTTATCTGGATAGCACCAATGCAATGAGTAATGATTTTCAGAAGCATTATCCAGATAACGTTTCTAAAAAGCAAGGGCTGGACCTGGTGAACAACAGTTAACAACAATTAGTTGGGACGTCTACCTGAATAATTGCCACTGAATATCAGGTCTACCATTTTTTCCCAAAATTATTAGTGGTATTTTGTAAAAACTCGTTATCAAAACACAAAGGTGAAAATGTAAAAAAAAATCCATAAATTTTTTTAAAAATTTCAAAATAAAAGTATGCCCATCTTCTAGTCAAAGTATGAGGGGGGAGTCATTCAGGTAAGAAGGAGTGGGCATCCCTCCTGCCAATTTTAGGGGTGTATGGGGGTGTCAGGATGTTCTCAGGCAGGAGGGAGTAGGCATCTCTCCTGCCGATTTTGGGTATGGAGGGTGTCCTCAGGCAGGAGGTAGTAGGCATCCCTCCTGTCAATTGAGGGATGAGCTGATCGCAGGGGAATCCCCAATCAGCTGAGCCGGCAGGATTTCCCAAAGCCGTGCCGGCTAAGCTGTTTGGGGCTTCCCCTGCCAGCTCAGCTGAGCACAAGGGAAGCCCTGAAGCTGGAGGCTTCAGGAAGTCTTGCTGGCTCAGCTGATCAGGGATTCCCCTGCGATCAGCTCAGCCGGAAGGGAAAGCAGAAGAAAACTTTTTAAATTTTGACAGGAGGGATGAGGGGAAGAGCTGTGCCTAACGATTACTTTTCTGAGCAGGCACTAGGCACAGTTCCACCCTCTTTTACTGGGGCTGCTCCGCAATCAGTTGTGATTCTCTAACCGGCACTGTCATGTGATTGAGACACAATCGTCAGCCATTTTTAAGGCAGCTGCCGACATGGGCACCAGTTAGAGAATCCGGGGGTTAGTTTGTAGATGGTAAGGACTCAGGCACTAACCATGCACTAATCGGTTAGCGTGTAGTGATGTAGCTGCACTAATGGATTAGTGCAGTACATGTCTATTCTCTGCCCTTCGACCCACCCCAGTGTGTGGGTAGCGCATGCACATGCAAAAATTACTCTGGGACACAAGTGTGCCCTACAGTAAGCACTTTTTTACGGTGGTTAAGTAAAAACCGTGCTCCTTTAATTTTGTCAATAACCACAGTACCAGAAAACTAGATTTCTGAGCTTCATTATGCAGCTTGGCAATTTAAATGAAAAAAGATAAACTGATCCAAGGCAAGAGACAGTAAGATTCATTGTTTTCAAACAAGTAATGCAAGGACTTTCCAATGCAAATATTTTGGCAGTATAAACGTCCTGTGTCAAGGGAAAAAACTATATTTTATAGAGCTGACATGCCATCTTCATATCTGAATTTGACTTTAAATCTAACCTCGTATTTATACTTCACTAAATTCTTAAAGGTACAAAACAGATAACAACAATCATATGCTCCAAATCAAAAATGGCAGATAAAAAAATACTAAAAATTATAATCTTGTCAACAAAGATATTTCTGGGGAAAAAAAGTTTTCAAAGAACATCTAGAAAGAAAAAAGACATTATGAACTTACCCTGGTAAACTCTTTTCCAGTAGATAAGTGAGACTTCTCTAGACACATGGGTAATATTCCTATAGCCGTATGCTGCAGAAGGAATCCATTCCGGATTTTTTACTCTGCCTCTGCTGTACTTCACTGGGTTCTTTAGCTCCACCTACAGTTAGTAACCAAGCACCGAGAGCCACCCAATACATGTGAAGTAGAGGCACCTGTAGCAACAGGCTTAGCAAAAAACTGTTCTGCTCAAGAATTAATCAAACAGTAATGTTAAGCAACAACAAAGGCTTCCAAGGAGCTCAGAAACTACTCCCATAGAACCCATAAGAGCTGACGGGCATCAAAGAATCAGTTTGGAGAAGCATATACAGACTGAAACAGTAGGCAGGCGCAGGAAGGACTGGGCAGGTGTCTACAATGTCTTACCTATCTACTGGAAAAGAGCTTACCAGGGTAAGTACATAATCTCTTTTTCCAGTGCAATAGGTGAGACATTCTAGACAGATGGGACATATGAAAGCAGGTCCCAAAAAGCTAGGGTGGGCTTGCTGTGCTGACCCTTAAAACCAAGGACCCAAAAGCAGAGTCCTTTCTTACAGCCATATCCACTCTGTAAAACTTGGCAAATGTGTGAAGAAAAGACCACATTGCCGCCCTGCAAATCTCCTCATGAGAGACAGATCTAGCTTTGGCCCATGAAGAAGCCACACTCCTGGTAGACGGAAACAGGGGACTGTTTCCCAAAAAAGAATGTAGGCTGACAAAATGGTCTTATGGATCCATCTGGAAATCATGGCCTTGGAAGCTGGAGCACCCTACTTTAACCTAATGAGTCAGCACAAACAAATAGTCAGAGAGACGAAACTTGTTAGTGACCTCCAGATAGTGCAGAAGATTCTGTGCATATCCAGTCTCTTCAATAGGTGAACTTGCGTCCTGAAACCAGTAGGGTGAAAAGCAGGAAAATGCACTTCATGATTAACATGGAAAGCCAAAACTACCTTCAGCACTCAGTCTCCGAAATACGGCGGAATGGTTCTCTGCAAGACAGCCTGTAGTTTCAACACATTTCGTGCTGAAGTAATGGCAACCAGAAAAACAGTCTTGAGTGTCGACCAAGAGGGAAGCATCTCGAAGGGGCTCAAAAGAAGCCTTGGTAAGGCTAGACAGCACCAGGTTACGATCCCAGGAAGAGAAAGGTTGCTTAACCAGCAATCTGACAACGAAGAGCCCCCATCAGAAATCTAGCAACATCAGGATGAGATGCCAATGAGGACCGACACTCCTGGGATCTAATACAAGAGAGCCCAGCCATCTGAACCCAAAGAGATGCCACAGTGAGGCCTTTATACAGGCAAGCCTGAAGAAAGGCAAGAAACAGCGAGAACGGAGCTGAATAAGGGTCCACCTGAGCCTGGGCACACCAATATTGGAAGGCCTTCCACGCCTTGGCTTAAGCCAACTGTGGACGACTTCTTAGACTTGAGAAGAGTATCAATAACCATAGCAGAATATCCTTTGTGCTCTAAGACTGCATGCTCAAGAGCTATGCCGTAAGAGCAAAATGACCCAGATCCTCCATGAATGCTAGACCCTGCGGGAGGAGGTTCGGATGGGCATTCAGCCAAATGCTGCAACCTCTGCACAGATGCATCAGATCTGTGTGCCACGGTCTGCGAGGCCAATCTGGAGCCACCAGAATGACACGGCCTAGATGGACCGCAATCTGCTAAATGACCCAGCCGATCATCGGCCAAGAAAGAAAGACATACAGGTGAAAGAGAGGGAGAAAATGCTAGACAACAGGAGGGAGGGAGGGAATAAAGATATGCTGGATGAAGGAGGGAGGGAAGGAAGAGAGAGAGAGGGAAAATGTTGGAATTGGGACACAAGGGAGGGAGGAGGGAGAGAGAGGAACAAGACATGTTAGATCCAAGGGCAGAATGACATAAGGGAGAAATGTTGGGCTAATGTGGTGGGAAGGGCAAACAAAGGAGACATGCTGGACCAGAGGTGAAGAAAGAGGGAAGGGACAGGGACAGGGACAGGGAGATATCAGGCTTTGAGGGTACAGAGATGAGAAGATGCTGGGCTACAAGGGCAGAGGAAGATGCTCAACCTTTTGAAATTTTTCTAAAATTTTAATAAAATATTAAGGAAGATGCTCAGAATGGTGGAATCATGTGGGAAAGGCCATGGGAGGGGCAGTAAGTACAGAGGGTAGAAATGTAGTAAATGAGGAGAAGATGAAAGATGGATAGGAATAGGAGGTAGGGGAAGGAGTTAGATGGGAAGATTTAGGGGGTGGCAGAAGGAGATGGAAAGTTGATAGGTGAATGAAAGGAAAAAGGAAGAAGGATGAGAAAGAGGGTGACAGAATGGAAAGAGAAGCAGAAAACAAAAAAGGGAGGGAAGATTTGAAAGGGAAAGATCAATAGGTCAGAGACAGGTGTAGTGAGCATAAAATCCACAACCTATCTAACACGGCGCTACACATGATTTCTGTTGGCCTGACAGTTTATATGTGAGCATATCCCTACAGAAATGGCTCTTAATAGTTTTCAATTCACTCCTGCAAAGTTGGGATTAAAGCCACTTAGTGCAAGAAGGACTTGTGGTTTATGGTGCTATGAACCTTTCACAATAACTATTAAAGCTTTATGGTGCATGTCTGACACTGCTTAATTCTATAGATAGATTTTCGTGGTTCCATTTTTTTCACATGTCAAAACTGGCAGTGTGCTAACTTGGTGGAAACAAAAGAATAGCACTAAGACTGAACTGGACACATTTCATTTTTGAGCCTGTATCTGTAAAGAGGAATAATATGACTCTTACTTGGAAGAGACCTTTGTTCAAGTCATGCAGAAAAACAAAACTGTACAAACACTGGAGATTGGGAAAAGGAATTTAAAGTTTCTGGAAGGGTCCCAGAACCTTCATAAATTCCTGAGGTGTGCACAATCTCTGTCCTCAAGGGCTGAACCAAGTCAGGTTTTCAGCATATTTTGACAATGAGTATCCATGAACTGTCTCCACTCATATGAATTAGATGTCATGCATATTTAGCCTGGAAATTCTGAAAACTGACAGGGTTACAGAGTTTGAAGGTCAAGGCTGCACACACCCGTGTGACAGAGTAAAGAGCAGAGCGCAGAGTGCTGTAGAGTAGACTATAGGTAAGATTTATCAAATTATTGGAGCAGGTTGGGAGAAGTTCATTTTAATACTGGCTGGGTCCTTTTAATATTACCTCCCTTTTGTTGCCTCAAGTGACGTAAAGACGCACTGAAACAGGAGTAATGTTTTTATTAATGTTTTAATTTATTGTTGTAAGCTGCCTTGAAACAAGCCTGTAGATTGAAGTGGCACAGCACATAAATGTATAGAGCCCGATAGTCAGCTGGAAGTGCTCAGTTTTTTTGTTCACTATTGATGGTGTTAAACCTGGAAATTCAATCAGAATCATGTCCGAGCTTCAGCACTGAATTTCCAGGTTTGTAGAACTAGCTAATACATAGCTGGTTGTGATCATGTGATGGTCCAAGTGGTCAACCCCCGTCACACATCTGTCTTCAGGCTCTGCTGAAACACTTAAAACAATAACACAGATCTCACAGCATACCCTGACGAAAGCCACAGCATGGTGGCTGAAACATCAGTTTCTACCTTTCAAGACGCAGCGAGATCAGGAAACTTGCTACAAGCACAATGCCAGCTGTGGAAACCCTGTGAGAACATGTAACTCAGATCCACGGGGAGAACATCTTTAAACCCATCAGAGACTTTTCCATTCTATGGAAAAAGAGACCAACTGAATTTCAAAATAAAATTCAAATTTCTGACCAACTGATTTTTCTGCCAAAATTCAAATTGATGGACTGCCCTGTTCCCAATCAAGTCAGTGAACCCACTATTTACAAAGACAAACTTCAAGATCTCATAGCATACCCTGACGAAAGCCACATCATGGTGGCTGAAACATTAGTTTCTACCTGACAAGATGCAGCAAGAACTGGAAACCTGGCTCCAAGCACAGTAACACAACAGTTAAACATCACACACTCTTAAAACTCCTGATCAGGTTCTTCTTGACCTTCCTGGTTATCATTGGGTCCTCCCTGGACACCTTGGTCTTTCCAGTTCTTCAAGATCCTCTCCTGACCCTTCATTGGTCCTCTGGTCTTCTGGCAGCTTCCAGTGCCATTACTGATCTCTCTGTTGGTCACCACTGGCCATGCCGGTCCCTCTGCTGGTTGTTCACCAGACCTTTGACCAATGCTCACTCGGGCTATCAGGCTACTTCCCTGGGTTCCTCTGGCAGCTTTTTAGTGCCATTACCGACCTCTCCGCTGGTCGCCACCAGTCTTGCTGGTTCCTCTGCAGGTCACTTGCCAGACCCCCTCAGCCTTGGACCTTGACTCTTCTTCTGCGACCATCACCGGTCCCCTACGCGACACTGCCTCTTGGGTCCTCATGGGTCTTCACTGGTCCTTCCACTGGTCGTCAAGCCTGAGCCCCTCCCTGGACTCTAGCTACTCCTTCTTCCAGGCCCTTCTAGTCACTCAGCCATCTTTTCCTGGATGCACACCCTGAGGACTCTCCCAGTCCCTCCGTTGTCTTCTCCCAGACACACGGCATGAGGACTCTTTCTCGGTCTCCCAGCCAGTCTCTCTCAGTGGGGTTTCCAGGGACTTACTTCCTGTCCCTCAGCTGCACTCCATGAGGACAACCCCGTCACTCACTCCTCTGGTCTCTCACACAACCACCAGGCCCTCTTCCAGTCATCAGCCCTGTGGTACCGTCCTGGTTACCCATAAGGTCTACCGGACAAGCTGGTTTAACAGGCTTACTGAGGGTTAGGTCAGAGATCAGCATTCCTCCCCTTGAGGATCACCTGGCTCCTGAAGGAGCTTTTGATTGTTCTAGCTTTCTGCTGTAGAAGTGTCCTTTTCAGCATCACCATTCCCTCCAGGGTGAGTGGACAGATCCCAGCAGACTTTGCAGGATATAATGCAAATTAGCTTCTTCTTTCTACTGCTCAGACTCCCTCTGCTGGTCAGTGACAGGAACTCCAACTTGTCACACTGGAGTGCCGCAGGGGTATGCAATGGGACTGGTGCTATTTAACTTTATTTATAAATGATCTGGAAATTGGAACGATGAGTGAGGTGATTAAATTTGCAGATGAGTTGTTAAAACGCATGTGGATTGTGAAAAATTGCAGGCGGACCTTAGGAAATTGGAAGACTGGGCGTCCAAATGGCAGGTAAAATTTAATGTGGACAAATGCAAAATGATGCACATTGGGAAGAATAACCTGAATCACAGTTACCAGATGCTAGGGTCAGCCTTGGGGATTAGCGCCCAAGAAAAGGGTCTGGGTATCATTGTAGATAATACGATGAAACCTTCTGCCCAATGTGAGGCGGTGGCCAAAAAAGCAAACAGGATGCTAGGATGTTTTACAAGTCTAAGAATGTTATAATGCCCCTGTATCGCTCCATGGTGCAACCTCATCTGGAGTATTGCATTCAATTCTGGTCTCCTTATCTCAAGAAAGATACAGTTACTAACTTCAAAAAACCTTCTATTGCACTTATCATTTTTTATTGTTTATTACCACACAATTAATATATTTATGTCACTTTGATTTAATTGACATAAATATATTATTATGTGGTAGTAAACAATAAAAAATGATAAATACAGTAGAAGGCTTCTTGAAGTCAGGGGTATTTATTGTTGAGTTAGCTGAAGCCATTTTAAGTGATTTAAAGCCCTGTTTGTATTAATTGGTAATCCAAGAAAGATATAGTGGTGCTAGAAAAGGTTCAAAGAAGAGCGACTAAGATGATAAAGGGGATGGAACTCCTCTCGGATGAGGAAAGACTAAAACGGTTAGGGCTCTTCAGCTTGGAAAAGAGACGGCTGAAGGGAGATATGATTGAAGTCTACAAGATTCTGAGTGGAGTAGAACGGGTACCAATGGATCGATTTTTCACTCCGTCAAAAATTACAAAGACTAGGGGACACTTGATGAAGTTACAAGGAAATACTTTTAAAACCAATAAAAGGAAATTTTTTTTTCACTCAGAGAATAGTTAAGCCCTGGAACGCTGGATAGCGTAGCTAGTTTTAAGAAAGGTTTGGACAAGTTCCTAGAGGAAAAGTCCATAGTCTGTTATTGAGTAAGATATGGGGGAAGCCACTGCTTGCCCTGTATCGGTAGCATGGAATATTGCTACTCCTTGGGTTTTGGCCAGGTACTAGTGACCTGGATTGGCCACTGTGAAAATGGACTACTGGGCTTGATGGACCATTGGTCTGACTCAGTAAGGCTATTCTTATGTTCTTATGTTAGGTGCAATTTTCAAAAGAAAAGCAAAAAGAAGACGACAAAATTCTGCATAAAACTAAATGGATAAACAAAGGAGCAAAGAAGACCAGACCTTCAAACTGAAGCTTTAATGTCAGCGATAGGAAGTGGAACAAGAAAAACGGACCTGACATGGACTGTGTTTCGGCTACAATCCTGCATCAGGAGTCCTCAGGGTGTCAACTCAACAATTAGACAATAAAAATAAGCTCATGCAGCAATCTAATTTAGTGAAAGCTCACATCTCAGATGCTTTTGGATGTGAACTTCAGTTTGAAGATCTGATCTTCTCTGTTCCTAAGTGCAATATTCAGCACTTAACCAGCTATGGGTTACCACATAAAGACAGGACTAACTTTTATGCTGTGCTATTTATGTGCCAACCTTGGTCAGATAAGTGCGGAATATTGGCACTTAAGCAGCCAAGTGCTGACCCCCATCCCCACCGCCAAATAGCCTGTTTTCAGTTTGGCAGTAACTGAGCATTTTAAACAGCACTAACTGGTTAACTGCTGCTGAAAATTTGTAGTTAGCCCTGAACAGGCAATTTAACATTTCTGGCTAATTAAATCACTTTGAATATCGACTCATAAATTAAGAGCAAATTACTGGTTGTTCGGAAGCATACTTGTTCTCTGAAATAATGTCCCTTTACATGTGCATACAGCGGCATAGTAAGGGGGAGTAGACTGCCCTGGGCCACCACCTCTCCTTCCCCCCACCCGCACTCCTTCCCACTCCTCTCCCGCCATGCGTATGTCTTCATCTCCCCTCCCCCCCCCCCCCCCGTACCTCTATCTCTTCGCTGGTTCAAGCAGCAGCTCCAAACTGCTGCTCATGGCAGCAAGTTGGAGATGCTGTTCACGTCGGGGAAGTTAAACAGAAACGTAGGAATGGAAGTGGCGCACGCATGGCAGGTGGAAGTGGAGAAGAGGGAGAAGGGGGCGTCACCGCCCCTGGTGCCTCCCACCCTCACTACTCCAGTTCGTACATATATATATATGCATGTATGTACAAATAAATTAAGGTAGAAAGAAAGCAGGCGATTCAAGCACTCACTGGATGTGATGTATTCAGGTGCTTTGCCAGGACTGAGTGGAACGGCCTCTTCATAATAACCTTCAGGGAGGGATGATGTGGGTAGTGGTGGAGGTCCGTTATCTGGTGGCTAAATAAACAGAAAACAAGCTAAAGATTGCAAAACTTTGACAAAAACACAAAGGAAAGTAAGCAAACTAAAGAGGCCCATGCATTAAGGTCTTCTCATGCCCCTTAAAGCAGTTGCAAGGGCACCTAAAATTAGAGCCTATGTGCATGTCAAGAAAAGAACACCACAAAAAGTGAAGCTTTAATACTCACTATTTACCACCAAACAGATAAACACCTGCCTCAGATTAAACTTGTACTGTGCACGGTACCCAGGGCTAACCCTGCGAAAAATGTGGAGTCCAGAGCAAACATGCCAGAACAGGATGCCCCTCCAGATCAAATGGCATGGGGGGGGGGGGGGGTCCTCTGATTCTGCCCACTCCCTCTGGAGTTTAAAGAACATAGGCATCCTCCTCCAAAGAAGAAGAGTCAGGGGAAGCCCTCATACTGGAGCCAGGGTCAGGCCCTTTTAGGGCCTCAACATTTTCTCAGCACCTCCTGTTGCAACACTGGCCACATTTATTTTTGTTAGATGTTTTGTTGGGGGGGGAGGGGACACAAACAGAGCAGCTCTAAATGGTTCCCATGGTCTAGGAACCTCTTCTCCTTCTCCCCACTACATCACAACATCTCCTTTCCTTCATGTTCCTGGTGTAGTAAAAAGCATTTCCCTTTACAGGGGTCATCAGCATGGCTGTGATTCTAATTGGCTGCCTCAAAGCTTTTCCTCTTCCACAATCTGCCTTGGCACACAGTTTGAGATAAACTGGTCTAGATTATATCCATTTAGAAACATCAGGAAACACTGCAATTTTGAGTCCAAACCCCCCCAACATTCTCAGATCTATAAAATAATCATAAAATTGCCTTTCAGTTTTTTTCTTGAGCTCTTCCTCTGATGTCACTTCCTAGGTGTAGTACCAGGAAGTGACATCAGAGGAAACACCGATGCTAGTGTGACAGCAGGTTGGGGGTAGCTGCTCACGCCAGGAACGTTACAGAGGTACAGTTGAAGGGAAGCGATGTGCATGCCTGGCATTTGGAGGGGGGGACAGGAACTGAGAGGAGTACCTGCGCCCTCACCAAGATGGTGCCTGGGGCGGACACCCCCCTTATTATGCCACTGGCATCATGCATAAATTATTGTATTCTACAAGTTGTGTGTATAAGTTGGAGACATGCCTATGTCCTTCTCATTCTCCAGCCTGGTATATGCCCCCTTGTAGTTAAGTAGTAGTGTGTTGGGTATTTATACACTTAAGTGATGCGTTTTTGTACGTGCATGCACCCAGTTATGGAATTGTCATTCATCTATTTATTATACTTTGTACAACAGCTTTTATTTCTAAATGACCTTTTAAGGAAACAAAGATCACTTTATATACAGTGTTCCCCTGTTCATTCGCGGTTCGCAGATTCGCTCTTTCACGGTCTGCTCCGACCGCCTCTTCCTGTAGTAAAGTCGGGCTACACCAATCAGGAGCTGCGTGACAAAGCAGCTCCTGATTGGTATAGCCCAACTTTACTACAGAAAGTGGCAGTTGGAGCAGACCGCGAGTGATTTTCTTCACCCGCCAGCGCTCCAGCTGCCCTCTCCTGCCTCCCCTGCCTTTTGCAGTTTTTTGAAATTCGCAGGGGTTCCTGGAATGGAACCCCCCGTGAATTTTGGGGGAGTACTGTATATATTCTCGTACTTTGTTTTACTGAGGGGTAGTGTGTCTCCAAATGGATTAGTTTTTGCATACTGTCACAGAAATGAAACTCATTCCCAAGCATGGGTATATCAAATTTACTGTTAATGCTTGCCATAGTAGGTGTATCACACCAAGAACAGCTTCTCTCTTGAGTTTGTAAGATGCAACAAGTAGAGGAAAGTGCCATCCAAAACAATGATTTGGTGTGTATAATCAACTCAAATGTTATATTTATCAATTTTAAAAGAAAAATGTTCTTTTCATATATTATTCTACAAGTTAAATAATTTTTACCCCTGATGTAGGCATAATAAATATTTTTTTATACCTGTGACTAATATATCAAAATTTAAGCTAAAAATATATTTAAATTAAATTTCCTTATCCCAAATCCCTTCCTACCTTATTCCTGGGATATCATCTTGACCCATATTGGGGGTTTTTGTTGGTTATTATTTGTGATTATTAGGGTTATAAAATAATATTTGTTTACCTTGCCCGGGTTGGGGACCTGGGTCTGGGAGAGGAGCTGGTGCTGCTGTAGCTCTAAGATCCAGCCACGGGAGTGCAGTAGGTTCAGGCTGGCACTGCAAAAGCAGTCTGACAGCTTGGGAGCTTGTGCATGCTTCAGGTGTGCTGAAGTAAGCTTGGTCGACACAGCTGCAAGCACAAGAGATGCTGGCACTGCAGTTGTACTATGGAATGTATGTGAATTTCCACGCTTGCATAGTTAAGCTTTGGAGTGCTGCAGTAGGCCCAAAATGAGGCCAGTAATTAATTTACCCCATTTTACAAAATTGCTTACGAGGTTTTTAGCACCGGCTGGTGTGCTAAATGCTCTGCACTGCTCTGGTGCTCATAGGAACTCTAAGACTATCGGAGCAGCACAGAGAATTCAGCGCACTGGCCGGCGCTAAAAACCTCCTCCGTGCTTTTGTAAAAAAAAAAGGGGGGGGATATTCACTACTGCATTTTAGGGGTCTTTTACTAAAGGCTAGCACATTATCTGCCACAGGACCCATTTTATTCCTATGGACCCTGCTGCAGATAACATGAGCTAATCTTTAGTAAAAGGCCCTTTTTGTGACTTATATGACGTATGTTTATGTCAAATCTTAGAACTGCCCACATAAAAAAGTAGGAAAAAATCACCCCACTCTGTCTAAGGATGACACAGGGATTTTGAATAAACCAATACAAATTTTATTTAAAATAAAATAAACCTCAAAAATAAGGTAACTGGTCGCAAAATGCAGTTGCGTACAATAGGATTAACACTGTCCATGTGTCAGCAAAAAACACCTTCCTCAGGAGTCCATATCATCACAAAGCTTCATATATTTAGAAACAAAGCTTTCTCAGTTGGATTGAGTACATTTGGCATGATGCATTTCTGTGCTTTTCCTCTTTGAACAGCTCAGCGACAACACTTTATTTTTCACAATTTGTTTAAGAACATATTAATAGCCTTACTGGGTCAGACCAATGATCCATCTAGCCCAGCTTCGCAGAGGCCAATCCAAGTCACAAGTATCTGGCAAAATGCAAAATAGTAGCAGAATTCCATGATACCGTCCCTTGTCTATCTCAACAGCAGACTAAGGACTTTTCCTCCAGGAACTTGTCCAAACCTTTTTTTAAATCAGCTACATTAACTGCTCTTACCACATTCTCTGGCAACGCATTCCAGAGCTTAACTATTCTCTGAGTGAAAAAAATATTTCCTCCTATTGGTTTTAAAAGTATTATTCTGCAACTTCAAGTATCTCCTAGTCTCTGTAAATCTTTATGCAGTAAAAAAAATTGATCCATTTGTACCCGTTCTACACCACTCAAGATTTTGTAGACTTCAATCATATCTCCTCTCAGCAGTCTCTTTTCCAAGCTGAAGAGCCCCTAACCTCTGTAGTCTTTCGTCATACAAGAGGAGTTCCATCCCCTTTATCATCTTGGACGCTCTTCTTTGAATCTTTTCTAGTGCTGCTGTATCTTTTTTGAGATAAGGAGACCAGAACTGAACGCAATACTCAAGGTAAGGTTGCACCATTGAGTGATACAGAGGCATTATAACATTTTTAGTCTTGTTAACCATCCCTTTTCTAATAACTCCTAGCTTCCTATTTGCCTTCTTGACCACCGCCACACATTGGGTGGAAGGTTTCATCGTATTATATACGATGATACCCAGATCCTTGTCTTGGGCGCTAATCCCCAAGGTGAACCCTAGCATCCTGTAACTGTGATTCAGGTTATTCTTCCCAATGTGAATCACTTTGCATTAGTCCACATTAAAGTTCATCTGCCATTTGGACATCCAGTCTTCCAATTTCTACATATATGAAGCTTAGGGCCTCTTCTATTAAACTGCGCTAGCAGTTTCTAGCGCAGGGAGCCGCGTTGAATGGCCCACACTGCTCCCGACGCTCATAGAGTTCCTATGAGCGTTGGGAGCAGCGCGGGCCATTCAGTGCAGCTCTCTGCGCTAAAAACTGCTAGCACAGTTTAATAGAAGAGAGGGTTAGTGAAGCTTTGACTCCTGAGGAAGGCAGTTTTCACTGAAACATGCACCATGTTGAGTCCTATTTGTACTACTGCATTTTGTGACCACTTACCTTATTTTTGAGGTTTATTATTTTGGCCCCTTTTTATGAAGCTGCATTAGGCTTTTTTTATTGCTGGCCGCGGCAGTATTAGCTCCAACACTTATAGGAAGTCTATGAGCTTTGGAGCTTTTACCGCTGCAGCCAATGATAAAAAAAAAAGCCTAATGCAGCATCATAAAAAGGTGCATGGTGTTATTTTTAATCAACTTTTTATTGTTTTATTTGATATTCCTGCGTTATCCTAATACAGAGTGGGGGTGGGGGGTTTCCCCACTTTTTTATGTGGATACTTTTTCTTGTGAGGGTTTTTACCCCTTTGTTTTTCTGCAAAAGCTTTGAACTAAACAAAACTGTATAAAACAAATCTGATCCAACGTACTGTACTTGTCCCAATCTTTCTTGAATTCAGATACACTTTTCTTCTCTACCACCTCCACTGGGATACTGTTTCACACACTCAACACCATTTTGGTGAAAAAGTATTTCCTGAGGTTAATTCTGAATCCCTTTCATCTTCATCCTATGTCTCCTCATTCCAGAGTTTCCTTTCAATTGAAAGAGAACATAAGAGTTGCCGCTGCTGGGTCAGACCAGTGGTCCATCGTGCCCAGCAATCCGCTCCCGCAGTGGCCCCTAGGTCAAAGACCAGCGCCCTAACCGAGACCAGCCCTACCTGCATACGTTCCAGTTCCGCAGGAACTCGTCTAACTTTGTGTTGAATCCCTGGAGGGTGTTTTCCCCTACGACAGCCTCCAGTTTTTCACCACTCTCTGGGTGAAGAAGAACTTCCTTACATTTGTACGGAATCTATCCCCTTTTAACTTTAGAGAGTGCCTCTCGTTCTCCCTTCCTTGGAGAGAGTGAACAACCTGTCTTTATCTACTAAGTCTATTCTCTTCATTATCTTGAAGGTTTCAATCATGTCCCCTCTCAAGGGAGAAGAGACTTTCCTTGTGCACATTTATGCCATGTAGGTTATACAATGCTTGCAGTTAGGTACATGTATTTCCACCAGCCATTTGACTGGCGTAAGTGTTCTTAACTAGTATTCTAAAATGCAATTGCTGTTATAGAATCCTTGCTTAGCACGCAGCCAGGCCAAGATTAACCAATAGGCCAAGTAGGCACGTGCCTAGGGCCCGAAATGGTAAAGGGGGGGCCTGATGAAGGAGAGCCCCCCCCCCGATCGGCAACGTGGGCCCCACCCCGATCAGCAATGTGCCTCCCTCCCATCGACGGACAGTAAGACAAGCAAGCAATGCGGGTAAGAAAGGCAACGGGAACTGTAATTGTGCAAGCAGTGCTCTTGCCCAAAGCTTCCCTCTGACGCAGCTTCCTGTTTCCGCCTGGGCGCATGATGGGGTGGGGCGGGGCAGGGGGCCCAGTGTACTTGTGTGCTTAGGGGCCCTCGACGAATTAATCCTGCCTTGCCCGCAGCAATCCTGGCATCCAACATTAGGAGTTGTTTTTTATTTTTTAAAGAATTACCCTTAAAAATTTACATTTACAAGCACTTAAATTTACAAGTTCAATGGTGAGGGGTGAGGGGGGAGGGGGGGTAATTTTATTATTACATATTGTACAAGATATTTGATTATATGATAGGAAAGGGTGGGAAGGGTGGGTGATAAGAGCATATTATTTGTACCATTGATGATTATTAAGTGATATATTTATTGTTAATTTATTAGGACCTATTGTCATACTTATTGTAAGTCTGAAAATGAATAAAGATTTAAAAGAAGAAGAAGAAGAAAAAAAAAAGAATTACCCTTAAGTGATTTTTTTTAACATGTTCATTCATTTGTTTTAATAAGCGGTTGCTATAATTTGTTTTATTGCATAGGTCTTAAGTCTTGTGTTTAACATGCACATAAATATTTTAGACTCACAGCCTAATACCTTTTTGTTACAAATTATATTGCACAGGCCCTTAGATCTGTCCAAAATACACTCATTCTTTACGACAGGCACAGCTGCAGCTTTTCAAAAAGCAGTTCAACCAACTGCATTTTAGTTACTTTTGGAAAAGCCAAGTCCAAAAAGTCAAGTCCAAAAACAGTATTCAATTTTTAACAAAATATCCTTTCCCTATTAGTTTATGGTGTTGCTTTTCATCCTGATAATGTATTTTAGATTTTAAAGCACTCTGTTGCACTTTTGTAAGAGCATTACAGTATATCAAGTTAAATAAACCATAAACCAAAAACCCACATTACAGTTTGCTTTATTATGTGAAACATAATATATCTTGTACTAGAAATTCAATTAAAATCTTCTCGTTTTCTAACAAGGCTCAAATGCGTAAAGCCCCCAAAATACCCATTCTGGGAACATTTTAGAAAGTGTTTTTTTACACGCATGGAAAGGCTTTCATACAAATATCCCAGAGATTTTATGATATCAGGCTGGATTGCGAGGTAATAGAGGGGGTGCTCCACATTAGTGTCAAGGTTGAGTAGGGAAGGGAGGGGTGGGATTGGTATAGGGAGAGAAGATCTGAGTTATTTGAGGACTAGAAGGCCATAACTAGGGTTGCCATATGGCTCCAAAAAAGAGAGAACAGATTGAGATATCCGGATTTTACTTCCACTGAAAGCAATGGAAATAAGGAGGATGGTGTGACCTCATCTGGAGTATTCCGTTCAATTCTGGTCTCCTTATCTCAAGAAAGATATCATGGCACTAGAAAAGGTTCAAAGAAGAGCAACCAAGAAGGTAAAGGAGAAGAAACTCCTCTCGTATGAGGAAAGACTAAAATGGTTAGGGCTCTTCAGCTTGGAAAAGAGACGGCTGAGGGGAGATATGATTGAAGTCTACAAAATCCTGAGTGGAGTAGAATGGGTACAAGTGGATCAATTTTTTACTTTGCCAAAAATTACAAAGACTAGGGGACACTCGATGAAGTTACAGGGAAATATTTTTAAAACCAACTGGAGGAAATTTTTTTTCACTCAGAGAATAGTTAAGCTCTGGAACGCATTGCCAGAGGATGTGGTAAGAGCAGATAGCATAGCTGGTTTTAAGAAAGATTTGCTCAAGTTCCTGGAGGAAAAGTCCATAGTCTGTTATTGAGAAAGACACGGGGGAAGCCACTGCTTGCCCTGTGTCGGTAGCATGAAATATTGCTACACCTTGGGTTTTGGACAGGTACTGGTTACCTGCATTGGCCACCGTGGGAACAGGCTACTGGGCTTGATGGACCATTGGTCTGACCCAGTGAGGCTATTCTTATGATAGAGACATCTGGGCTTTACTTCCATTGAAAGCAATGGAAGTAAAAGTCGAATGTCTCAATCTGTCCTCCTTTTTCTGGAGCCATAACAGCCAAGGCTCCCTGGAAATTATATATAAGGGTTGGTTTGGGGAGGAAAGGGGGGTCCAGATGGGAACTTTGGGGATTGTATTCACAAGTGTTGGAACATGTTTATTTTTTCTGTACCAGAGCTTTTATATTTCAATTAAATTGATTGACTATATAAATATCCCAGGAGTTACGGGTGCAAAAGTATACACTGTGAAAAGAAGATGTATACTTGTATGTGACCCATGTGTAGGCATATTCTGAGGCGGAATTTGGGCAGAGCCTGTATGTTGATATAACGACCAACTTGTGGAACAGATTGCAGTTAGTAATGAATATGTCTGCTCGTCTTATTTTTGTGACGTCTAGATTCAAGCATGTGACTCCTTAAGAGAGCTTCATTGGCTCCTGATTCAAGACAGAATACATTTTTAAAAACCCTCCCCCCTTTTACTAAGCCGCAGTAGAGGTTTCTACCATGGTCCGGAGTGCTAACTGCTCCGATGCTTCTAGAATTCCTATAAGCATCGGAGCATTTGGTGCTCCAGGCCACTGTAGAAACCTCTACCGCCGCTTAATAAAAGGGGACCACAATTTCTTGCTTTGTTTTCAGTCTTTTATGGGACCATCCCTGATGAACATTCCTGGTAAACTAGACCGGAGATGGTCCTGGATGTTTGATTTAATGTTTCCTTCTTTTAAAGCTGTTCGTTTTAAGAAAATTTTAAAACAGTCTTTTTCTTATGAAGCTGCAGCTATTTAAAATGCTCTGCCAGCTAAGATTAGAATTATTGGGCTCCTTTTAAACTAAACTAAACTAAACTAAACTAAACCTTAGGTTTATATACCGCACCATCTCCGCAATCGTGGAGCTCGGCACGGTTTACATGAATAGTAATTTGAAAGGAACTCCATGGAAAGTGTTAGAAGAGGAACAGAGGAAAGAGGGAGGTTAGAGGGCAAGGGTGTCAAATTAGGAGGGATGTTAGGTTTTAGAGAATAACCAGGTTTTCAGCTGTTTACGGAAGGGTTGGAGAGCACTAAGGTTCCGAAGAGGGAAGGTAAGGTTGTTCCAGAGCTCGGTGAGTCTGAAGGGGAGGGAAGTCCCTAATTTTCCTGGGAGAGAAATGCCTTTTAGTGAGGGGAAGGAGAGTTTCGATTTTTGGATGGGTCTGGAGGCGTTAGGGTTTGAGGAGTTCCAAGAGAGCGGGATTAATGGAGGAATGATGCCATGGATGATCTTGAAGGTTAGACAGATGCATTTGAAGTGGATTCTGGAAATTATCGGAAGCCAATGAAGCTTGAAAAGGAGCGGTGTGACGTGGTCAAATTTACTTTTTGAAAAGATAAGCTTGGCTGCGGCATTTTGAATCCGTTGGAGTCTGTGAAGGTTTTTCTTTGTTAGGGTTATGAAGATAGAATTGCAATAGTCCAATCTGGAGAGGATGATGGATTGGACGAGAACGGCAAAATGTTTTTGATGGAAACAAGATCTGACTTTCCTCAGCATATGAAGGCTGAAATAACATTTTTTTACCAGGGAATTGAGGTGATCATTGAAAGACAGTGTAGAATCGATAATGACGCCCAGGACCTTGCTGGAGAATTCGAGCTGCAGAGTGGGGCCAGAGGATAGTGGAAATGAGGTGGGTAGCTGCTCTAATTTTGGGCCGAGCCAAAGAAGTTTTGTCTTGGATTCATTCAATTTCATTTGGACGGTGCGGGCCCAAGGTGCGCTAGCGTTTTTAGCGCACGCAGGAAATTTCCGTGCGCTATGCTTCTAGAACTAACGCCAGCTCAATGCTGGCGTTAAGGTCTAGCGCGCGCGGCAATGTAGCGCGCGCAATTCCGCGCGTTAAAGCCCTAGTGCACCTCAGTAAAAGGAGCCCATTGTTTCTTATGTTCTGTTCTGACATAGTCTTAAGTAATTTTATTTTGGCATCTTTGTCCTGAACTAATTCTTCAATTTTTTTTATTTTTTTTATTTTAGCTAACGTGTGCTTCTGTTAAAGTTATAAATCACTTCAGGACCTAATTCTAGGGTATAAAAGTTCAGCGAAAAGAGCAGGGGCAGAGGAAATGGATATATTTTTGTATTATTTTTTTGAATTATTATGATTACTAACAGAAATATTGGATGTATTAATATCGTATATTGCCTGTTAAGCACAATTGTTGTTTATTTGAAAAATTTAAATAAAGAATTTAAAAAAAAAAAAGATTTACATGCTAATATTTAAGCCTGTTCTCAATCGTGTAAATGTCCACAGCTTCCATCTAGCCACAGTTTGTACCAATTTACTTCTAGCATTTTTCAAAGATGCACAGATACCTATGGCGCTCGTTTTCAAAAGAAAAAAAAACATCTAAAAAATGGCACAAAGGGCTCCTTTTACAAAGGTGCGTTAGGGCCTTAACGCACAGAATAGCATGCGCTAAAATGCCGCACCCGCTAGCCACTACCGCCTCCTTTTAAGCAGGCAGTAATTTTTCAGCTAGCGCATGCTAATTTTGTACGCTAAAAACGCTAGCTCACCTTAGTAAAAGGAGCCCAAAGTGCCAGCTGGACATTTTTCACATGAAAATGTCTAAGTTGTGATTTTCAAAACTCAAATTGGAGATGGTTTTCTCCTTAGTTTGTCTAAATCACAAGGAGGCATGTTGGAGGTGTGTTATGAATGGGATTTGGGCAGGAACATAATTTGGATGTTTTCTTGGGATAATGGGACAAGATAAAAACATGGCATGGTGATCATGGTGCTAGGGACGTTCTCAGCCCCAAATTTAGCTTTGAAGACCTTGAAGAAAGAACAGCATTGTCATCATTTTTAGCCAGCTCTGGTACCACTGCATTTCACATCTGCCTTCCATCTCTTATCACTGTGAACATGGTTCATCCAGCTGCAATGTCTGTTTGGTTCTGCTAATATCTCCTACAAATCAGAGGTGCTGTTTCCAGAGCTCAGAGATTTCAGCACCGATAACACAAAGTGAAACTAATAATCATAAGCAAAATCAAAAGACTGTGGACATAATGTCAGTGCTAACAACCAAGGCAATACCCTAAAACAGTGGTCTTCTCTAATTTTTTTTAAATTCAGGGCCACTATAGATGCAAATCCAAATGAACTGAAGGAGAACCACCAGATATCTTCCCATGTAAGGCTACAACACTGCTGACCAGAGTGTGTCAATGGCATCCACCCTATCAGCCTGCCTTTAAATTTTTTAGTGGGTGTATCCTCAAAGAGGAGGACATTTCCAAATTTGCATTCCAATATGCATTCCCTTCTCCCAAAGGATGCAAATTCAAAAGATTCCTCAACAGAACACTCTCCTTTCAAGCAGGGATCTGGAACAACACCTTAAGTGACCTAATCTTGAACTCTCTAACATACCACTCTTTCAGAAAATCACAAAAAACCCACCTATTCGACAAATTTACCTGATCCTCCAAATCTGCGCGACACCTACCTCATCTTATGCACCTCTTCCTCCTATCCTATACCACCTCATCACATAACTGTCTTTCTATCCCTCCCCAATTCTGATTGATGTTACCTCGCTGTCCTTACACCGTCTTGAACTGTACACCGTCTTGAACTGAAAAGGCATGACGGGATATAAATAAAGCTATTATTATACGGCTCCTCCCCTAATCCACTTCCCCATTTCTGTTGTGAACTTGGGTAGAGACACAAACGGTAGCAGAAAAAAAGACAGAATGATGATGAGGGCTACCCTAGAGGTCTTCAGGGGCCGCCATTGGCCTTGCATTCAAGAACAGTGCTTAAAGACTTATAGACTTTGCTAGACATTGGACTATCTTATCTGCCCTTCTGTTCACTTCTCTGGCCTCAGTTTTTGGCTCCCATTTGCGGGAAACTGTCTATAGAGAATCATTCTAGCATCGCTTTGGAACTCTAGATGTTTCCTACATCCTAAGCCTGTATTTTGTCTGCCATGAGAAGGTTGTATGGCTGTTTAGGTTATTCTCCCAGAGGTCAGGGGTTAGATACAGATGTTTGTCTTGGTTCTGGAATTGAGTGATGGCTGATACTTCTCTTTTATCTTCAGTAGAGAAAATGTATTAGTAGCTCTAAAATAAAGGGGCACTTTTACTAAAATGCATTAAGCTCTTAAGACCAGATTCTATAAAAGAAAAGTTAGGAACTTAGATTGGCGTGCCTAGCCAGTCTAAGCGCCTAACTTAGGGCTCCTTTTACTAAGGTGTGCTAGAGATTTTAGCGCACGCAGCAGATTAGCGCATGCTAACCCCGTGCTACACGGCTAGAATTAACGCTAGCTCAATGCATCTTAGTAAAAGGAGCCCTTAATTAAAAAGCTTATACAGCGCCAATAACAAGCTTTCCCCCCCCCCCTTTTACAAAACCATAGTATGTTTTTTAGCGCCTGCCGCAGCACTAACAGCACCGGCGCTAAAAACCACACTACGATTTTGTAAAAGGGGGGGGGTTAATTGATTTAATAATTTGCTTGAATTAAAATGAATTGCTTTCTAGGCGCCTAGTCCAGGGCACCACTAGGTGCAATTCTATAAACGGTGCCTACTAACTCATGATCGACATGCATTATACGCCACGTTCCTCGGTGCCTGTGCAGTAACCCTTAGCAGAGAGCAGTGTTCAGGGACTCTGTCATGTGTTAAGTGCTTTTTATGTCAGGGTGTGTGAAACAGGCAGAGAATGGGTGTCGAAGGCATTTGGTAGTTAATGTTGTTATGCTAAGGTAGAGTTATTGCAAAATCATAGGTGCCTAGAAAAATGGCATATGCCACGTGTCAATCACGTTCAGCGAACTGCAGCTACCGGCGACTAATAACGAATTTAGGCGCAGGTAATGTTGGCCAGGGTTTTACAGGCCTACATTTCCAGTGCCTAGGTTCATCGCAGAATCGTGCTGAGCAGTGCTTAATGACACCTGAGGCAAACTCCGCCCCTAAACACGCCTACTTAGATGTGCGGTATCACTAAGTGCACCTAGGTGCCTGGGTTTTAGCTGCCAGACCCAGGAGGCACCTAGAAGCACCTAGAGGTTGGGGTTTTTTTTTGTTGTTTTCAATTGGCTTTTAATGGCGTGATCATTTATCACGCCACTTAAAGCCACTTAAAACAATTTAGTAAAAAGGCCCCAAAGTTTGTAATAAATCCACTGCTCATAAAACATTGCTAGTTATATCTTTGTACACTGCTTCAATAAATCATTATATTTTCAGAACTATCGTATAAATAGTACACTTCAGATACTATCCAGGTAAGATACAGAACTTTTATTTTAGCAAATTTTCAATGTACATCACATAAAAATAGTACAGAAAAAGCAGGTATTACTACAATTAATCCATAGCCATGAACAGGATATCCAAAGTTATAGCCAAAAGCCAACATTAAATTCTAGCCCACATTATAAGGAGGAGAAAAGCAAATCAAATGAGGGAAAACTTCAAAAAAGGAAAAAACAAAATACTGTTAGATTCGACACATAACATCTCCAATTTAACCCCCCCCCCCCCCCCAAGAATAAAATAAACCAGGAAATATAATTCTTCTCAGTTAAAAATAAGTCTCCAATTGCAAAGGCTCTACAAAAACATTATCTGGTTCCTTGTAAATAAATCAGACACACGGGAATTTAAGGAAGAATGCTGTTCTTGCAGCCAGGACTCAAGGCCTAAGCTGCAGGAAAGCTTTCCATTGCAATTGAGTTACTCAACAAACATCAGGGAAAAAAAAAACTAATGCTGGCCACAAAAAGAAACAGTCTTTTTCTGAGGAGAAAAAAAAAGGGCTTTCAAAATCCTCTCTATCATCTTCCAAAGAAATTTCAATAAAAAAGAGTAATAGTTGTATTTGACATAAGATTCCAAAAGAGAAGAGGTACCCAGGCAGGGCCGGATGTAGATGAAAAGAGGCCCTAGGCTATTCCACTTATGAGGCCCTTTCACCTCCCATTTTTAAGTTTGTAAATTACGTGAGAGATAATAAAATACATCATTACTGTGATATATATCAATATGTTAAATGAAACGTTGTTATTGGTACTAACCTTTATAAAAAATGTGACACGGATAATAAATGAAAAAAAGTCGAGAACACTTATTTGGACATTTATTCTCAGCACCATATATAGTACTTGTAACAATAACTAACCAAACATACACAACATTGCCCCTCCCTATGTCCATAGTGCCCCCAGTGCGTCCTTCCTCACCTCACCCCCCCTCCGATGCCCGCCTATCTCCCATCTCCCTTCCATTGAACACCCCCCCATGCCATCCTGCCTGCCTTCCATTAACCCCCCCCCCACCCCCCTCCGATGCCAGCCTGCCTGCCTCCCATCCCCCTTTCACTGACCCCCCCCTATCCTCCCCCCCTCCCCCCCGATTCCATTCTGGGAAGCCCTGTCCTGACGGATCCACGTTTTGCCTCTCTTCCCGCGGGGCTGGGCTTTGCCCAGCTGTTTCCGGACTGACGTCTTTCCCTCCCCAATCCTCCTCCCAGGGCAAGAAAAAGAAAGGGAGAAGCCGAGTCGGCGCCCCGTTGCAGCCGGAGCTGGTTCCGATCCCGAAGCATAGAATTTCTCCTTATTTTTGGTTCAGTGTTTTAGTGTTCACTGTTTTTAGAATAGTGTAATTTTAATTTTGCTAACAATTTGAATGTAGGCCCCTCTTGATCTTGAGGCCCTAGGCTGAAGCCTAGTTAGCCTATAGGAAAATCCGGCCCTGTACCCAGGATATCAGGAGTTTCTAAAACTTCCTGCCCCTGCTCCCTACCGACATATCTCTTAGAATCCTCTTAACGGGTAAATAAAAGTTTAGAAATAGCTGTGGATTTCGTAATGGGCTATTTCAAGGAAATACTTCTTAATCAAACTCCTTGGGTGAGAGCAGCTAGTCTTTAAGGAAACTAAAAATCCTGATTCTTAGATCCTAACTGATTTTCCAAAATTTCCGCTTGATGAAGTAAAACTCGATTATCTTATTTGAACTGGACCAAATCCTTGTAGCAACCACATCTGTGAGTCAAGGCTAGTTGCCAAAAGTTCAGTCTTGACCAATGTGGTATCATGTTCTCCCAACATGCTGCAATCTCCTTGGAAAACAGAGAAAAGATATCTACCAATCTCTGAAGAAAAGAGACTATGTGCAAAACTAACCTCCATGGATCTACCGGTTGCTCGTTGCTGAAGTCAGCATATCAGAAAAAGAAATAACTGTTAGGAGCAAGTTTCTTTTCCACAACTGGACCTCTAAACAAAGTCCATAAGCCCACCTGATGTAGGTACTCAAAACCCAGAATGCATGGAGGATCCAACATCTGAGGAAGGTGGCATAGTACTCAAAGAGTTCTCAGTAGGTGGCATATTGAATGTTAGGGCCCAGTGTAATATTTCCAGTGTTGTCTTTTCATAAACAAATTTCTTGCTATTTGGGCTCCTTTTACGAAGCTGCATTAGCGGCTTTAGCACGCATGACTTTTAATCATGCGCTAACCCCCGAGCGAGCCAAAAAACTACCACCTGCTCAAGAGGAGACGGTAGCGGCAGTTTAGCGCACGCTATTATGCGCGTTAAACCGTAAAAGGAGCCCTTTGAGTTCTGGGAATTAATGCTGTTACATCTGCAGGTTTTGTGCATACACTGTCTGGTAGTGAAGGAACTGTGCATTAATGGCCTTACTTAGGTGACATCAAAACTTTAATATATTTTGTTTGGGTTGGGTTGTGAAGTGAAAAACATCCTAGCTCTGCTCTGCACCCCTTGTACTCCTGATTTTCTTATGTTTATGGAGTTGGGTTTTTTTTTCAAATAATTATTTTGCTGTGAGCTTTGAATATTCTAGAAAAGGGATTATAAAAATACATTGGTATTTGTTTAGTACATGATTGATGAACATTTCTATAAGATGTTCTTTGCTTTCTACCCTGCCCTGGAGGACCACCAGGCCAATTGGGTTTTCAGGCTAGCCCTAATGAATATGCATGGAGCATATTTGCATGCCTGTCACTTCCATTATATGCAAATCTCTCTCATGCATATTCATTAGGGCTAGCCTGAAAACCCGATTGGCCTGGTGGTCCTCCAGGACAGGGTTGGGAACCACTGTTCTATACAATATTCCTGTGCATTTCTAAACTATGATGGACCCAAAAAGCACAGTTACGTACCGTATCCGGGGACAGCAGGCAGATATTCTCACATTTGAGTGATATCATCCAAGGAGCCCGGTATGAACACTGCTAAAGTGTACTGTCACTTTAAGCTTTAGCGAAGCTTTGAAACTGCCCGCACCATGCACACACGAGCGCCTTCCCGCCTGTCGGCTCGTGGCTCCTCAGTTCCCTAAGCAAGCTAAGAAGCCAACCTGGGGAGGTGGGAGGGATGTGAGAATATATGCCTGCTATCCCTGGATAACACCTTGTGCTTTATCGTAGGACAAGCAGGCAGCATATTCTCACATGTGGGACTCCCTAGCGTAACTGAAAAGGGACAGAGGGAGAGTTGACCTTCAAGATAAAAATAAATTCTGTGGCACTGCTTGGCCGAACCTACCATCTCATCTGGAAAAGGTTTCCAGACAGTAGTGAGATGTAAAGGTGTGAATTGAAGATCAAGTAGCTGCTTTGAAAATAGTGGTTTACATACAGGTACTTCCAGCATTTTCCTAAAACTTTATTTTGGTTTTCCAAAGGTGAAAGCCCTGTTAACGCAGATGACAATCGAGCCACCCAAAAGAGTCTAACATAGTAACATAGTAACATAGTAACATAGTAGATGACGGCAGATAAAGACCCGAATGGTCCATCTAGTCTGCCCAACCTGATTCAATTTTTCAATTCAATGATTCAATTTAAAGAGTCTCGGACAGTTTCTCATGGCTGTTTCTTCACGGCCAGTTCATTGCAGCCATTTCAGTGTAATGAACTGGCTGAGATTAATCCAATTCAGCAATGGGGGGACGGACAATTCCCCCACCCCCTGAAATTAATCTTTCCTTTGGCTGGCGGCCCTGGCTGCCAGGGACTTTCTGTGCTCTCCCTTCGCTTTATCGTCCCATTCCAAAGAGCCTTTCATACAGCCTTGTCTTGCTGCCTCTCCTGCCCCCCCCCCAACTCCCAAAAGAGGAAGCTGATTCCCTCCACCCCCCTCCCCTCCCCCCCCCCCCTCCCCGGAAGAACCTAATCTGTGTTCTCCATGAAGAGGAGTCCTGGCCAGCAATGGTATGTGAGAGCAGTACAGGGATGAACAGGACTATGGGATGATTCATCACAACTAGTTCATCACAGCTGCGATGAAACGTCTCCTGATGAACTGGCCGTAATGAATTGTCCCATTCTGACCCCAAAATGCTCTGTAGTGACTCCACACAATCATCCTGTACAATAATTTATACAAATAAAATTACATTGAAACAAGACAAAAACCATTCTCTGTAACAAAGAAATCACTCTCATCTTAATTAACCATCACAAACAATCCTTAATTACTTAAATTTTAAACTCAAGTCCACAATTGGAGGATCTAGATGTAAAAAGGGCGATTTTAATAACAGAAAAAAAAATGAAAGAATACTACAACTGATCTAAGCTGAGCTCAAGGTTCCCCAAAAAACATCTAATCTAGGGCTAGATCTTATCTTTCTTTTCTTTTTCCAAGCGAGAGAGTGACAGAAAGGCCGTCAGCTGGGGAGGTTCAAAGAAATCACAAACAATCCTAACCAGATGAGAATACACTTGATCAAACTTTGCCACTGTTTAAAAAGCCCCATGTAAATACCGCACATAAATCCCTAGTAAAACAGCCTCAGACTCTCTACCGCTTTCCTCTTCCTAGATACCATAATAACATTAAAGCCAGCATCAACTGCTTCATCTTGCTCGCAACTTCCTTTTCCATTCACAACTAGGCAGAGTAGGCCTATCATCCATTGTACCAGGCCTAAGGTAAAAAGCATAATCCCCTTAGTTAACTGCCTCGGACACTCTTGCTAACGTCTTTTTCAATTGACATCAAGCCAATCACACCAGTCATTATGCCTCAGAGCAAAGATGGGAGGAAGTGAATCATTTTTTTCTTACTTTTACTCTGTCATTCTCTTATCAACCTCCCATTCATTTTCCTTCTGATTTAATCTAGTAACCACAATGCTCCGACTCTGGACTCCAACATATGTAATAAGTGAAGCTGGGTTGTACAGCATGGGTGCACATGTCAAATTCTTAGATTCATAAGCAGAACTTTTTTTTTTCCAGAAAAATCACAATAAATATACACAATACATTTACATACACAGTGCTCTAACAAACAAGCTGATTTCACAATATGGTTGTTCTAAAAACCAGACATGATTATTGATTTTCAAGCCACCAACAACCTAGTTCCATATATGGTGCTAAAAATTGTGTTGGGACCCGCACCTGATTTTAACGTGCAATTTAAATGAATAAAAGTCAATTAGCGCAGCATGTTTCATGTGGGGATATGAAAAGGGGCCATGGGAAGAGCACAGAAGGGTTCATGGACATTTTTATAGAATAAGGAAGATCTGCACGTAATTTAGACGTGAGAATTTACACCAGGTTTTACTTGGTATAAATCCTTGCACCTAAAACTGGGTGCGGTTCCTGGCGTCAAATGCTATTCTATAAACGGCTCCCAACTTTGAGCACCATTTCTAGAACAGCACTTAAGAGCAAAATTTTATCAGCGCTGATTTTTTTTTTTTTTTTGCGCAATATACAGAATCTAGCCCCACATGTGCATATTATTGTAAAGTATTTGATTTTCCTCCAAATTAGAGACAATATTTGAAGGCAAAACAATGGGACCTGACATTTAAAAACCACGTATCCAGGTGGATTTGAGTATCCTTGCTACTCAAATAAGTGACACAGAGTGGGGCCAGTCACTGATTTTCAGTGGCATTAGCCAAATAATGCCACTGAAAATTGTTGCAGATTGCTCCAGAGAGTTGACATCGGCAGACAATATCTGAATAGTGGTGGTATTCAGAGCCAGTATCCAGACAAATGAATATCGTTGTTGTCAGGATAACGAGGTGATCACCAGCATACCCTGATATTGATATCTAGAGAGCAGTCATCACTGAATATTTGGGTATATAATAACACACACAGCCAACCACAGTTTTAAATATCAACCTGTTTTTCTTCAAGACACCCCAGGCAATATTCACTCCTCGCAGTATAAATTCAGGCACTTAGCCCTAGTGAATTTTCAAGGAGGCCCAGTGAGGAGCATACCTCTCAAAGTTAGAAACATAAATCCATTATTATTCCTTTGGTTTACATTTTTTTACAACTACAATCAATCATATCCTGGTCGGCAATCCATTTTCTTTTCATAACATTAGTCCCAAAAGAAGAAAATTGCTATCAGTTTCTTGCTAAGTCCAAGTTCATTTTAAAACATTGTTGTACCAGCTCAGTCTTTCAGTCGTAATTTATTTATTTATTTAATTTTCTACAACGTTATCCCCAGGGAGCTCAGAACGCTTTGCACGAATTTATTCTGCTTTCCCAGTAGGATGACACTGAAAACGCCAATCAGATTGAGATTACAGATTCTTAGAGCTTCCTTTTGAAGGACATAAGAACAGCCCCTCTTGGTTGTTGATGCAGGACATTACCACATGACATCTATCTGAATCGACATCATCTTTCCTGATAATGACCCAAGAGCTCTGAAAATCACTGTTAGTTCTAGGATGCTTTTTTTTTTTTTTTAATCGAATTTTCAAAATGAACCTTATGGGCTCCTTTTGCTAAGGTGCGCTAGCGTTTTTAGCGCACGCACAAAATTACCGCGTGCTACACCGCATTGTACACTTCTAGAATAATGCCAGCTTAATGCTGGCGTTAAGGTCTAGCACGCGTGGCAATTTAGTGCGCGCTATTCCGCACGTTAAGGCCCTAACGCACCTTAGTAAAAGGAGCCCTATATCAAGGACATACTTGCAAAGTTGGCTCTCTCATTAGGTCACATAAGAATAACTATTTGTTTATATTTATTTAGAAACTTTCTATGCTGAACAGGTCAGAGTGACTTACTAAAAAAAAATTGTTAAGCATATCTGCAGGGGCAAACAATGGGGACCATAGAAAATAGCATAAAGGATTCCACATCTTGCTCTGATTTTCTAAAGACTCCATGCTCCTTAGACCTTTAAGTGAAGCCAATTTTTCTGTTTTTTGCTCATGCACTTGAGATTCCATTAACCTACATGAGTGCCCTGCCCCCAACCTCAGCTTGTTCATAAACCTAATCATTGAATTTTAACTAACTTCCTTCCCCCTTTTACAAAACTGTGTTAGGATTTTTTATTGCCGGCCGTGATGGTATTAGTTCCGATGCTCATAGGATTTCAATGAGCGTCGGAATTAAAACCACCACAGCCATCGATAAAAAAGCCTAACCCGGTTTTGTAAAAAAAAAAAAGGGGGGGGGGATAAATTAGTAAGCATGGAGGGGCATTTTCGAAAGAACGTCCAAGTCAGAACTGGGACAGCCTGCTCATAATGTCTTAAAAAGACCATCTCACGACAATTTTCAAACAGGAAAAACATCCACATTTCCTATTCGAAAATAGGTGAGGGTGTCCTTACACTAGAGATGTCCATCCTGAGTAATCATTTTAAAAACGGAAATGTTTAATTTATAAACAGGGGGAAATAAGGCACAGGGACATCTGTCTGGTAACATTCTTATTGTTATTATTATTATTCTTATGGAAAAGACACAGACATCCTTGCAGAACAGAGGAGCGATTATCGGAGTGGTCTATAAATCAAGAGACACAGGTTCAAATCCCACATTAATTCTTATTTTGTAATTGTGAGCACTCCAGGAACGGAAAAATGCCTGTTGTAACTGACTGTACACCACTTCAATAGCCTTCAGCCTTCAGAAGTGTTCTATTTATTTAGGTACCTTAAGTATTTTTCGAGCCCCAGAAAAAATAAAATACTGGAATGCTCCTTTCCTGTCTATTCGTGGATTTCCTTTCCATATTTTATAGCAAGAAGGAGCTTGCCAGCTTCAGTTTCCTTAAACCTCACTAGTAGCGAGGTTGGCTCCTGCTGCTGACCCCATCATTGTGTGACTCAACATTAAACCAGCTTCACCCAGGTCAGCACCATAAGGGTGTGATGGCAGCAGAAAACCAAGACAAGTAACTAAAGGGCTCACCCCTGCCTAAGCTGTCTTCGATGGCTTAATTAACCCCTTTTCCAACATCCCAACATGTCCCTGCAGCCAACTGTGGCCCACAGAGGGAATTCTTATGGCAAAGCTTTTTGATGACATAGGGGCCATAGAGGGTTATGAGGAGCTCACTGAAGCACTGAACCTCTTAAAAACCTAAGACTCATGCAGAAGTTCCACTGTGCTTCTTTGTAGGCAGTTTTGTTTGCACAGTTTAATTCACCATCATGAATGCCTAAGAATTCAATTCTTGGGCACAAGATGTGCCATTTTTAAACTTGACAAGTAACCTAAGGACATCTTATGTACTTATCTAAACCTACTATTGTGCAAGACTTAAATCAAGTTATTCTATTAATGTTTCACTTCTGGAATTGAAATTTTTAGTTGTCCTTTGAAATGCTAAACATTAAAAAAACACAAGATATGAACATTAAAGCATAACACGTTATAATTCATGTTTTCCTAACCATAATTCACAGGAATTTAGCTTAATCTACAAAATTTAATTTTAAAAAACTCCTTTCATGCAAAATCTCAACTGTAAAAGTGACAAGTCTAACCAAAAAAATAACCTAACCCAAAGGGGCCCAGTGTTTTAAAAATAAAAACAGGAAATATACTATGTGGGGGAGGGAAACTCAAGAAGTTATGGTTTAAGGGGAAGAAATAATTCAATACAGAAAATTCCTCACAAGTACAAATCTTGCAAGGTCAACTACTGTAGAAAATGAAGCATGATACAGAATGCCCCTTGTCCAGCAATCACAGTGGCATGTTTCTGTTCAAAATCAGTCATTGCTGTTCTGTTTAATACTGCATTGTACTGTAAGAGTGCCCAACACAATTTAGAAAAGCCACAGAGGGATGATTGGTTGGCTCAATGTACTTATTGACATGCTTTATTTATTCAAACTGAATTTTCTTGAACATATGGTTCTATTCCATAAGCTCCCAGCAGGTTCTTAAGTGCTAAAATAAGCAGAGTGACCAACATAAGAAAACGAAAAGGGCTTTATATTAAAAAAAAGATTCATGCCTGATCATATTTTTTTTTAAATCCCACCCTCCTACATAAAAATCTGCTCTGAGCAACTGACTATTGGCAGGGTTTATCCAGTAATAAAACATCTCTTAATACCAGATGATTTATACCATATGTTTGCTCTCAATGTTTTCCTTAAAAGGTACAGGGGCACTATAGCGAGTGCCCAAAGAAGCAGAGCAACCAATAAAATGAAAAATCAGGAGGAAAAAGCCTCAGATCCCAACCTCCACTCTACAGAGATAGGTGAAATGTATAGCAGGGTAAAAAGACACCACTGAGGAGGCTTCTTTTTTTTTTCCCCCCAATTCTTTATTGATTTTCAAACTACAAATGCGCAGTAATGATTCACATATATGTACATTATATAATAAGCGCAACAAAACTTTCAAATATTGCAACACAAAGAAATTTATCCCACCCTCCCAATTAAAAAGTAAATATATCAAACTTTCATGAAACTATTCATAAAATCCTTAGACCAATTTGAATACCCTTCCTCCCCATCCCCCACCCCTAGGATGTCTATGTGTACTTGTCTATTAAATGAAACTCAATTATTTTTCTTTACAGTATTTAGCCAATGGTTCCCAAACACCCATAAAACTATTAAAACGACACTGTTGTATAGACATATATTGTTCTATTTTATAAGTATAACACAGGGATTCCCACCAAAATGAGCAATTCAACCTATCCCAGTTTTTCCAATTTCTTAAAATAAGCTGCATGGCAGCCCCTGTCATTACTAATAGAAATTTGTTATTTTTTGTAGATATTTGACTTTTAGCTCTCATAAGAGTACCAAATAAAATAGTATCATAAGATAAAGCCACTGGATTCTCCAACATATTATTTACTTGGTCCCAAAAAGACCTCCAAAACTGCAGTATCAAGGGACAATAATAAAGCAAATGATCAAAAGTCCCAGCTTCAAGACTTGGAACTATCTAATTTATGTAAACGAACTGAGGGGGTTTCTGACAATACAGTGTGTTCACACCCTGAAGAAGCCATGAATGTGAAACGCTGGCCATCGTCGGTGTGACAGACCTTTTCAAACACATATAAGCCTTTATTTGTTCATTTTTTAAATTTCAGTGGATTTACTTGCACTGCACGTTGCACCAATTTCATTTGCACATGAGGAGGTGGTTTTTTTAATGCCTATGAGGGGTTTTTTTTACCCTGCTTTACCTGTCACCTGTCTTTGTAGGGTGGGGGTTGGGAACTGAGGCTTCTTCCTTCTCATTTTTCATTTTACTGGTTGCTCTGCTTCTCTGGGCGCTTGTTGTAATGCCCCTGTATTGGTGACATACATATGCACCTATTTTGTTTTTGATAACAAGTAGAAGTGTGTTTAGTTATTATAGTGTTTTTTTAATGGTACAACACATGGTTAATAAAACACAAAGCCCTTTAGGGCCAGATTCTGTAATTGGCACTTTAAAAAGATAGGTGTCTAAAGTTAGACACCCAGAGGCTGATTCTGTAGGCAGCAGTAGGCGTCCTACCGCCATCTGGCAGCCAATTGGGACACACATCAAAATTTAAAAAAAAAAAACCTCCCCAAGGCAGGACGCCTAAACTGTAGGCATTTGACATGGGTCTAGGGAGACGCATAGGGACACTTATGCTCACCCAAGGCTGGTTTCATCCGGAAATGGCCTTGGGCGACAGACGTCTGAAATGTAGGCCTGCAAAATGATGGTACATTTTATTCTAAAATAGACACCACCGACGGCTCAGCTAATCGCAGCAAGGGACTCTCTGATCAGCTGAACTGGCAGGACTCCCCAAAGCTACGGCTTTGGGAAGTCCTAAGTCCTGCTGGCTGAACTGATCATGGGGAAATACCCCTGCCATGACCAGGACCCTCCCCATATCCGCATGGCAGGAGGGATGTCCACTCCCTCCTGCTTAATAACTCAACCCCCCCTCTCCCCACACACACACACACATCCGCACAGCAGGAGGGATTCCCACTCCCTCCTGCTGCCAGGCCCTGTTGATCCCCCGACACTCCTCGACACTCTGACACCAGCAACATGAGCGCCGGTTAGAGAATTGGGGGAGTAAAGCATCTGTTCTTTAATACGGATGCGATTTTGTATAGGACGCCAGTGTGTGATTCTCAGCTGCTTCTTAGGCAGCCGCTGAGACTGGCGTCCTATACAGAATCAGCCCCCTACAGAATATCAATCACACTTAGAGCACCCATTACAGAATCGCGTTTAGCAGCACCTAACTTAAAACTTAGGTGACTATAATGTAGGCCAGGTTTTAAATGCCCACAGTATAGGCGCCTTTATAGAATCCGCACCTAGCGCCACCTAAGTCTTTCTCCACCCCTAAACATGCCTTTTATAGTGCGTGCCAGCAAGGCAAGTGCTCTGACGCTCATAGGAATTCTATAAGCGTTGGAGCATTTACTATGCTGGCCCATGCTAAAAACCTCTAGCGAAGCTGGATAAAAGGGGCCCTAAGTTAGGCACCTAACTTTAGGTGCCTTTTATAGAATTTCCCCATTAGTGAAGTAGTAGTTACTATCATTTACTTCCCTATAGATGCCAGTTTTACAGTAATATCCTTATTCTCTGAAAACATTGTGTCCTAGACTGGGATAAATGTACTAAACAGATTATTTCACCAAATGGAACATACTAAGGGCTCCTTTTGCAAAGCTGTGCTAGCGGGGTTAACGCGCGCGACTTTTCATCACGCACTAACCCCCGTGCTAGCCGAAAAACTACCGCCTGCTTAAGAGGAGGCGGTAGCGGCTAGCACGGCCGGCGGTTTAGCACGCGCTATTATGTGCGTTAAACCGCTAGCGCGGCTTTGTAAAAGGAGCCCTAAAGGTCCTTATATGCAGCGGACAAATCTCTTTCATAAATGAAGATATCAAACAGAAAGGGAGGTAGCAGGACTTGGCATATGTATGTTCAGATTTTTGGTGTTTTTCAGTAGGGATTAGCACACCTAAAAGTGCTTATATAATTTAATTAACTTTTAAGACATGCCAATTAATAGGTTGCCTATTCGAATGTGTTAAAAAATGAACATGATTTTTTTTTTTATAAATCAAATGTATGAAACAAATTGAATCCCTCCCCCCCCCGAAAATCAAGAAAATTATTTTTGCCTGTGCACATTCCTAATGCTCAGTACTTTCTTAATGATAGATAATAATTAGTCTCCAAAGTTAAATGCAAAAAATATGCAAAAAATGTCTAGTCTTACATTGGGGTACAAATATCCAAAAGAACAGAATATGACTAGAACGTTATAGGAAATAGGATAGTGTCTTATGATAATGGTAAAAATTTTGAGAATGGTGTAAAATTCTGATAGTTATGTTTTGAATTCCTTGAAGATACTTTATCTGTACACGTGGAAGACTGCACAGACAGAGTGAATGGCGGGTGGTGAATGGAAAGAATTTTTTCCCAGTGGAGGCATTGGAGACAAAAGACCGTATTAAAGAAGGCACAGAAAAAGCACACATTAAACCTAGATGTGGAGAACAAGATCTTGGTAAGTGCGGGGACATATTTTGGTCCCAATCCCCACTGTCCCTGGTCAATTATTTTCTGTCCCAACCCCAGCCTCATCATTATTGGTACGGTCCCCGAACCATACCCATAGTTCCGTTTTCCATCCCCAACCCCAACCTGCATTTAACGAGTCTTGTAATATCACTTTTCTCCCACCAGAATGGGAAAAGGCCCCCACAACAATAAAATCAGTCAATAAAAGTAGGGATGACAGAGATGTTTCCACTGGGATTTTTATTCAAAAGTCGTAATTGACAACTGACGCAACAAGGCCAGTGTTTCAGTACATATAAGGTGCCTTCCTCAGGAGTCTACAAATAAATATATACTGTATATTATAAAAAGAATACACAAAACTTACACCAATATACTAAAAGCAATAAAATAGCATTGATACAAATAAAACTGAAGCAAATAAAATAGTCTGGTTTAAATATTTCTATAAAAATATAAAGATAAAATTAAGAGACCAAACCATGTGGATAAAACATGAAAATAAGAAAGATAAAGTGCCAGCTTAGCAGATCAAAGCATGTGTAGAAAACTTTATCTTTCTTATTTTCATGTTTTATCCACATGGCTTGGTCTCTTAATTTTATCTTTATATTTTTATATAGTTTTTATAGAAATATTTAAAAAAGACTGTTTTATTTGGTTTAGTTTTATTTCTATCAATGCTATTTTATTGCTTTTTATATATTGATGTAAATTTTATCTATGCTTAAATATTTATGTTTATTTGTAGACTCCTGAAGAAGGTACATTATAAGTCAGGGGTGTCAAAGTCCCTCCTCGAGGGCCGCAATCCAGTCGGGTGTTCAGAATTTCCCAAATGAATATGCATGAGATCTGTTTGCATGCACTAATTTCAATACAAACAGATCTCAAATCCTGAAAACCCGACTGGATTGCAGCCCTCAAGAAGTACTGAAACACTGGTCGTGTTGAGTCAGTTGTCAATTATGTCTTTTGAATAAAGATCCCAGTGGAAACATCTCTTTCATCCCTACTTTTTATTGACTCCTTTCTTCCACTACCAGGTCCATCTTCCTCTCTCCGTCTCCCCCCAGGTCCAACTCTCTCCTTCCCTCCCTCTACCCCTAGGTCAAACTCTCTTCTTCCATGTACCCTGCTCACAGCCTCCAGCCTCAGGTCCAAATCTTTTTGTCCCTCCCTCTCCCTACAGGTGTAATTCTTTCCCTTCCTCCCTCTACCCCCAATTCTACAAGGGAGGGCCGGGTCGGAGGAAAAGGCCTAGTTTGGGTACTGCAGGCAGCTTTTCTATATGGTTGCTGCTGGCATACAGGGTTGAAGACTAACAGATATTTTGCTCTTAATCTTTGGTACCATTTCTATAATCTACCACTGTATAGGCAAGACACCTGATCTTTACAAGTAGGTAGAAGGTGGGTGAAAGAGAGTGGCTGCATTGGGTCAGGGAGGTGATGCTGAACCAGGCAGTCAAGCAGACAAGCAGGAAGGTTCCAAGATCATGCGGCAGGGAGGCTGAGAAATGCACAGGGACATATTTTAGTCTCCACCCACTCCCATTCCCTTTCCATCCATCCCCTCCCCTTCCTGTGATAATAAATAATTTTTTTGTCCTCATCCCCATGGAATCCCATGGGTTTCCCGTTGTCCCCATCCTATGCACACCTCTAGAATGAAAATCCAGAGACTAATTGGGGACAGTGGTACGGTGCAGACTGGATGGGCCTTAGGGTCCATCTTTGCAGTCACATTCTTTGTTTCTGTGTCCTGAGGTGCCTCTGATATGCAAACTATGCATGCTGTTTCTGCTAGATTAATTACATGGAGACACATGCTGAATGTTCTCTTCCTCAGTCTCCAGGTTTCATTTGATTTTTCATCAGCTCTATCCAAAATTCTTTCTCCCTTGGTAATGAGCTCACAATGGAGAAGTGACCCAGATGAACATGCCATTTTGCTAACAGAATCCAGCAATACGCTTACAAGCCAAAGTAACATTAGATGTACTCCATTACACATGTATGTGGAAAGCCAAAGATGACTACACAGGAAACTTCCATGAGCCATCTTCTATAAACACATGGACCCAGACTACAGACAGCACCTGAATAATTTTTTAATCAATTTTCAAAACAGATCTCATGTTTGTAATAGAAACTGAAAACTCCACTCTGATATACAGAGTGGGGGGGGGGGGGAGGAGAGAAAATCAGTCCATCTGCCCTTCAAGTATATCTGCCTAAATGCACATAAGCAGGCCCCCATCTGAATGCATAGTTGTCTGTACATCACCTGCAAGTGGAAAAGATAAGCAACATAATACAAACTCATCAAGAAATCTTTTACAAGGCATAAAAGACATATCATGGAGAGTAATAGAGCAGGGATGCCCACACTTTTTGGGCTTCTGAGCTACTTTTAAAATAACTAAGTCAAAATGATCTACCAATAATAAAATGTAAAAAACACAAAGCACACTATATGCAGAGAAAATGTCAATTATCATTTGTTTTCGGGGGGGTTTTCAGAGGTCAAGGCAGATGACTTTAAAATATGCAATGTCACCTTAGTAACAACTATAGACAAATATACCCCCTCCCCTTTTACTAAACTGCGATAGCAGTTTTTAGCGCAGGGAGCTGCGCTGAATGTCCCTTGCAGCTCCCAACGCTCATAGGCTCCCTGCGCTAAAAACCACTATCACGGTTTAGTAAAAGGGGGTCATAGTGCAAAATATAGACAACAGATATAAATTCTCAAAATGGACACATTTTGATCACTAAGGGTTCCTTTTACTAAGCTGCGTTAGCGGTTTTAGCGCACGCTACAATGCCACATGCACTAGATGCTAACGCCTCCATTGAGCTGGTGTTCGCTTTTCTGAGTAGCATGGGGGTTAGCGCGCACTAATCTGCAGCGCGCACTAAAAACACTACTGCAGCTTAATAAAAGGAGCCCTAAATTGATAATAAAATTATTTTTTCCTACCTTTTTGTCTGGTAATTTAATGAGTCTCTGCTTGCACTTCCTTCTTCTGTAAATCCAATATTTCTTTCTTTCTTCCCCCTCCCCTTTTCTTTCTGTCTCTCTTTCTTTCTCTCTCCCCCTGCCCCCCCCAAGCCATCGTGCCAATTTCTGCACTTCCCCGATTCTTTCCCTAACCCCCCCCACCATCACCACCACGCCGATTTCTCCCTGCCTCCACGAGCCAAGCCAGGCACGTACAAGCGCCGGGCCCACAAGCCTTCACCTCCGACGTCAATTCTACCGTCGGAGAGGAAGTTCCAGGCCAGCCAGGCAGCGATTGGCTGGCCCAGAACTTCCTCTCTGGTGTCAGGTGCTTGTACATGCCTGGCCTGGCTCAGGGAGGCAGGAAGAAAAAGATCGCAAAGGCAACATGATCAACTCGCGTTGCCTTTGTGATCTACTGGTCGATGGCGATCAACCATTTGGGCACCCCTGAAATAGAGTAACAACTGACCCACTATTCAAAGGATTTAAGCTCCTAACTTTGAAATCTGTTTACGTACCACGGGGCATGCTCAAGAGTCCTGTGGAAAGTTCCAAAATTTTTGCTGGAGAGAGCATGTCAAGGGGAGAGAAGAGTACATTAATCAGTTAGCGTGACCACATTACCACGTGGTTAGTTACCAACTGGTTAGTGCTTGATTACCATATTAGCCCTTACTGACTATTAAATAGGTATTGGTAAATGTTCACACAGTAATTTTTAATAATTGCAACATCAGCGAATGGCCATGAATAGAAAAATGGAAACTCCACCTTAGCGTGTGGAAAAAAAAAACCTGCATAAGGGTGTACTAAGGCCACTTTTACCACAGCTCAGTAAAAGGTCCCCTTTTTTTTAGTTATGCTCCTAAATTGGCCCCTTAGAAAATTTACTAAGGCTGGGCACCTAAATTTACTCAAGATTTCACTAAGATTTTACAAAGCTGAGCACATGCCAAATGCTATGCATCCTATTTTATACTTATGGGCCCAGTGGCATAGTAAGGGGAGGGGGCAGGGGAGTGGTCAGGCCCAGGCGCCATCTTGGTGGGGGCGCCGGCACCCGTCCTCCTCTCTGCCCCCCCCTGCAGCATGTGTGCGCCCCTTCCCTTCCCTCATACCTCTTTAATTTTCCCAGCATGAGCAGCATCACAAACTTGCTGCTAGAGAATGACACCGGGGACAAATTTTTCCCCGTTCCCACGGGAGCTCATTTTCCCATCCCGGAGCATAAAGGCATGGGGCAGGGACAGCGACAAAACCTGCGAGGATGGGACGGGGAAATTGAGTTCCTGCGGGGACAGTGAAAAAATTTGTTCCTGTGTCATTCTCTACTTGCTGTCCCTTCGATGTCTACTCTCTCTGATGTCATTATCGGGTCCTGCGCCTAGGATGTGACATGAGAGGGAAAGCCAACATGACGCAGGCAGAAAGATTGTGATGCTGCTCGCGCCGTGAAAATTAATGAAGTACAGGGAAGGGGGGGGGTGCGCTTGTAGAAGGGGGGTTGGGAATGAGTGGCAGAGTGGAGGATGGGCGCCACTTACCCTTACTATGCCACTGAAGGGTCACATGGCACTCAGCACACAATAAAGTCTGTTAGTGTGCATTAAGCTTTAGTAAAAGTGCCCTAAATTCCTAAAATTTAAGAGCATAAAAAGTAGGTGGCAACAAAGGGCAATTTAGGGTGGGAAAAATAGGATCTCAGCACAGATTTTTTTCCACAGAACTCAAAAATTAGGTTCATAAATCTAAGCAGGCGAATGGCAGGCCTAAATTTATAAGCAGAATTTTAAGCTCCTAAATCAGGATTAATTTTCAGCTGAAAACCTTCTCCTAAATTTGGTTGAAAATAGGGCACGAATAAAAATACATAACTTCCCGCCCACACTTTTACCAAGTTGTGCTGCCAAGTAGTGCAAGCTAAACGCTGAGACGCTCATTATATTCCTATGGGCAGCTTGGCATTTAGCTTGCACTGCTAAGTAGTATGGCTTTGTAAAAAGTGTGTGTGGGGGGGGGGGTAAGTTGCATAAATTCAGGAGCTCAACATTTTTGGGGAATATTCGACCTATCCGCTATAATAAAACCCTTAGCATGCATGCGCACTTCAATAGCCGTGGTGCCGTGACTCCATAGTGCCGTGTCCCCGTATGTGCAGTAGGAGCCTGTGGCAATTTGCGACGCATGCACCGGTTTTCCCAGCGGCAGTGGCGGTTTGCGACGCTTGCGGCGGTTTACACGTCTGAAAAAGGAGCCAGCTTAATAACGAGCTGCGGGAAAGGGTGCTCCTGGACAGGTGGGAGGTAAAAGGAAGGGAGAAAGGCTACTGCTGGACAGGGGGGAGACACAGAAAGAAAGAAAGACAGACAGACAGCAGGCAGAAAGAGAGACAGGAAGAAAGAAAGAGAAAGAGAAAAATAAATGCCTAAGTTTACACATCTATTCTAGCACCCGTTAATGTAATGGGCTAAAAAACTAGTCAATAATAATGTCCTGTGAAAGTTAATTGTGAAAAAAATGATGTTTATATACAGCATAAATCCCCTCAAAAGGGAAGTTCATGATGCTTCACATATGATGGTCTTGCTCTACTAATAGAGATAAAAATCTTTTCAAGATACAGTACTGTGATTTTGAAAGAGCAAAATATATCTATGGTATAAAAATGTTATACACTATCTTTCTTTTGAGATTAAGAAACACATCCAATAATGGTCTCAAAAGTTCTTGTTTTTAGACTCAATGTTATTCAGAAAGCAGAAACAGAAAGGAAATGAAACACAAATGGTTCTTGTCTAATTCAAGGTCCCTTGGAGCACTGGTTACTGCAAACAGCTGGGGTGAGTGGGCCAGCGTCAACACAGATGGAATCCATTCCAGGCTGAACTGGGCCTTGCTTTAATAATAGAGAGCCTGTCAAACAAAATCTCTTGTTTTAACACCAAGGTCTAATACTGCTGGAAAGATGTTCCATAATCAGATATTTGACTGCATTATCAAGTTTAAAAAAAAAGAAACAGAAACATGATGGCAGATAAATGCCAAATGGCCCATCCAGTCTGCCCATCCGAAATAACCATTATCTCTTCCTCTCTCTAAGAGATCCCACGTGCCTATCCCAGGCTTTCTTGAATTCAGACACAGTCTTTGTCTCCACCACTTCTTCCCGGAGACTGTTCCATGCGTCTACTACCCTTTCTGTAAAAAAGTATTTTCTTAAATTACTCCTGAGCCAAACACCTCTTAACTTCATCCTATGCCCTCTCATTCCAGAACTTCCTTTCAAATGAAAGAAACTCAACTCGTGCGTATTTACGCCCTGTAGGTATTTAAATGTCTCTATCATATCTCCCCTCTCCCACCATTCCTCCAAAGTATACAAATCGAGATATTAAAGTCTGTTGCCATACGACAAAAGCCACACATCATTTTAGTAGCCTTCCTCTGAACTGACTCCATCGTTTGGAAGGTGCAGCCTCCAGAACTGTACACAATATTCTAAATGAGGTCTCACCAAAAACTTATACAAGGGCATCAAGGGGATACCTTGATAGAAATATACAGTATATACATTTTTAATTCCCAGCTTTGTATTTGTTTTACCTATTCTGTAAAATATAAGGTGAAACCATGACAAAGATCATAAAAAAGAGGACCAAAATAACTGTATTGGTAGGATCCACAGTTAGTATGCGCATATCTGATCTGGCACAACAACTAAAAATTAGTTATATTAAAACATTGGCATATAATACAGGATGGCACAACAACTAAAAAAAAGTGATATTAAAACACAAAAAATAACCAGAGTTAGGACTTCCACAAATTGTAAGAGTCGAAATGTCGTCTAGATGATTCAATGTCCATGTGATTTAGTATATATATAGGTAGAAGTAGAAGGCCTGTGCATGTTGGACTCAACGAACATAAATCTAGAATTTTGACAGGAGCATTGCAAGCTCCTCTAGTTCAACACTAGCAGGAGAAAAAACACAGTTGGAATGAGATGAAATGGAGGATTATCAGTCAAGTAGTAAAAGGGTGGGAGCTTGGAAATTATGAGAGTAAGCTGAACTACAGTATAGGGAGCAAAAATGGATTTTCACATTAGAAACAGTAATACCTAACAGCTTAAATCTAAAAATCAAATGGACAACTCTATTATGAATTTGGAGATAAGGTAATGGATTGAACAAGCCATAATCCATAAGATGAAAAGAATAATTAAAGGGCTTTGATAGCGCAATGAGTAATCTGTGGCCCAATCAGAAGTACAATTAAATTGACTTCACTGATGAGTTTAAATAAAGTTATGTCAAAAAAAGCTGCCACCATCTTGTCAAAGTATAGATCCGACTGGATGACAACATACGGTAGTAAATGGTAAGCAAGCAAGTTGCAATTAAGTAGTAGATCTCAATATTATATAGTTGTTATATTTTAATTGGTTAAGGGTATAGTAATGAATATTTTTTGATATGCAGGGGATGGCTTTGATACAAGGGGCGAAACATGTCGGCAGGATTCCCCAGCCGACAGAACTACAACTAAGAGTCACAATTTGAAAGATAAGTGCCTTAGTTTTAAATAATTTAAGTAAAGATAAAAAATAACAATTAAAACACTAAGGGCTCCTTTTACTAAGCAGCGCTAGCGGTTTTAGCATGCGCTACATTGCCGCGTGCAGTATACGCTAATGCCTCCATAGAGCTGGCGTTAGTATTTTCCATGTAGCGTGAGAGTTACCACGTGCTAAAAACGCTAGCGCACCTTAGTAAAAGGAGCCCTAAAAAAATGGATCAATGACGATTCAAGCAGCCTTTCCTTAAGATGATATGAAGGATAACTGCATCATTATACGATGATCCATGAATGGTAGAAACAAATTGTTAAATGATAAATTAGGATCACATATTATTTATGATGGTGGATCCATAGGCAGCAGAACCCTTTTTTGTTTGGGGGGCCCGCAAGCTCCAGTACTAATTGTAATACCATTTTTTTCCATTCATTTTTCATATTTACACATGCTCCTGCCCGCTGCTAACCCGGTCGGTCGCGGCTGGTTTCTTCTGCCGCTGAGTGGCGGGAAAGTTCGTTGGTCACAAATATGAAATAGTCTGGCTGCGCAATATTCTGTAAATACACACATTTTTCCAATAGTACACACTTTTGCAAGTGGGTGTTCGTGGGGCACATATTTATGGGTTCATAGTCATTCGCGCGCAAGACTTCAGCACGCCGACATTGCAGCACCGACAATTCGGCGCAAGACACCAGAACGCCACCTAAAAAGTGACTTTTAAAGAGCTCTGACGCGGGGTGTGAGTGGGGAACCCCCACCAGTTTGCTTCATACTTTTTGTGCTGCCATTGGGGGTGTTGGAACCCTCATTATAGAGTAAACTTAATTTTTTCCCTGATTTTTTAGGAAAAAGTTAAGTTTTCTCTATAATGTGGGGAGTTGCACCCCCCACACACCCCCAACAGCAGCGCAATCAGTCTGAAGTAAAGTGGGGGGGGGGGTTACCCCCACACCCCTGTCAGAGCTCTTTAAAAGTCACTTTTTAGGCGGCGCACTGGTGTCTTCGCCGAATTGTCGGCGCTGCAATGTCGGCATGCTGAAGTCCTTGCGCGCTTTTGTCCCGTCACCTATTTATGAACATAACATATGAAATACTATAGGGTCGAAATTCAAAGCAATTTAACGGGCCAAGAGAGGCTGCTGGCTGGCTGGTTAAATCACTGCTATTCAGTGACACTTGACTGGTTACTGCCAGTGAAAATCAGTATTAACCACTAAAGCCATAGCTGGCTACTTTGTGGGCAGTCGGGAGATGGAGTCAAAACCTATATAGTTAAATATTGATATTCAACACTTAGGGCTCCTTTTACAAAGGCGCGCTAGCGTTTTTAGCGCATGCACCGGATTAGCACGCACTATAGCGCGCGCTACCTGAAAAACTACCGCCTGCTCAAGAGGAGGCGGTAGCGGCTAGCGTACGTGGCATTTTAGTGCGCGCTATTCCGCGCGTTAAGGCCCTATCCCCCCTTGTAAAAGGAGCCCTTAACTTCCTAAATTAACCATACAAATCAGACCGCATAAAACTCAGTCCTGTCTTTATCCTGTTTCACTTAGGCAGTTAAGTGCAGAATATTGCACTTAACTGGATAAGGGAGAGCTAGCTACCAAACCTCGATAATCAATGCTGGTACCAGCATTGAATATTTGGGCATAAAACCAGTGGTGGCCAAAAAAAACCCCAAAGCAAAATGCCCCCTAAATGCCCCTGCCGCTGCCTGAATATTTATGTCTATAAGTTAAACATTTATATTCTGAATCTAGGCATGAATAATTACACCAGCTTTATGGCGGGTATACATATTTGTGCCTAAATACATACGCATATATTCTATAAAGGCAAGCAGGCCTTTATTTATTATTTCCTATTTATTTAATCGGTATTTATTAACTGCCTTTATTAAGAGATTCACCTAAGGCAGGGTACAGCAGGTCAACTTCAAAGAAAATGGCAAAAATCTCACCTAGTTGAAGACAGGCCCAACTTTAAGAAACACATGGCAATGTACTGCCATAACAGCCAAAAAAACATATTACTCTAAACACACTGAACAAACTGCAATTTCAACCAAGGGACTATTTGAAATAGTAAACAGCCTACTGCAAACTCCACAACAGAACCAGCCCTCCCAATTGTATCTAAATGCAACTAAAACAGGTCTAACTCCCTACATCTAAGCTCTGCCTAAGAAAGCTTTGATTATTCCCTCAGGACACCCAGGCCCACCCAATGCCTGCCCATAAAATACCTTCCAACATGCCCTTTTGAGCTCCGGACGCACAGCAGCTTAGAAGTGTTGCTGAATGTCCAGAAAGTTGGTTTTGATTATCGGCACTTGGATGTCCCTGCTATTAGGACATTCAAGTGCCGACTTAGGCGGGTTTTGGACATTTCAAAGTTTTGATTAGGACCCCCATTATTCCTTACATCTTAATTAACTGTGCAACTTGCCTTGAGATTAGCCACCCATCTGTTTATCCCATCCTGTCCACATCTAATAACTGAATTTGGCCCCTCAGCTATAGGATAAGCAGTAGTGTAGAAAAGTATTAGAATCATGTTATTTGAATGTTCTAATGTGTGCTTATTAGGTGTTTCATAAGTATTATGCTGACATTATATATCTGAGTTTCAGTGCTGTTAAATAAGTATATTTTTGAAACTGTTTCAAGATAGTCCTATTATTAAGTTTCAATCTGCCAATTTTGAGTTTTACCTCATTCACTGTATTATTTATGTTTATATTTGGTCATTTTACTATTGTTATGCTGTTAACAAAATTGTAAGTTTTATATTGAATTGTACATGCTGTACACCTCCTTGGGTGAATCTCTTCATAAAGGTGGTTAATAAATATAGAACTGGCTCCATAATAGAATAGACACCTATGTAGCCTTTTGCTGCTCACTAGGAAATATATTGATCTTGCTGAAGACACTAAAAACCAGTTTATTATTATTACAATATTTAGCCCAACTTTTTGACAGAAAGTTACCAAGGGTAGTGTTGTTATTAGGTGCCATCAAGTTGAATGTTTGAGTCCTAGTGACTTGATGAATTGCGAATCTAACGGCCTCTTTTATAAAACCGCGCTAGTGGCTGCACTAACGGCCCCGAAGCCCATAGAGATTTAAAGGGCTTCGGGGCTGTTGCCGCACGGCTTTGTAAAAGAGGCCGTAAATGTACAAAGAGGTCATACGAAAAGGCCTTAGAAAGTAGACAGTGTACAGCATGTTAATATGGCTTTAGATGCAGAATCCTTTACAATTATTTACATTAGTGGTATCTTTATAGATTAGTGTAATTGGCTCTTCTGACGGAGAATTTACAAAAACAGAACCAGTCATACAATTTTACTAGTGTTTCTTATACATATGAACATGCTTTGCTGTGAGTATCAGAAGACACACCTCCACTTCCTGTGCAACTACTCAAACATCACCGAGGGAAAAATAAATCACCATTTTATGCCATCTTACATGGAATATTCTTATTCCAAGATCAAAGAAATCTTTTTATTGTTTGCTCATTTCTAGTCACTTTTCTAGTCCTAGATATCGACCACAATTATAATTCCTTACTACTAATTATCATTTCTATAGCACTGCTAGATGTACGCAGTGCTATACATTTATGTAAGAGACAATCTGTGCTCAATAAAGCTTACATCTACATCCTTCTATCCGTTTCTCCAATTCCTCTCCACCCATTTCATCACCAAATCCTTTCACACTGCAAAAGTGAAAAATATTAATTCATGCTTATCTTCTGCTCCTTGCTCTGCTTCCTTTTATAAGTTGGTTCTTCTCTTTTTCTTCTTCCACCTGCATGAGGTCCTTTCTATAAACCTTTATCTCTTATTTTTCCACATAAGAACATAAGAAGTTGCCTCCACTGGGTCAGACCAGAAGTCCATCGCGCCCAGCAGTCCGCTCCCGCGGTGGCCCATCAGGTCCATGACCTGTAAGGTGACTGGCGTCTAAGTCCTTTTAACCCCCTTAGCCTTATCTCTACCTCTATCTGTATTCCTCAACCCCCGTGTCCTTCAGGAAATTATCCAATCCTTCCTTCCCTTTTCTTTGGAATATTTACTTTCAAAAACCACCAAAATTGCTACTTTGGGGGGGGGGGTACATTTCCTTAATCTTTATCACAGTTGATAAGAACATAGGAATAGCTATACTGGGTCAGACCAATAGTCCTTCTAGCACAGTATCTTGCTCCAACATTGGAATTATAGAGTTGCATAGGGACAGAAATTTCACCCATCCCCACCCTTCCCTAATGGAATCGAACACATCCCTATCTGTATTCTCTAAGATCCAGTTGAATCCCACCCATCCCCACAATTAATCTCCATCCCCACCTATATCCGCAAACACTGGCACTAATATTTTCTTGTTCACAGCCCTCTGTTTCCTCCTAACTCTAACAGCCTCCTGTGGGGTTTTTTTTTTTTTTTTAAGCTGGTATTCACTATTCAACTAATGAATGTTCCAGGCCTCAGTCTAGCATTCTAGCTGCCTCTCTGGGTACTCCAACCCTCATTCTGTTGTTCCTACTAGAGAGTTGCATGGGGACAGAAATCTCACCCATCCCCGCCAGGATCCTCTCCGTCCCCACCCATCCCCGCCAGGATCCTCTCCGTCCCCACCCGTCTCTGTCAGGATCCTCTCCGTCCCCACCCATTCCCGCAAGGAATTACCTCCATCCCCGCCTGTCCCCATAAAAAGCAGAAATTACTTCTGACAGGATCATTAATTCCACAGTTTCTTTTGTGTTTTCGCTGCTGTTTTCCTTGTGGAATCTCTTTGGTGGAACCCTTTTTTTGTTTTCTGTTCAGGTAATTAACTTATAACCCCCTCTTTTACTAAGGCTGAAATGTCCATTATATTATATGGACGAACCCTGCTTCCAAAGCATTCCATCCCCGTGGGAGTCCCGTTGGCTAGAGGGGAGTCCCCGTGGGAGTCCAGTGGGTTAGGGGGGTATTCCTGCGGGAACCCCGCAGAACCTGCGGGATTCCCGCGACCCTCGTTCCCGTGCAGACCTATAGTTCTTACTGCTTCTCTCCATACATTCCAAGCCTCATTCTGGTACTCCAATGCTTCTCTGTGCATTCCAAGACTCCATGGAAATCCCATAGCAATTTATTCCATCCCGCAGGAATCCCTTGGTAACTTCTTCTATACCCACAGAATTCCTGCAATCTCCATTCCCGTGCAGCTCTCTAGTTATAATTATCTGACAGAATCCCAAATAGTAGCAAGATTGCATGATTGCAGGTCCTTTTATCAATTTCTTTTTCTTTCTATCTTAAAAGTAAGCAAGGTCTCTAATTCATTGCAGCAGCTTGAAGGCATAGTCAGCAACAAAGAGAAAGGAATCCTGTGGTCAAATTCTTCAAATGCCATGGCAGCATTGCCAAACAAAACACATTCATATATTGCCATAGGAATAATGAAAACTTAGAATGTGTGGCTGAATTTGTTGATTTTTTTTTTCTTCTGAAGTTTCTTTTACAAATTAGACATCGAATGCCACATTAACTGTTTTACTACTTACAGGTAACACTGGGGACCTGTTTTACAAAGCCGCGCTAGCAGCTGCTATGCGGTAACAGACCCAAAGCGATTTAAAGGGCTTCCGGGCTGTTGCCGCGCGGCAGCCGCTAGCACAGCTTTGTAAAACAGGCTGAGGATTTCCTTTAAATGGTGGGGGAAGGGGGGGCTACTTACCATTCTATTCAGATGTACGTAAATTCTCAACTATTTTGCCCAGTGCACACCTATTCTTCATTAAAGAGTCAGTAAATGTGCTCTTCTATTCCTTCTGGTTTCTTGCCCCAACCCCCAATCTTCAATGCTTTCCTTTTTTCTTTTTTTAACCATCTTACTAAATCTTATCAATAGATAGTTATTATTTATGCCAGTTTTCTGCCTAAATAATGTTTTTTCCAGTTTTCCAATTCTCTTATCAAGAGTTCAAAGGTTTTCATAGATTAAGAGGATATACGTTCTTTAGTGTACATTCGTACTCCAACAAAAATGACAAAGACTAGGGGACACTCAATGAAGTTACAGGGAAATACTTTTAAAACCAATAGGAGGAAATATTTTTTCACTCAGAGAATACTTAAGCTCTGGAACGCATTGCCAAAGATTGTGGTAAGAGCAGATAGTGTAGCTGGTTTTAAGAAAGGTTTGGACAATTTCCTGGAGGAAAAGTCCATAGTGTTATTGAGAAAGACATGGGGGAAGCCACTGCTTGTCCTGGATCTGTAGCATGGAATGTTGCTACTCTTTGATTTTTTGCTAGGTACTAGTGATCTGGATTGGCCACTATGAGAACGGACTACTGGGCTTGATGGATCATTGGTCTGACCCAGTAAGACTATCCCTATGTCTTATCATTAGCATACTTTAATTTAGTGCACATTAGATTAATTTGTATTAAAGCTATGACAACACAAATTAAGGCTCTTATTTTATAAGCTTATAGATTGGAAAATGCCGATACCTACATGTGTATACAGCACGTAAGTGTAAAATCCAATTTTAGAAAACCTGGTATGTACATGGGAATGTCCTATCTAAGTTTGTTTTGAAAGGGGCTGTGGATTGGACAATCTATGGGTAGGGTGAGGCTAAAATTTACAGGTCTATTCCCCATTGCAGAAAGGAAATACATTTGCAGTATAGAAACATAGAAACATAGAAGATGACGGCAGAAAAGGGCCATAGCTCAACAAGTCTGCCCACTCTAATGACCTATCCCCCTTAATTTTACCTCCCTAGAGAACCTACATGTGTATCCCATTTCCTTTTAAAATCTGGCACACTGCTGGTCTCAATCACCTGAAGCAGAAGTTCGTTCCAATGATCAACCACACTTTCGGTGAAGAAATACTTCCTGGTGTCGCCATGAAATTTCCCACCCCTGATTTTCAGCGGATGCCCTCATGTGGCCGAGGGCCCTTTAAGAAAGAAGATATCATCTTCCACCTCAATATGGAAGATGATATCTTCTTTCTTAAAGGGCCCTGTAATTATACCCAACTCCAGAGGGCTTACAATCTGAGTTTATATCTGAGGCAATGATGGGTTACATAACTTGCCCAGGGCCACAAGAAGTGTTAACAGGATTTGAACCTGATCTTTCTGGTTCATAGCCTCCTGCGCTAATCACTAGGCAGCTACCCCACTCCATTTTATGCCCCCAACACCTTGATATCAGGATTTATACCTGCTCATTTCTATTTTGTGGCAAGGTCTAGCTTTGGCATAAGCCTCTTGATCTTCAGCAGGACTCAGCTGGCTAGGAATGGTTCCCAGCTGGCTATCCACTGATCTTAGTGGGAGATAGCCAGTTATCTTCTGCTGATTATCCAGCTCACTGGCTAAGTCGCATGAAATAGCTGGTCACCACCAATTTTCTTCAGCTGGCCGGCTAAGGCATGTGGCCAGACAGACCCACCTAAAAATCAGGTCTATCTTTGGCCGTTAGCCTTAGCCTGCCAGCTTATGAAAATCAGCTTAGCTAAATCAGTGGTGATGAACTTTGCCCCGGATATTCAATGACATAACTGGTTGAAAAGGCACTCTGAATATTCCTAAATAAAGATAACTGAATAACTTGTCCCCGCTCAGTTTAATCAGTTATGTTTAACAGGGTAGCAGCAATTATTAGTAATATCTGAATAAATCTGAACCATGCTTCCTGGACCTCCTTTTAACTAATTAACTTTAGGCTAACAAACAGCTGTTTGAGCCAAAATTAACCCGGTCAACATACCTAACATATTAAAATTGATGGATGTATGAGGGTGGTTTGAAAAATTTGGTTAAAAAGTTAAACAATGTAGTCTCCATCAAGAGCTATACACTTAGACCAGCGAGCCTCCAGATTTTTCATGTTATTTTCCCTATGATACAAAAAATCTGGAAACTCGATGGACTAAGTGTATAGCCCTCCCTCGATGGAGACTTTTCAAACTACCCTTGTATTCAGTTAACTCCCAAAGTTAGTCCGATAAATCATCAGATTATCAACTCCACTAATAATGAATGCCTCAGGAATAAAGTAAGATTAAGAACAAAAGGGAAGAGGGATATTTGTTTTGCCTGTTGAAATGAATCATTCCATTGAATTTTGCTGCTGCTCACTTTAATCATTTTTTTTTTTTTAATGGATAATGCAGTTCCTTTGAACTCTAGATGTTTTCTCAACCTTGTATTCCACATTTAGGTGGTTTTATTTTTGATGACATCGTCAGTTTCACATTTGCAACTTAAAGCTACAGATTTATCAAGCTACACCCAGCCATTGAACTCGCTCCTCCACCTCTGCTCAAATAGCTCATGGTCATGTCTTGCCTGCCTGTAAACTGAGCCAGCCACTTTCCTCCCACTAGCTTCCAGCCTTCAGTACACTCTTTACACTTGCTGACTCCGTACAAGACTCAGACCTACCTGTGTTATGCCCCCAGTAGCCCTGCACTAGTTTTATGGCTCAGCTCTAAGATGTTTTTAATGCCATTCTCATTTATAAAACCTTAATGCTACAGTCATTTCCTGTTATGGTGTGTAAACTAGACATTGTGGTTGATGTAGTCTCATATCCACTGCAGCCACCCTTGCTTACCCGTGTAGGCTCTGTTTCTAGTGGTCTTTCCCCTGTAAGACCCCCTCCCTTTCTCACAGCTAAACTTGAATCCTTTGTCTTACTTCTGGCCTCTTGCTCTCCTTTACATAGAGCACTGCTCTCCTTTAAATAGGGCACTGGTCTTTGACCTAAGGGCCGCCGCATGAGTGGACTGCTGGGCACGATGGCCCACTGGTCTGACCCAGCAGTGACAAATCTTATATTTTTTATGTACATCCTGTGTCCTGATGGGTCAGTGGTGTGACCTTTCTTTGCCACCTCTGGCCAAGCTCGGTTCCCATTGGTCTCACCTGCACCCTCCCTCTGCCATGTGGGTGCTCTTTCCAAACCCTTTGTTTAGAGTTCTCTCTTTCTATTTCATGTCTCTATCAGCAGCACTTGGCTAGTCTCCCTGAATAGAGGACTAACTGCCTTTTCACCTTGAGCTATCCATCACACACCTGCACAATCTTTTACCTAGCCTTTAATCATTTCATCATGCCAAACTATTCTTCAAAATCAGCTGCAAACTTCTACTTTTCCAATCTCCTACCTTACCTACTGCTGCTGCAACCTACTGAAACAACAAAGCCTGTGCCCAGGGACAACAAACCCCTGAGAAAATCTACTAAGTGTGAGTACATCCACTTATTATTCAGTAAAGCACATATCATACAATTTATAAGGATTTTCTGTTTGTGCATGAGGCCGAGGTTTAGCTATCTGTTAATGTAGTTATGTTTGCCAAGAGAGTTCCTAACTGAGACAATTGCTACAGAGAACAAAATACCTGTCTATAAAGCAATTAGTCATTCCCTTAAAACAAAATAAAAACATGCAAGCGGAATGGGCCAATTCACACAATAAGCAATGAAGAGGGAGAGAATTACCAAATTCTAATGATAATTATTTTCTTCCAGAACATACAACCCCACCTTGTAATTTTTCACCTCTTCTAGTGTATCTAGGCTAAATTTGTCACTGTATAGCCAGTATTGATTGTGCTCCCTGATACTGGGGGCTCCTTTTACGAAGCCGCATTAGCGGCTTTATCGCACGGGACTTTTCCCCTGCGCTAGCCGAAAAACTACCGCCTGCTCAAGAGGAGGCAGTAAAGGCTAGCGCGGCCGGCAGGTTAGCGTGCGCTATTATGCGCGTTAAACTGCTAACGCAGCTTTGTGAAAGGAGCCCTGGGGTTCATGGTATAAAGCAGTGCTTCTCAACCCAGTCCTCGGGGACATCCCAGCCAGCAGGGTTTTCAGGATATCAGTAATGAATATACATAAGACAGATCTGATACCTCATGTTTAACATGATACCTCATGGAGAGGAGCGATAGCTTTGAAGCGCGTTACTATAGTGGGAGCTTCAACCCTGATGAAAATCTGTTTTGAAACATATGTGTGTCGGTAGAGGCGCTCCCAGAGATTCATCTTATAAATCAAGATAAGTAAATTTAAATACGATAAAGATATATATATAAAAATGATTCACATTATCGATCCTATGACGATCGGGTGCTTGTGATATGCTTCACAATAACCAAATGGGCTTTGGTGCCCTCTGAGGATCATTAAGAAGTATATGAATATAAAGGATTGTAAGACTGGAAATTGAGTTTTTGATATTATAATTGAACCAGTCTATGAATAGCCGATGTTATTGTAACTAACCATTTATGAAATATGACTTTGCAAAACAGAGAACTTTCCACAAAAAAACCCAAAACAAACTATTCACTAGAATACCAAGAAATGTAAAATTCATCTTTAGTCAGATTCCATTTTCCAAGTATCCAAACACAAATATTAATTTCCATATCTCAGGCTGCATGAAAGATAGAATTAGAGCCGGCATAAGGAGGGTGCAAACAAGGCAATTACCCTGGGCCCCCGGGAGGCCCTCAAGCTTGTCTGAAGCCAAGGAAGATACAGCCTGAGGGTGGGCTTTGAGTCACACCATGTTTAACATTGGCCTTGAAACAAAAAAAAACAAACAAACAAACCCAAAAAGACCAAAATCAAATCCTCAGAAGTAAAGCGCAAGAAGTGGGGTTGAGTTTTGGGGCTTGAGAGTATTGCATCTAATATATTCTGGTTGTTCCAAGACTCAACCTCCTCTTTTGGCCTTACGCATAAGAATTTTGTCCAAGTTAGAAAATGAGAAAATACAAACACAGGATCGCTCTTGGGTGAGGCTCTGGCACCACCGCTAGCTTCAGCTACTTCTGCGCTGGGGCTTAGGGTGAGACAGAATACTGAAAATAAACAGCACCAAGAGACTAAACTGACAGCCAGCTGCAATTCCAATTACCCATAAATCTTGCAGATGAACAGACAGAGAGGCAACACTTCCTTTGCTCTTCTTCAGTCTGGCTGCTGAATGGATGAAATCTCTGCACACACACCCAAAGACTGAATAAGTAGAAGGAACCAAGCATTTCAAATACACAATATATAAAACAAAAATAAACAAAAAAAATTCCTCTGTTTTCCTGCCTCTACTACAGTCTACAGCTTTCAAGGCCTCACTGTGAGGAAGGAATTCTCTGCTGTCTGAAAATGTTTTACAACAATGCCTTTTATATGGGCAATTCTATAATTAAGGGCCTATGGTTTTGTGCCTAATTGTGTGCGCCAATGCAAAGAACGCGTCTAGGCACCCTACGTACTATTCTATAAGTGCTATAGTGAATGACTACAAGGGGAGCTTGACTGTCTCCCAATACACGCATAACTTAAGAATATAAGAATTGCCATACTGGGACAGACCAAAGGTCCATTAAGCCCAGTATCCTGTTTCCAACAGTGGACAACCCAGGTCCCAAGCCCCTAGCTAGATCCCAAGTAGCAAAACAGATTCTATGCTGCTTATCCTAGGAGAAGCAGTGGATTTCCCCAAACCATATCAATAATGGCCTATAAACTTCTCTTTTAGGAAATTATCCAAACCTTTTTTTAAACCCCGCTAAGCTAACTGATTTCACCACATTCTCTGGCAATGAATTTCCAGAGTTTAATTACACATTGTGTGAAGAAATATTTTCTCTGGTTTGTTTTAAATCTACTACTTAGTAGCTTCATCGCATGCCCCCTAGTCCTAGTATTTTTGGAAAGAGTAAACAAGCGATGCACATCTACTCTTTCCACTCCACTCATTATTTTATAGGCCTCTATCATATCACACCTCAGCCGTCTCTTCTCAGAGCTGAAGAGCCCTAACTGCTTTGGCCTTTCCTCATAGGGAAGTTGTCCCATCCCTTTTATCATTTTTGTACCTTTTCTAATTCCGCTATATCTTTTTTGAGATATGGTGACCAGAATTGCACACATTATTTGAGGTGCAGCCGTACCATAGAGCGATACAAGGCCATTTCCAGTGATTGAAACAGAATATCTGGTCTGTTTTTGGCTGCTATTATCCTAGTTGGCTACGTCAATATTCAAACCTGACTGACTATGTTTATAGTGACAAGATAGACCAGCTATTTAAGCAGCCCGATTTGGCTGAACATGACTGACACGCAGCAGATACCATTTTTCTAGGCACCTGCCATTTCAGGCACCACTTATAGAATCAGCTCCAAACTGTATACGAGACATGTTCATTTCAGCGCAATCTTATCGGGTGGCTACACCGTCCTATAGATGTTAAAATTCAGGGACAAATTATCACACAGACTACCTTGGCACTGACACATATACAGTAGTAAAGCTTTTCACCAATATTATTGTTTTTATCCAAGGATCTTTCCACATAGATAGGTCCTATAATGGTTAAAGCACACAACTGGCATCTGCCACATGGATTATGATCTAGATCTTTTTGCCTTTCCTCCCTGATGTTATATCTCTGAGGCACAAAACGTTCTTTTACAGTCTTTCCCCTTTTATAAGCAATCTTTGGAAAATACACAATACACAAGCACCATTGGTGCAACATTACTAGGATAAAATCATGTGATTGGAAACATGCGTTGGAGAATAGTTGATGGGAAGGGGGTAATGCAGAAAGACTATTAAATTGCAATGGTGGATATTTTTGTTGAAATCAGTAATACCAAGAGGGTTAAATGTACATTTAAACTGGATGAGGTTAGTATAGGTCTATGTGTTTTCTGATTGGTTAATACATAAATCAGATGATATAAGTACCATATGGTTTTTTTGTGTCTGAGTGCTTTGAAAATGAGCCCCATGATATAATACTTGAGACATCATCGTCATCTTTAACTTAAGAATTTGCAGGCAAAGTGGTGATTGGTTTTCTAAGGTAAAAATATTGTTACCCTATAAATTTAATAGGACATTATTTAGGAATTTAGGAAAGATAAGATGTGTTTCTTTGTTTATAGGAACTATCCTTGAAACATGTGTCATGTCAGAAAGAAGTTTCCTAACCGATTCATTAGAATGAATTTACATAAATAAAGATCATATGTAATTAAGAAAGAAAAAGTACTAAATATAATAGATTTGGACCAGTGACGAAGGTGGAGTGTAAGACTCATTGGTGAAAAAAGATTATGCACCACAGAGCATCACCACTGAGGTCCCAATATAAACAGGTGCATTAAAGGAATAATAATTTAACTTGTTTGTTTGTAGCCAATAGCCCTTAAAGTGTATAACTGTTATTGACATTATTTTAAAATGACATGCGAGGGTGTTTCATTTTGCAATTCCCATGTTTACCTCACCATATGTATTTTATACCTGGGGTAAAGCAGGTTTGAAGCAGATACTTTAGTGCCCCAGGATGTCAGCTGGCTCAAACTTCCAAAGGCAAAGTCCATGAGGAGTTTCTCTTTGAAAATCAGCTTCTAGGTGCAACCTGGTTAAGTACCAAAACTGGTGAACAAACAGTTTCTTCAAGCAAATACACTGCTGGAATATACCACTCACCAGCCACGGCTGAGGGATTTCTGGCAGAGGCATCTGAGGTGGGGCAGGCAGGCTGCTGGGCACCTCTGACTTCTGTACATGGCTCTTAACATCATATTCTGCTGAAAAAAAGGTGCAACTCACATAAACAAAAGTTGTAAAGGGAATTAACAAAATTCACATACACACAAAGAAAATCTTAGGGCTCCTTTTACAAAGGTGCTTTAGGGCTTTAACGCGCGGAATAGCACGCGCTGAATTGCCCCGCGCGCTAGACCTTAATGCCAGCATTGAGCTGGCGTTAGTTCTAGAAGCATAGCGCGGGTTTAGCGCGCGCTAAAATCCTGAGTGCGCTAAAAATGCTAGCGCACCGTAGTACAACGAGCCCTTAGTTTACAAAACCCTGTACATGACCCAAAATGTTATTATTTTCAAATCAACACGAAGTAATAGATTTTATTAACTCAAAGGGTCATTTGAAAACAAATTAAAATAGGTAGAAAGTGTTTTATCCAATTAATCAGCCATCTGAAAATAGTCCCAATCTCATCAATTGTCTTATATTCCACCATTAAGGGGAGCACTTATACTTAAAATGTATTGCACAAAGATAAAACACCAAGAATAACCTTTATCAAAAAAGTAGGTCTTTGAAACTTTACAAAAAAATAATATACAAATTCAAGCTTCTTATTTCTAAAGGAAGATTATTCCACTGCCTGACAAGTAAATGATTGTAATAAACATTACACAAAAGGACAAAAAGCGTCTTCAAATAATACAAAACACAGCTGTCAAACTTATTCATAATGGTAAAAAAATATGACCATGTTACCCCATTTCTGATCAATTCACACTGGCTTCCAATAAAATCACCGTATCACCTTTAAAATATTACTCTTAGTGTTTAAAACTTTGTCTTCCAATGAACCACAATTCATCAATAGAATGCTTATTCCTTATAATACACCACGTTCCCTTCGATCTACTGTCCAAAAGCTCTTAGCAGTTCCTTCTCTGAAAGTCATCGGAACTAGAAGACATGACATGTTTTCAGTGATGGCCCCCCAACTTTGGAATACTTTGCCCCAATACATTAGAGAGGAAAAGGATCTCAGCCATTTTAAAAATAATTTAAAATGCTTCCTTTTTAAAGATGCTTTTAATCTTTAAATTATCCTTAAATGCTAAAGTAGTTACCTTCCAGGTTTATACAGTTCCCTCCCTAATGTTTTTTCCATAGCTCTGTTTTCATTTTAAAGCATTGAATTGTAACTTTACCCTCCACTCCCTGTGTATCAATCAGTCTGTAAACTTATTGGTCCAACCTATTATTGTTAACTTTAAATAGTATTTTTCTGTAACTCGCTTAGTAATTTGAATAAGCGATTTATCAAATCAAAATAAAACATGAAACTTGAAACTTGACTTTTCCTAATTACTCTTAAAACAGTTGGAAACTGAAGTTGCAGAAATAAAGGCCCTCTTTTATTATGCTAGATTAGAGGTTTTTTTATCGCCGGCCGCTGTGGTAAAAGCTCCGACGCTCATAGAAATTGGTTTATATGAGTATTTAGCTTTCACCTTTCCAGTTCAAGGTGAGTTATAAAGTACAACAGGTATTTCTCTGTCCACAGAGGGCTTAATCTAAGGGGCCTTTTATTAAGTGATGTAATCCCTAACACATGTTTACTACCGCTTATAAACAGTGCTAATGGGCCGCACTCAGGACTCATGTGCTAAATGCAGGCTCAGTGTACACCACCCATGCGGTAAGAATTACAATTTATTTTTTTAGAGACGGGGCATGAGAGAAGGCGTGCCCTGTGCTAATCAGTTAATTTGTGGGCATTGGCGCGCACTGACTGATTAGGATAGGATTAGCGCAGGAGCCCTTACCACCTACAAAATAGTTGACAGTAAGGGCTCACGCACTAATTTCAAAATTAATGCATGTTCGTTAATCGGAAAATGCAAACGTTGGTCATTTTAGAGCCACGCTACAAAGTGGTCTCAGCACACGGGTAACCCACTAGCTAAAAATAGCAGAGGCCACTTTTAAGTGAAGCTTAGTAAAAGGACCTCTAAGTTTGTACCTTAGGCAATGGAGGGTTAATGTCTTGCTCAAGGTCATAGTGTCAGTAAGAATCCTGCTCTAACTACTAGTTTACTCCTCCACGACACTTGGAATGTATTGCTTGACTAGATCAATACATTTTTTTTTAAAGAAAACTGTCTAAAAACCATTTTCCAAGGAGCAATATCATATTAGACAGTACTCTTTAACAGGATGTAGTAACATAAACACAATAGTTTAACATTAGACATTTTACTGACCTCTAGATGACAGTATCCTCTGAAGAATGTTATTTATCCCTGCTTTTTTCTCCCGTACAGTTGCTGTAAGATATTCATGATCAAGAAGCGCAAGAAACAGGCGTAGTTCAACTATTAACTCTTCCATTACTGAAAAAGAAAAGCAAAGAAAGCCTTGTGAAATGTGAATGATTTCCATGTGAGGGCTTACCCTCGCTGTGATTATTTTTAAAAGGCTTCTGCCCGCCATCATAAAGGATACCAGTAGAGACAGACTACGGACTCCTTTTACAAAGTCGAGCTAGCGATGTTGCGGTAAATGCGTTGAAGCTCATAGGAATTCAATGGGCTTTGGTGCATTTACCGCGGCAGCTTTGCTACTATGGCTTTGTAAAAGGGACCCTATATTTCCCCACCATTTTGACTAGTTTGCTCACCAGTGTTCTATGTAGAACTCAGCCAGCAGGCAATGTGCAACTTCAAGGATCTTCACTAAGTTTAATCTGATATAACATCCAATGAAATCTGATCAATTCAAGATACTACATTATTCAGTTCTTTAGCACAACGCTCCGACCACATGGTAATAAATACCATGTTGGAAGCAATTTTAATTTACAGGGTGATGGTCAGCACAATAGCATGCAAATTATATGCATGCTTTTTATGTGGCACAGCACTGGTAAAAGGGGGAGGAACTGTCCCTAGCGCCTGCTCAGAAGAGCAAAGGTAAGCACAGCTCTTCCCCCTTTCTCTATCCCTACCTTGCCCACTACAAAAAAACCCAAAAAACCCTCTTCTCCCCTTCCCACAATCAGCTGAGCTGGCAAGGGAGAAGAGATGAGTCATCACAGGCAAGTTAGAAGTGGAACAGCTGTGCCAAAAGTGGCGAGACCTGCCATTGACTACATTTGGGAGAACAGCACTAGTAAAGATGATACTTCATGCAAGCTTTTGTAACCTTTGCAACTGCCAAGAATAGTAGATGGTGTGGGATAGAAGTTTTTGACCCCTTTACTGAAAAAAGCTGACCTAGACCCCTCCATACCATCCAAATACTGTCCAATAGCAAATATCCCTCTCCTCACCAAACTGCTCGAGTCTATCATATCTACCCAGCTCTCTTCCTACTTAGAAAGATTCTCCATCCTCTTACCTTACCAATATGGCTTCAGACCCAACTTCTGCACTGAATCCCTATTGGCCTCTCTAATCTCTAAGGTTCAGCAACTGCATTCTCGTAACAAGTTTGCTGTCCTTCTACAATTCGACCTCTCCGCAGCTTTTGACGTTGTCCACCACGACATTCTAATTTTCCAACTCTCCGAGATAGGCATTAGCTCCATAGTTCTTGATTGGTTCTCCAAATTCTTGCGCTCCCGCTCTTACATGGTTAACATGAGCGGCACCTCATCCTCCCCCTGGACCCTGACTTGTGGTGTCCCACAAGGCTCACCCCTCTCCCCAATCCTCTTTAACATTTACATGTCCTCCCTGAAACTACTCCAACTATCCCCCCTTGAAACTCTTTACACTTACGCTGATGACATCCTCGTCCTCCTTGAGACCGACTCGAACCTCACTAACCTCTCCACGAACATATCCTCATGCATAAAGAACCTCCAATCCTGGGCATTCACAATGCATATGAAACTAAACGAGTCCAAAACAAAACTCCTTTGGCTCGGCCCAAAATTAGACCATCTACCTTTCTCCATCCCATTGTCCTCCAGCCCCCCATTACAGCTCGAGTTCTCAAGCAAAGTTCTGGGTGTCACCTTAGACTCTTCTCTATCCTTCAACGAACATCTCCAATCCTTGGTGAAGAAATGCTTCTTCAGCCTTCACATGCTAAGGAAAGTCAGACCCTATTTTCACCAAAAACACTTCGCAGTCCTAGTACAATCCATCATCCTCTCCAGATTGGATTATTGCAATTCTATCTACCTCAGCCTAACCAAGAAAAGCCTTCACAGACTTCAGCGGATTCAGAACGCCGCAGCTAAGCTTGTTTTCGCGAAAAGCAAATTTGATCACGTCTCACCACTCCTGTCTAAGCTCCATTGGCTCCCAGTAATCCCCAGGATCCACTTCAAATGTGCGTGTCTGGCCTACAAGATCCTACATGGCATCCTTCCTGCCGTTATCCCTCTATCCTGGAACTCCCCAACCCCTACTTCCTCCAGATCCTCCCAAATTTTTAAACTATCCTTCCCTTCCATAAAAGGTATTTACCATGCAGGCAAACTCGGGTCATCCCTCCCCTTTAGAATTACTGAGATCTGGAATAACCTCACCTCCCCACTCCGAACCTCAAGCTCCCTCCACTTGTACCCGGTTCTATATCACTTCAGATTTTGTAAACGTCAATTATATCTCTCCTCAGACATCTCTTTTTCAAGCTGCAGAGCCCCAAGACAAAGTTGGACAAGTTCATGATAAACTGGTGAGACTGGACTCATTTGGAGCACTGATCCTGACCTTGGGGCCACCGCATGAGCAGACTGCTGGACAGGATGGACCACTGGTCTGACCCAGCAGCGGCAATTCTTATGTTCTTATGTTCTAACCTCTTTAGACTTCATGCCAACCTTATGCCAACTTACTAGTATTCCATACCAAAATCTGAACACCGTTACAGAATTCGTCCTTGGCACCCAACATCAGGCAACCTTTATAGATTTACTTCCTCAATGCTTATTCTATTTGCAATCACTAACCTAATCCATTCCAATTCCCATAAATTTTTAGTCAGACTAGTAACATTAACAAGAACAAACAAAGTAGTTAGTAAATTGACAATGAAGGTTTTCACTAATGTATCTTAAATCTAATAGCAACACAGAAAGTCAGTAAGTTATGTTTTAACTTTATAGATTTAGGTGATTTTTCCTGCTTGTCATGTGGCCCAGTAAGCTTTTAGTAGTTTATGAAGGGTGTCATGTATTTGTTGTATTTTACTGATGATTTTTGGTTATAAACTGTTATTTTAACGTGTGTGGCTGTCTGTTTTAATGCATTTGTATGTTCATTGTAACTCGCATAGATTTTTGCGATATGCGGGATATAAAAGTGTTAAATAAATAAATCAAAATTTTATTTTTGAACAACTTTGAGCAGATATGCATTGTATTCTTCTTGCTGAACTGTGTCTTTATGCTGACAACCTCTGAAGCCTATGGACCCCATTTCACGAACTCTGGGGAGCACAAGGAACCAGCATGCCCCCAGCTATCTTAAAACATGGTCCTATATTCTGCACTATAGCAGGTTTTCTGATCCTGTTTCACTCTGACCCCAGCTTTATTTTCAGAACTATATATCCAAAAAAAGTGATTCACCCTAAATCTTTTGGCTCCTAGCAGGTGTTTATTTGATAAAAAATGACTAGTTTATTAAGGAGATATTCGTCATGAACTGACAAAGATTCAAAGCAAAGAAGCAGGAATGACTAGAGAGGCTCAATTAGCCTTTTCCATGCCACTCAATTCAAATAGAAATGTGCTCTAGAGAAGTGTTCTAACAGGAATGTTATTACTCCTGGCAGAGGGTGGCATAAACCTCTGTGACTGTTACTCCCACTCCCACTGCAAAGCTTTCCCCTTGTCTTCACCATCTGATCCTACTTTCCTGCCAGACTACAACTACTACCCTTATGCTTAAAATACCACTGTTTGACTTTATCACCATCAGCTGCACTTAAAATCCCCAGCTTTAGTACAAAAAGATGCAATAACATCTAGCAATCTGTCTCGTTTTCAATTGGTTAGTAAAGAAAAATAAAGAGGCGCCCTAACTTCAATTAAAAACATTGCTAAAGAAATGCTATGTAACAGAAATTTCAGGAAAACTATTTGGGAATAGCCAAACATTGATAATACAATGCTATGTTATCATCTTATATCCTGCCAAATCCTCCTATGGTAGAGATCTTGACAGTTACAGATATTCTTATTATTACATAGGGCTTTATAAACAATACATGATGACTAGGGTAGAGTTTTAGATGGGTTACAGATATTATTAGTATTTCACAGGACTTTATTGCATTGTAGCATGCATTGTATAGTGCTCAGGTCTTTATTTTAGCAGACACTTTGGTATATTTAGTTACAGTTTTACATTCTGAAACAGTGGTTACAGAAGGCATAAACCAGATTTATAGGGTAGGTTTTTGGAGGAGATTAATTTAAATTACATCCCTCATGGAGGTTTTTGAATAGCCATGTTTTCAGAAGTTTCTGACAATACCTTTCCTTAGTGTAAACATACCACAAATAGCTCATAGCTTTGATTGTAAGCACAGAAAGTTGGTATATTAAATCCCATTCCCTTTCCCATTATATGCACAACTGCAATTAGTGCTGGTTAATGCCAATTAGTTTAATGATGTTACATGTCTAACTGGCCTTAGTCTGTAATTACACGCCCAACTGTATGTGTGGCATAGTGGTTAGAGCTACAGCTTCAGGACCCTGAAGTTGTGAGTTCAAGCCCTGCGCTGCTCCTGTGACTCTGGCCAAGTCACATAGGGCTAGATTCATCAACCTGCTTGATCGGGGCAGGTCCGACGAATTCTGGAAGCTAAAATATGCAGATTGATGTGATCGGAAGAACGCCCCCATCTGCCGGCACGGATCGCCATTGTGCCATCTCCGCGTATGTACATGCCCGTCCAAGCCACGACCTTTTTTTTTTTATTTTAACTTTCCTTTTTTTTTTTTCTAGTTTTTAGTCCTGCGAGCCCGTGGTTTTAACCCACTTTAAAACCACGGGCTAGCAGGGCGGGGAAGGGCAGGAGTTTATACAGCGTAAGATAAGACTTTTCACAGCTACAGGGAGTCATGAGATTGTGCTGAATAAAGCAGTGCAGGGCAGAGCAGGGCAGCATTCGGGAGACACGGGGCAGAGCAGGGCGGCATTCGGGGCGAGGCAGGAGACAAGAGATCTAGGCAGAGCAGGAAGGACTGCAGAGCAGGGCAGCGAACAGCTTCAGAAAGATGTTTTTGACTGGTCCCCAGCAGTCGCTTCTTCAGTTTATCGGCCAGCCCGGTCGGATGTAAAATTTTGTGTTGTGAATCGCATCCCTGCCAACTTTGCATGTGTTTCACCTCATTTGCATGCACGGATCGGCAGAGAGGTAAGTGAATCGGGCCAGAGGGAAATTTGGCCGCTAAGGGGGTCGTAAACCGATCGGTACATAACCGGTTTGCTTTGTGAATCTAGCCCTTAATCCTCCACTGTCCCAGGCATGTTAGACACACTGTGAATCCACTGGGATAGATAGGGAAAAATGCTTGAAGTACCTGCATGTAACCACTGAGTGTGATTGTAAAACTACAAAAAAGGCGGTATACAAGTCCCAATCCCTTTCCCTTTTATAGAATTGGGGGGTTTAAGCATGTGGAAGTGTATTTTCAAAGCACTTAGACACAAAAAGTTCCATAGGTTACTATCTAATTTAGACAAAGTGGTCGGGCAAGCCCCTCTTATTTGTACCCTTCTCTTCCACTGCCAACTCCAGACTCCATCCCTTCTTTCTTGCGGCGCCGTATGCTTAGAACAGGCTGCCTGAATCAATACGTTGTGTTCCGTTCCTGGCAGTGTTCAAATCCCAACTAAAGGCCCACTTTTTTGAAACTGCTTTCAACTCTTAACTCTCCCTCGCTGTTGTCAGATACCTAGACCCGCTATAATCTCCCCAACCCTGAAATATCCTGTCTAAATTAGATTGTAAGCTCTTCTGAGCAGGGACTGTCTATTGTGTGTTAGAATATACAGTGCTGCGTACGCCTTTCAGCTCTATAGAAATAATAAATAGTAGGAGTGTCTAAGTGCTTTGAAAATAAGCCCCCTAGGCGGCCAGGCAATTTCATACAATAGGCTCAGCACATGCAAAACATGCTCAGCACCATTGGTGTAGTAAAGGGGGGAGGGGTCGGTCCCGGAATCCATCTTGGTGAGAGCGCAAGCACCCGTCCTCCTCTCCCCCCCTTATTCCCCGCCCCCATCCACTGCTGCGCATGCACACCACTTCCATTCCCCTGTACCTCTGTAACGTTTCTGGTGCGAGCAGCAACCCTCCAATTCCACATCGTATCATTTATAAAATAGCTTTTCTCTCCTTTAAGTCTCAAGACACTAAAGAACCGGCCTTTATTCATAAACTTCTTATTCCACATGAACCTATACGAGTCTTAAGATCCTCTTCTCAGTATCTTCTTCATATCCCGTCATTGAAAATTATTGGCTCACATCATGCTACTTCATTCACAGTCACAGCCCTCACTATATGGAATTCCTTACCTCTGTATATCAGGGCAGAGAAAAACTTAGCCAAATTTAAGGGAAATCTAAAGACTTACCTTTTCCATGATGCATATGACTTTCAAATAGATTACTATCATAACCAGAGCTGCCTGATAATCCTGATGGTCTCCCCTCCCTATTGTGGTTTACCTTTTATGCATTCTCTACTTTGAAATTGTAACTCTGCCAACTTTCCTAATGTTTCCGCTGGTTAAGTTTTGTTAAATTGATATTTGTCTCCCTTTTTTGTAAAACGCTTATCTATGATTTGAGTTTAATCAAAAATTTTAATAAACTTGAAACCTGCTGTTGTGCCTGCATTGGCTCTTCCTCTGATGTCACTTCCTAGGAGCAGGTCCAGGAAGTGACATCAAAGGAAGAGCCGACGCTGGTGCGACAGCCGGTCGGGTGTTGCTGCTCGCGCCAGGGGGAAAGGAAGCAGGGGGGGGGGAGGGAAGAAGCATGTAGAGGGGGGGCCAGAGAAGAGGGCAGGGTAGGGGCGCCACCACCCAGGGCACCTCTCACACTCGCTATGCCACGGCTCAGCATGTGAAAACACATTCACCAAATTATCTCCTTGTGGCAATAGCAAGGATGAACATCCACAGAGTGTATGCAAGAGGAGTCATCTGCAGTAAATCAAAATGCAAAAGTCAGGTTCAGCAGCATTTGCTTTCCACATTTTCTGACATGTTAAAATGATAGCACACAAAAGTTCAGTCACAGATGACAGCACAGCAATACACAAGATTATAAATATCAGAGACAGACAACTACATCGCCCCAGCACTTTAGATCCAAGCTGGAAACAGAACAGCAGAATGATGTAACAGTTTACATTTTACATCTGTGTGCCACAAGTAGGGTAGTCACACACATTAAAAAAAATCTCCAGCATATACTTATTTAAAAACTACCACCGTAGAATTCATGAAATGCTTTTCAGCTCCGAAACTGCTAAACTATTAAAAGCTGGCCAGTAAAGGTTAGGTTTTATTTGTTAGAAATGATGTGTTGGTTTTAAAACATGCCAGTCTACCTCCGCCTTCACGAAAGCAAATAAGTGGGTAATCTTAACAACTGTGAATACATTTGTGCTCTTTTTTCGCTACCCACTGCCTTCAAAGTATGTTATGTTTTAATTTGAGGTTTATCATACACTGTATTTGTGCAGCAGTTGTCCACAATAACAACTCTGCACTCTTACCTGTTAAGATGTATTCTAATGGGACTCTAAAAGATGCAGAGACACTCCCTGGAAAGTTATTGTGCATATCCCTCTATCCTCTGCATCCCTCCATCCTCTGCAGCCTCTCTTCTTTCCTACTCCTCTTGTCCAGCATCTCTCTCTTTCTCTTCCTCCCCTGATCTCCCTATCCTCTGTGGGTCTAGCAAACCCCACCCTCGACACACAGAGATCCAGTATCTCTCCCTCTTTCTTCCTCTCTCTCTGGGTCCCTCAAATGTGTCTTTTACCACAAGGGATCACTGATAATGGCAACAATTAACAAAGGCTGCCTCCAGCCAGCCTTAGGGACTTCCCTTCGCCACAACCCACCTCCTCCCCAATTCAATGCTATGTGGACGAGAGACAGCAGAAAGAAGGCACCAGAGGCAGCCGGTATTAATTGTTGCTACTGCTAGTAACCTGGTAATGGAGACAAATTTGAAGGACCCAGGGAGGGTGGGAGGGAGAGATGCTGGACTAGTGAGGGGTCTGGGTAGGCAACCTAGCAAACTATGCATATATTTTAGGTCTATATACTTGGGGCACTGCTCCCTCTAAGCTAAAATTCCTCTACCTACAGACCTGCTAGTGGAGGGTGCTGCTTCATAATCACATTTTCAATAGCTAGGGATATACAAGCTTTTCAGGACTCCAAGGAACCTGCCTGTTTCTAGCGACTAAAAACACAATATTGAAGCACCATACCCCATTGGCAGCAATGCTGTTGAAGGACTCCCACTCAGCTTGGAGGGAAAAGTGCTGGGGGGAGGGGGCTGTGAGACATGCTCGGGTCTCAGGCCCCAAAGTTCAAAAGCTTTCTGTGCATACATGACTGGTTAAAACCAGTCTCACTTGCAAGGAAGCAGGATGATAGAACTGTCCACAGCAACAGTGAATGGAGGAAGCGGGGCAGTGGGTTTAGGCGGGAAGATAAGCAGCTCCATTTTACCAATATTCAGTTTTAGATGGTGATGAGACATCCATGCGGCAATGTCGTTCAGGCAGCCTGAGACTCAGGTCTGGGTTTCAGTAAAGATATCTGCTAAGGCAAGGTAGCATCAGCACAGAGGTGTCATCAGCACAGAGGTGATACTAGAAGCCGTGGGAGGAGATCAGTGCTCCAAGTGAGCAGGTATAGATTGAGAAAAGGAGTGGACCCAAAAAAGAACCTTGATGTACACCAATGGATAGTGAGATAACTGCGGAGGAAGAACACTGAAGATGGGATGGGAGAGAGAAAGAAAATTGGGAATCCTGGAATCCTAGCGAGGACAGTGTATCAAGAAGGCAGCAGTGGGGATTGTGTGGTGCAGTGGTTAGAGCACAGCCTCAGCACCCTGAGGTTGTGGGTTAAAACCCCACATTGCTCCTTTGATCCTGGGCAAGTCACTTAATCCCCAATTGCCCCAGGTACATTAGATAGAGTGTGAGCCCACCGGGACAGATAGGGAAAAATGCTCGAGTACCTGAATGTAAACCATGTGGAGGGGCACAATCAAAAGGGACATCTAAGTCCGTTTACATCCATCTCGCAAGTCGTCCAAAGTTAAAAAGAGCCTAAGACACATTTTCGAAAGATACGTCCAACTTTTTTTACTTTCGAAAATCATCTAATTATACATCCTGCCGATCTGATCGTCCAAGCCACTAAATCGTCCATCTTTATACCACAGTTCTGTCCAACTTTCCGTCCAAGTCAAAAATGCCTAGAACAAGCCCTGTTGGACTTGGGAGGAGTCTGCAAAGTGATGGACTGCACACCTAGACATGCCACCTAAATAGTGGGGTACCTTACAAGGCACTGCTGTAAACTTCACAAAAAGGGTACCATGGTTTCTCCTAACTACAGCTCCCTTATAGGTGACGGTGAGCCCCCAAACCACCTCCAGAATCCCCTAGACCCACTTATCTACCACTCCAATAGCCCTTATGGTTGCAGGAGCCACTTATATGCCAGTAAAAAAGGGTTTTGGGGGTGTATAGGGGAGTGCACATGTTTAAGTACTTATGCAGTGAATACAGGGGCTTATGGGCATGGGTCCTCCTATCTATGGGTCCCTAACCCACCCCCAAGATTACTTAAGCTGCCTCTGGGCTGGACAACTAGGCTTTCCTATGCCAGGTGGCCAGGTGATGATGGTCTGGAGGCTGAAATTTAAAGTTGTGAATAAAATTTTTATGGGAGGGGGGTTGGTGATCACTGGGGTAGTGTGTGAGGGTCTGTGTTATGTGTTTGCAGTGCTTATCTGGTGAGTTTAGGTGGGTTTTTGTGACTTAGACCATGTTTTACATGGTCTAAGTCACAACGTCCAAGTTTCGTCTAGGCTCTGTTGTTAAACTTTCGATTATACATGCTGTACGACTAAGTCTATGCCAGTTCACGTCCCGCCAAACTCCCACCTTCGACACGCCTCCAGAAACGCCCCGTTTAGCTTTGGACGTTGAGCGGCACTATGAAGGCCTAGGTCATTTTTAAATATGTCCAAAACCCGGTTTTATTATCGGCGCTTGGACGTTTTTGAGAAATGTTCGTCCAAGTGCCGACTTAGGCCAGTTTTTGGACGTTTTTCTCTTTCGATTATGAGCCCCTTAGGCTATAAGTGGTATATAAATTCTAAAATAAATAAATAAAACAGTATCAAAGGCGGCAGACAGATCGAGAAGGAGGGGTGTGACAACGGCTTGTTTGAAGGCATCAGGTACAGTTGCAGTGGAGAGCTGAGGATGTGATGGATAGGAGAGATGACAGCAGGAGAGATAGCGCCGAGTAAGTGAGTGGGAATAAGATTGCTGGAGGAGGTTGAAGGTTTGGAGGACGAGAGAAGATGTACAGTTTTCTCAGTGATTTTGGAGGAGAGGGTGGCAGGCATGGGGTAGCAGAAGGGAAAGGGGGATGGAGGGGAGGTTGGCTCTTATTGTATAAGAAATCTGCTATAGTTTGGGGAGAAATAGAAGGGGGGATATGAGGTCAGGGTGATTTGAGAAGGAAGTTTAGTATGGTAAAGAGATGGTGAGAGGTGATTAAGCGGGTATAGTATTCTTGTTTGGCCAGCAAGAGGCAGACTGGAATGATGTCAGCATAAATCTGAAGTATATGAAGTCAGTATGCGCGTGGGATTTAAGCCAGAGATGTTCAACAGAACGGGCACAGCAGCGCAGGTGACGGATGCAGGGGGGTCAGCCAGGGTTGGAGTTTGGCACATCTAATAGGGCATGAAATTAGAGGAGCAAGGGTATCTGTAGCAGAGGAGAGAATGGTATTGTAGGAGAGGACGGCTTCGTTGAATCTTGTGTGATAAAGTAGTTAAGGGGAGAGATGAGACAGCAGTGGAGAGAGCTCTTGGATCAATAGCATGAAAGTTCCTGAACGTATTGGTGGCAACTGGCCGGGTCTGGGTGGGGTTGGGGGGGGAGGGGGTGGAGTGATAGATTGTGAACGTTAACAGATGATAGTCAGAGAGGGGGAAGGTTGGTATTGCAGACTCATGGTAGATCACTATCCCCATGGCTACTGGGAATTGCACAAGTTATTTTTCCCATGCCCTGATTTTACTGCTTTGTGGAAGAAACTTTGAAGAGGCAGTCGCTAACATGAAAGCTAAAATGGAAGTACCAGCAAATCTGTATCCACAGGCAAGGACAGAAGTCAGAGAAGTTATGCCCAGAAGGGAGAATGCAGTTACAGTGAGGAAGTCTGAGGATCTGCAGTGAATCAGATGGAAGTGATCCTTCCATGTTTGTGACCTGGCAGAGCACAAAGGATTGTAGTTGCAGGACTCGGTTACCACCAGACCACAATAAAGCACCCAGTGAAAGAAACAAACTTTTCTAAATTTGTCAGAAGTTAAAAACATAAGACTAGGTTACTAAACTGCTTATTGCTCAAAGGTCGTCTCCATACAAATATGTTATTTTTCTGATGAAGAAAATTCAGCGTCAATATCTTAAATTAAGAGCTAGTATATAAAAATATTTCACAACTTTGTAAAAGGAGCCCTTAATTATTTTAAAATTTTATATACCGTCAAAATCAGTGGTATCCCAAACTGTGTGCCACCCAAGATTTCAGGCGTGCTGCGAGACTCCAGGGAAGAGAGGCGCTGGCGCCGGCTGACTGCCTACAGGATGTGCCTCCTCCGTCTGCCCTTCTGGCACCCCGTACTGACAGCTCAGGGCCCATCTGGAGGTCCTTTGTGAATGTGGGGATGTCGATGTGATGACATCACTCATGCACGTGATGCCATCGCATTGATGTCTGCACACCTTCGGATGCCTCAAGCAGCGGCCACCACGTTTAGTGTGCCGCGGCTTGACAAAATTTGTGAGACCCTGGTTTAAACCCAAGATGGTTTACAGGTTTAAAAAGCCCCCTGTAATTTATTTATTCAATTTTCTATACCGTTCTCCCAAAGGAGCTCAGGAATGTTTACATGAATTTGTTCAGATACTCAAGCATTTTTCCCTGTCTGTCCCAGCGGGCTCACAATATATCTAATGTACCTGGGGCAATGAGCGGATTAAGTGACTTGCCCAGAGTCATAAGGAGCAGCATGGGTTTGAACTCACATCTTTAGGGTACTGAGGCTGTAGCTTTAACCACTGCGCCACACTCTCCCCCCCAAGCTGTTTCTATTTTGTGGTTGAACTGTGTACATGCATATGACCATAAGAACATATAACATAAGAATTGCCGCTGCTGGGTCAGACCAGTGGTCCATCATGCCCAGCAGTCCACTCACGCGGCGGCCCTCTGGTCAAAGACCAGCACCCTAACTGAGACTAGCCCTATCAGCGTACGTTCTTGTTCAGCAGGAACTTGTCTAACTTTGTCTTGAATCCCTGGAGGGTGTTTTCCCCTATGACAGACTCTGGGAGAGCCAGTTTTTTTTACCACTCTCTGGGTGAAGAAGAACATCCATACGTTTGTATGGAATCTATCCCCTTTCAACTTTAGAGTGCCCTCTCATTCTCCCTACCTTGGAGAGGGTGAACAACCTGTCCTTATCTACTAAGTCTATCCCCTTCAATACCTTGAATTTTTCGATCATGTCCCCTCTCAATCTCCTCTGTTCGAGGGAGAAGAGGCCCAGTTTCTCTAATCTTTCACTGTACGGCAGCTCATCCAACCCCTTAATCATCTTAGTCACTCTTCTCTGGACCCTTTCGAGTAGTACCATGTTCTTCTTTGAGAAAAGGTGATTAAAGTCACCAGAAACAAAAAATGAGGTTTTAATAAATTCTCTTAGAACAATTTGTAATACAACTGTTCAAACTCCATCCTTTTATGTAAAAAATTTAAAAAAAAGTTACAAAAGTTCAAACATTTAACTTTTGCAGACTGCTTATGGACCCCTGACATGACAAACCAGCCATTCTCTATATTTTGGATATGCTATATTAATCACCTTTTCACAAAGATGGTCACATATGATTTCCTTGCTTGGAATCAGCGATTTCTCTACGCAAGCTGATGTAATTTGGGGGGAGGAGCCAGCAAGCTAAAAACCGTGAATAATCGAAACTGCGAATGCTGAAACTGTGAATACTAAGGGAGAAGTGTATAAAGAATCCACATCCCAAAGTTCTGTCTTGAGGTGCACAGATTATTTTTCTATTGTCATTCCTCGTTCTTAGTGGAAAAATGTATCTATGCTAGGAGGGAGTGGTCAGAACATTTATCAAACACTAACTGTTGCACAGTGCAGGGTTCTTAGAGGAGAGCAGGAAATGGCTCTAACTTTTGTTTCTTTATCACCCTGGCTTGAATCCAACACTGAATTTTTTGGGCCAGCTGAGATTTGTCCAGTTTGCTTTTCCCCAGTGAACCTCCTCAGATGTTAAGGCATGCCAGTTCATGAGTTTTGACATAAATTAGGTCAGATGTACCCTGTACACTAAATGGATGAGCAAAAATGTGAACGGGAGAGTGGGGGTATTATTTAAAATGACACAGTGGTCTCCGGCACGACGTTTCTCTTTTTCAAGCAATCTTATAACAGATACACATCAAGTATGGAGTCAAAATCAGAATTATCCTTTTCCCTGCTCTAGAACAGGAATCAGTCATGCCAATTTTGAAAATATGCAAGTTAAGCTGCTCTAGCATGATGAAAGACGACGGCAAAGTTGGCTGCCACCTAGGAAAATGTAAAGCTTTCCCTACCCATTATACAAAGCTAACACCCAGTTTTGGAAGAAGTAAATATGAAATGACTTGCCTGGTTTAATGCTATAAAATGTCATGCTTTCATCACATGCAAGACGGCTAATAATGCTTGATCAGGAAAAAAAAGTGCAAACTTGGTAAAAAGCAGAAGAAACTTTTATGCACCAGCTTTGACATCACTCACATTCCACTGGAACAATCCCCCTCAGCTGCCTGAACTGTTCTGCTATATCGCCTACAAGCCAAGTCTCAGATCAGCAGTAAATGAAGCACCCAAACCTCATGATTTCATCATTCGCCCCAGTGCCAGAATTTGACTCAAGCTCAACAAAGGCCAGAAGACTACATCAGCTGATCAGTTTCATTCATGGCCCACTGGACTTAAAATATATTTGTCTGAATAATACTAGGCCAATGCACTGCTCCTTTCTCTAAAAGGCAGAGATTCCGTTACAGGACTGAACTGACAACACAGTATTCGGTCAAGATGACAGAATTTTCAAAAGCTGAAAGTCAACTCTACTCATTACACATTTACCGGGAGGGTGGCAGGGCACCACAGGGAAGGCAAGGGGAGATAAACCCTCTGGTGGTAGAGTTAGCATTTTATCTCTAAAAGGGGGGCAAAAATGGTATCTCAGATTATACTCAGATAGGTTTATGTTTGAGTATATACGGTATGCTGTTTCAGTGCTAATGATGGAATTATGAAAGGATCTGTTGATTGTTCTAACATGACATAATTTGACATCTGAAAAACTACCCCCGATATTCAGCACTATTTAACTAGTCAGAAGCGGTCACTGACCACTTAAATAGCATTTTTGCAGTTAACCATGCATACAGGAGATGGTAACTGGTTAGTACCTACCACTAAACTGGCTACAGCACACAATTTAACTGGTTAGGCATGGTTATTCAGTGCCAGACCTGATAAGATTAGCGGTTAAATTGGACCACATAAATAGCAGTCCTATCTTTAGCCACTATAACTTAACATTAAGAGGCTGAAATCTAAAACACAGGCTAAGTCAGGGGCCAGACCCGCCCAATCTCTACCTAATCTCTATCTAAGACCCTACCCCCATAATAGTATTACTGTATTTTTTTGCTCTGTAAGACACACCTGACCATAAGACGCACCCTAGATTTAGAAGAGGAAAACAAGAAAGAAAACATTCTGAACCAATTGTGTACTAATATATACCAGGCTCTGCACCCAACCCCACACTCCTTGCCAGGCTCTGCACCCTGTTCCCCTGCTCTGCCCTGTACCCTGTACGCACTCTGGTGATCTAGTGATAGGCCAGGACAGGTTACAGGGCAGGTCTAAGTAGTAGGCAGTCCCAGCTCTCGGCACCTTTAAATTGTGGTGGTCCAGCAGTATATCAACAGGAGCGATCTTTCCACGCTCCTGCCCCTCCCTCACTGGATGGCTGCCTCTCATGAGGAACTTTATCAAAAGTTTTCTGAAAATCTAAATATTGTGGCCACCACTATAGCCCAGGGCAGGGCTCTGCAGTAATTTTGATGGCTACAACAAACTGTGCATTAGCGTGTGACCCGACATGGAGCCACCCTGCAGGACTGGACTTTTCAACCGAACTCACAATTAATTCAAACAAAAATAAAGCCTCAATCATAGGGTTGTTTAGAAAAATAGTTCTTTTACTTGATTCGTTAAGGCAGGTAAGTACTTCCTCCAACTTTGTAACATCAGTTAGGGCTTCTTATAGCATTAAAGAGAACAAAAACAAAACTGCCAAAAAGGGCAAGAAACTAAAGCAGTCCATAATGAAGTCTCAACTTTCTTCCCCTGCTTATCAGGTCCCAATGGCTCTGGGGATCCAGCTCTTTGTAGAGCTAGTACTGCCTGCTCCAAAACAGGTATTTTATTCCATCAAAATAAAGTTCAGCATTTAAGTTTCCTCAATTTCCAATCATTAAATGAAATAAAGGAAAGCCTCTGACAAACATATCTGTCTGCCAGGAATAGGAGAGTGAACCAGGTTTTGCTAACATAAAGGCCTTCAGATAGGCTTTCAAAAATTCCCTCCCAAGGTGGCAGCAAAACCTCTCCCCACACACTCCTAGCTTCCTTCCAAAACACCATTCAAGAAAAAACAAAAACAGCACACAAACAGTTCCAAAAGAACCACACTCACTGTTTGTGGATTAAAGCCAAGTCCACCTGCATTGGTTCAAGATAATTGGAATCACAGTCAGCACAAGTCTCTTGGCAGTCCATAGGCTCTTCCTTTGGGAGTAGTAAATCTTCTGCTTGCCCAGCCTCAGCCAGTTCCATCGGTATAGGGCTATTACTCCTGTTTGCCCTAGGTGAAGCTTTAGGGAGACAAGACCTAAACTTCCTCCCTAACCGGCTTGCTGGTTTGAATGCCACTGCTGGCTTATCTACTCTAGGGGCGTGCCCTGTTCTGAGTGTGTCAGCAGAACTCCAGGGGCCTCTTGAGCTCCCCTGGTGTTGACTTGGACAAAACTCACTCCCTTCATCTTCAGATAAATCTGGCTCCTCCTGGAGGCCACTGGCATTATCCCCCACATTATCATCCTGGGAAATCCTAGCATTTTCCTTCCAGGATTTTACTTTTACTTTATTCCTAAGCTTAGCTGGGACCTTGGCAGAGCCCGGGTCTGACTGGTCACAATATGCTACATCAACCAGCTTTATCCACATGTTTATTCACACCTTCAAAAAAGTCAAGCAAATTAGTGAGGCTAGACTTCCCTGAGCTGAAACCATGTTGACTCTATCTCATTAAATCATGTTTGTCTACATGTTCCACAATTTTATTTTTTATCATTGTTTCCACTATTTTGCCCGGCACTGAGGTAAGGCTTACCGATCAGTAATTCCCCGGATCTCCCCATGGCTTTTAAAGACTGGCGTAACACTGGCCACCTTCCAATCTTCAAGTACTACAGATGATTTTAGTGATAGGTTACAGATCACTAACAACAGATCAGCAATTTCATGTTTGAGTTCTTTCAGTACCCTGGGATGTATACCATCTGGTCTAGGTGATTTATTACTCTTTAACTTGTCTATTTGGCTTAGTACATCTTCCAGGTTCACTGAGATTTCTTTCAATTCCTCCGCCTCATCACCCTTGAAAATCATTTCCAGTTCAGGAAGATTTCTTACATCTTCTTCCTTAACGACCACAGCAAAGAATACATTTAGTCTCTTCGCTGAGTGCACCTTTTACTCCTTGATCATCCAATGGTCCCAAAGATTCCCTCACAAGTTTTCTGCTTTTGATGTACCTAAAAATATTCATACTGTGAGTTTTTGCCTCTTTGGCAAGTTATTCTTCATATTCTTTAGCTTTCTTTATCAATGCTTTGCATCTAACTTACCAGTGCTTATGTCTCTTCTTATTTCCTTCATTGGGATCCTTTTTCCATTCTTTAAAGGATGTTTTCTTGGTTGTAATAACCTCTTTCACTTCGTCTTTTAACCATACCGGCTCTCATTTTCTCTTCCTTCCACCTTTTTAAATACGTGGAATACATCTGGTCTGGGCTTCCACAATGGTATTTTTAAACAACATCCATGTCTGGTTTACACTTCTGACCTTTGCCACAGACCACTTTAGCTTCTTTTTAACCAATTTCCTCATATTATCATAGTTGCCCTTTCAAAAATTAAATGCTTCTACAGTAGATTTCTTTAGCGACGTCACTCCAGTCATCAGTTCAAATTTGATTGTGTTATGATCACTGATTCCCAGCGGACCCAACAGTTACCTCCTTTATTATGTCCTGTATTCCACTTAGGACTAAATCTAAAATAGCTCTCCCTCTTAAGAACATAATATTAGCCTTACTGGGTCAGACCAACGGTCCATCAAGCCCAGTAGCCCATTCTCATGGTGGCCAATCCAGGTCACTAGTACCTGGCCAAAACCGGCAGCACTATTAGCACAGGGAGCAACTGAATGTGCATTATCAGCAACTAAATACTTTCTTGTTTTCTTTGCCTGGTACTTGAATATAAAGCTGCTGTTTGAATTGTGTCTGCATTTATGAAAACATAGTATATTTCCTACCTGTGCTAATAGTGCTGCCCTTCAACTCATTAGTTTGCAGGAGTAAAAGTGAACTGTTTTGTGATGTTGTGGATTAGAGCCATGTGGAGTTTTTTCAACCAATGCAGCACAACTGAGGTTTTTTTCTCCACTTTCAAAACATTTTTTCTTTTCTATATGTCCCCTGAAATTTGAGTTTGAATATATTGTATAGGGAAAGTATTAGTTATTTACTGTAGGCGGGGGGGGGGGGGGTTCCTAAAGGTTTCTTATAGAGTATGCTATTGCTGTAGTGATTAATTTATCGTACTCTCTCCTATACCTTTTGGTAGTTGAAGTCACCCTTTATTATACTGTTGCCCAATTGGCCAGCTTTCCTAATCTCTGAAAACATTTCTTCATCTGTCTGCTCATTGTGTCTCGGGGGACAGTAATATAACCCTGCCCGTATATTCCTTCCCTTTACACATGGAATTTCTATCCATATGGATTCCACACTACTATCTGTGTCGTACAGAATGTTTATTTTGTTTGATTCAATTCCATCTTTAACATATAGCGTAACTCCAAGTCATGTGCCCGCACTAGTGCTGCCCATATCATGCTTCTAACACCCCCCCCCCCTTGAGATTTAGAAGAACTGCATATGTACAGCATAAAGCTCCTGTCTAAAAAACAGATTTCAAAAATAGCAAATTGGAAGGGTTCGGTGAGAAAAACATCCATCTGCCTCTTTATACCACTTTTTTAGACCTCTTTCTTTTTGGAAAATGAGCCCACAGTCAGTTAATTATGACGCAATCTTGAAACAACACATGTTTAAACCAAAAGTATTGCTAACAGTATTTAATTTGCTAATAGAACTGCAAGGTACTGGCGGAATAGAAGTCACTAGTGTAATGTAATGTAATATAATGTAATTTCTGCATTAAGATGTTTTTCTCTCTCCCATGAACAGCAGCACCCTCACTCATATGATATTAGTGATATACAATACACAGACTTGATAGAACATAAAAGTCAATTTTATCTTTATGCAGTAACCAGTAGCCAGTTAGTTAAGTGCTGAAAATTGCACTTAATCAGCTATGTAATAACCAATCTATAAACCCGGAAATTCCTGAAGCTAGGAATTTTTTTCCTACTGTATCCTTTCAGTTCCATTAGTTAGAAACTACCGTAATCATTTTTTGCACTCCTAACAAATAAACAGTGGCTTTAAAAGATTTTATTCATACCTCCTCTGTTTGCCCTCAATTGTTTTCTGCCTTCTTAAGTGTGAATTCTTAGTTTGCTGATAGAAGCGACTTTTTAAACAGAGAGCATCTGTTTTGTACTTTGAATTAACACAGAAAACAGACAGTTTTCATACATGTTCACACACAACAGCTTTGAAGCATAGTGATTGCTGTCTGTGGAATCTGATATATGCCTTAATTGACTTTAATTAGCTTAGTCTCCTCACTCTCAGGGGTATTTCCCAGAGCTAGGCCCCATCTGCCACTGGGAATGAGAGCCATGGACATGCCTTTTGCCTCCTGTCACAGCAGATTTTCTGTCTGTCCATCTGTCTGTACAACATTCTCAGTAGCTCCATTCTGAAGTCTTACAACGGCATCCCTTAGGCTTAACTTGGTATAGAGCACAGTCCTGAATTTTGGAAAAGAGTTCAAAAATGCATTTGGGATAAGGTAAGGGTCAAAATGAAATGAAAAGCCAATTAATAGGTAACACCCCACCCCCATGATACTGAAAAGCTAAAGATTAGAAAAATTGGTCAGATGTGTGCAGTCAACTTGAAGAGAACAAATTTGCTCTGAATTTTTCATGGTGAGAGATAACATGTTTCCATGTGAAAATAAGTTTTATCTTGGGCAAAATTTCACTCAAGAGAATACCCAAAAGAAAATTCCATTTCAGGCAAGAGATGCTGATTTCTTATTTGTAAGATATGTGGAGGGGCATTTTCAATATAATGTCCAAATCCAATTTTAGTCATTTTGCAAAAAAACTTGCAAAAATCCAGTGCCAAACATGGTCATTTTTGAACCAGAAAACAGAGAAACAAGGCAAATAAAGGCCAAATGGCCAATCCAGTCTTCCCATCCACAGCATCCACAAATCCTTCCTCTTCCTAAGAGATCCCACGTGCCTGTCCCATGCTTTCTTGAATTCAGACAGTCTTTGTCTCTACCTAGTATTTTTGGGAAGAGTAAGCAAGTGATTCACATCTACCTTTTCCACTCCACTCAGTCTTCTCCGAGTTGAAGAGCCCTAGCTACTTTAGCCTTTCCACATAGGGAAGTTGTCCCAACCCTTTTATCATTTTTGTCGCCCTTCTCTTTACCTTTTCTAATTCTGCTATACGAGTATCCTCAATGTTGACACTTAGATCCTTTTCCTGGGCAGTGACTCCTAAAGTGGAACTCTGCATCATGTAGTACAGGTTCCTCTTTCCCACATGCATCATTTTGCACTTGCTCCCATTAAACGTCTTCTTCCATTTTGATGCCCACTCTCCCAGTCTTATAAGGTCCTCTTACAATTTTTCACAATCCTCTTGTGATTTCACAATTTTGTGTCACCAGCAAATTTAGTTATCTCACTATTTTTTCCCATCTCTAGATCATTGATAAATATGTTAAAAAGCAGCAGTCCCAGCACAGACCCTTGGGGAATCCCCACTATTTACTCTTTTTCATTAAGAATATTTTGCATTTAAATCTACTCTGTTTTCTGTCTTTCAACCAGTTCTTTAATTCATAATAGGACATTGCCTCATAACCCATGACTTTCTAATTTTCTCAGAAGTCTTTCATGCGGTAGGTACTTTGTCAAATGCCTTTTGAAAATCCAAATACACAATATCAACCAGCTCACTTTTATCCACATGTTCATTCATTCATTCATTCAAAGAAATGCAGTAGATTGGTGAGGCAAGATTTTTTTTTTAATTATTTAAGTTTTTTTATTTAATTTAATTAATTAAAATTTAATTTATTTAATTTATTTTAGTTTATTTTATTTATTTTAATTTTTTATTTAATTATTTAAGTTTTCAATTTATACAATCAAGATAAACTTGTACAGAAAGAGAATTCATGAAAAGGAAAATTAACTATAACACCAAAGCTAAATAAGCAATAATATACTAACATAAATCTTCTCAAGTCCTCAAATAGATCCAAAATGTGATTCAAATGCAAGTTAACCAAAGAAAACTATTCTTTATGAAATCATAAGCTATCAGAGAGTAAGGACATTTATTCTATTGAGCACTCTCCTCCATTCGGGACAGGGACAGGGACAAGAAAGTCGTCAGCTGGAGAGGTTCAAAGAAAACATACTTCTGAGTTTTATAATGAATTACACATTTACAAGGATGTCTAAGAAAAAAAGTTGCCCCTAAAGCCAAAACACCAGGTTTTAACAAAAGAAATTCTTTTCTACGCTTTTGAGTCTCCCTTGCTAAATCTGGAAACATTTGCATCTTGCAACCTAGAAATTATTTTTGCCTATGTTTATAGAACATTCTCATGAGCCAACTCTTATCGGGAGTAAATTCAAGCGACAACCATAAAGTAGATGAAACAGACATTTCCCTATCTGATGATACTAATACAGCTGAAATGTTTATAGGTTCTTGGTTTATTACTTGTTAAATATCTTGAGTCTTAGTCGGAAGATAATAAACTTGCATAAAAGGTGGTAATGAAGACTCGGGAATTTTCAATATTTCTTGAAGATATCATTTCAGTATTTCTCCAGGTGTTATCAAAGGAACTTTTGGAAAATTGATCAATCTCAAGTTATTGTTCCTAGAAAAGTTCTCCAGTGATTCAATTTTCCTTCTTAAATTTATATTATCTTTAATCAATGTCTCTTGGAGTTTCTTTGATAGTCCCATATCTTCTTGTAAATTATTTGTTAAAGATTTAGAAACTTCTAGGTCTTTTTTCAGACTTCCAATTTCACTATCATGATTTTTAATTTTCCTTTCTATTTGTTGGATCTGAGAATTAAAGGTTGTTCCCAAATTAGAAATCAAGTCCCAAAGGGATTCTAGTGTGACTTCATGGGGTTTTTGAGGCAAGAAAGGTTGTAAATTTAATTCAAACTGCTCACCAGCTGCTAATTCTTCCTGTCTCTGTTCCGTCTGGGATGATCTTGCTCCAGTTGGTGTTGAATCTTCACTTTCCGAGTTCAGGCTCTCTTGAAAAAATTGAGAGCCTAAGCTTCTACTCTCCGGATCAATTTCTCTGGCCTCTGGAGTAGAGTGTCTTCTGTCTCCCGGCAACACCCCCTCCCGCAGAGAGCTAATAGTGTGAGGTTGTAGGGGCAGTGCTCTAGCGTCGGGGCTGAGTGTTGTTTCTAGCCCCAAGGAGACCGCCTGCATCTCGCCTCGTTGCCGCGCCTCCAGCGGGGAAACTACCGACGATGCCATCATGTCCTGCATCCGCCGCAGGAGTTCATCAATATTGCCGATTGCAGCCGGCCCGGAGTGCCGTGAGGCACCAGCCGCACTCCTGCCTCTTCTCTTCGGCATGCCCAAAAGGAATTATTCTCGTCGAGAAAAAAAAGGTAAATTAAAGATGAATTCCCAGGCGTCCTCTCATCGAGCTCATGCAAACGCCATCTTGGATCCATGGCTTTCAAGGCAAGATTTTTTTTTACTAAATCCATGTTGGCTTTCCCTCATTAATCCATGCTCATTGATAAATTACTTATCCCTTATAGCACTTCACGTTCTCTCCGGTCTACCAATCAAAAGCTTATAGTAGTCCCCTCTTTGAAAGTTATTGGAACTCAACGACATAATATGTTTTCAGTGAGGGCTCCACAGCTTTGGAACACTATGCCTCAGCATTTAAGAGAAGAAAATGACTTGAGCCATTTTAAAAGTAATTTAAAGAGTTTTCTTTTTAAAGATGCTTTTAATCTTTAAATAATGTTTAAACTTTATATTAGTTTTTCTTTGATTACACTTTTCCCTCCCTATTGTTTTCTCCATATATGGTTCTCCTCTGTACTTTAAAACACTGAATTATAGTTCTTTTCCCTTTACCTTGTGTATTAGTCAGTCTGTAAGTCTATTTGTCTAACCCATTATTTTAAATTTTAAATTGTATGTCTAAATATATGTTTATATTTTTATCAATTTTGTACTTCGCTTAGTAAAACTAAATAAGCGATTCATTAAACTAAAATAAAACTTGAAACTTGATGCTCTGTCATTTTGTTATTTATAATAGTCTCTATCATTTTGCTTGGCACTGACATCAGACTCAGTGGTCTATAATTCCCAGGATCACCTCTGGAACCCTTTTTAAAAATCCGCATCACGTTGGTCACTCTCTAGTCTTCTGGTACTATGCTGGATTTTAAAGAAAAATCACAAATTACTAACAATAGCTCTGAAAGTTCATTTTTCAATTTTATCAGCACTATGGGGTGTATACCATTCAGTCCAGTTGATTTGCTACTGTTCAATTTGTCAAATTGACCCATCTTTGTTTGAGTTTCTCTGATTCATCAAAATTGAATACCATTTCTGACACCAGCAACTCTCCCATATCTTCCTCAGTGAAGACCGCAGCAAAGAATTCATTTAATCTCTCCGCTATGGCATTGTCTTCTGTGAGATCACCTTTTATCCCTCGGTTGTCTATCAGTCCAATTGATTCTCTTCCCAGCTTCTTGCTTTTAATATACCTAAAAAAATTCTTACTGTGTATTTTTGTTTTCAATGCAATTTTCTTTTCATTGCCTTCCTTATTAGCACCTTTCATTTGACTTGCCATTTAAGAATATGTCCAGGGCACAATTTAGATATCTGGGGCTAGACCTGTTTTAACAACAAATAAGTGCTGAAAAAATGCCCCAACTAAGCAGATGACCACTGGAGGGATATAAGCATGATGCCCCCACACTCTCCCAGTGATCATTGACCCTCTCCCACCCCCCCAAATATGTGAATGAAACCCGTCTGTATGACAGCTTCAGATGTTATGGCCAGTCCCATTAGGACAGCAAGTAGGTTCCATAGAGATGGGGAGTCAGGTCCATATCCTATTCTAACCACTACCCTTATAGTGGAACATTTGAGCCTTTCAAACCCCACCCTAATCCAACTCAACCCATATATAGGTGTCACCTACAGGCATTAGGGCTACTGGTGTGGTGTACAGTTGGGTACAGTGGGTTTTGGAGGGCTCGCCATACAATATAAGAGGGCTATAGTGAAATGTGTGAGGTTCACTGAGGTGCTGCATAGGGTACCTCACTGCTCTGCTGGGATGTATGTGTGGTCAGTCTAGCAAGTGTGTTGGCCCCTCCTATATCCCAATGGTTCGTTATGTGAATTTTTCTTTTGGATGTGTTTTTTTGGGTTTTTTTTAATGGCTTCAAAAAATAAATGCACTGAGCACCAACACACTCATTTTCAAAATAACAAGACAGATGTTTTGCTGTTTTGAAAATGGGCATGTTTATTACTGGATTTTTATGTGTTTTCCACAAAATGTCAAAATTCAGATTTAGACATCATATTAAAAATGCCCCTCTGTACTTGATTTATACAACAATTGGGTGAAAGGATGATCAAAAACAATTTTGATGACTTTAAATTCTTCAAAAAAAGAGCTAATAGAGCTTCCCACTTCATGTAATTTCACTTTCATTTACAGTTCTTTCAAGACAATGTTTATACAAATTGCTCTCATTAAACATAGATCTAAACAGAGGGCGGGCATATCATAACACAGAGGGTCAGATCACAGGACCTCTTAAAATTGTTTTTGGATCATCCTTTCATTCAATTGTTCTATAAATAGGTTTTCATATGGGTAGGATGTGGTAGTGAGGCCCTAACTGTTTTGATATCTTGACCTCTATACTTGATTGGCATGATGGCATGTTGCCAACCAGTGTTTAATCATGAATGACCTATAACTTGCTCAGAATAGTAAATGTGGTTCTGGCTGTCTTGCTGGGCAGACTGGATGAACCATGCAGGTCTTTATCTGCCACCATTTACTGTGTTACTGTGTTTCTCTTATTTATTATGTACATATTTTTAAAAAAATAAGTGGCCAAGAGTAGCAAGGACAGAGGAAGGGGGGGTTAATAATTTTCAAGATTAGTTTCAACTTACCTGCATGTTCTTAAGAGTAATTTTAACCTGACAGCTGGAACATGTCTCTTCTTTGGTCAGCACGATCCTCCAAGTGGAAGCTTTGCAATCCTAGCATCTTGATTTTGTTTTCCTCCCTAAAATATGTGTTTCCTCAGCACTTGTGCTGACCAAGACATTTCCTGCTTCAGGCAAAGGATAATGAGAGCTCAAGCAACCTCAATGTGTTACATGAGGATAAAGAGTATGGGTGGTCTGGTGGCTAGAATAAATGGACCAGAAATCAGGATGCCTTTCAAATCGTGGTTCTGGCAGTAATGCTGGCCTCAGATAAGTCAACTCTCTCTCACTGCCTCAGGTATCTAGTTAGAATGTAAACCCGCTGGGGAAAAGGGTTCATTCTACATCAGGAGATGGTAGTAGAAAAGTTATTAACTTTTTTTGCCTTTCACATTTGTGGTTTTATTTTATGGCATTTTTAGTATTTCTTGCAGGTACTTTTTTTTTAATATACTTTCCTTTCCTAGTCTCATAATTAATTTTCTCTCCACAACCTCTTCCTCTTTTCTCCCTTATACTCCTGCACCTCTACATTCCCAAAACCTACCAGGTCTATGGAGTAAGAGTCAGAAGTAATTTTGAGTGGCCAGAGTTGGTAAAAATGCACCAACTCCAACTCCAGCTTTCATTTAACAGTATTTTGTTGTTGTTGTTTATACATCAAATAAATATATTTGGGAGCCCTCAGATTTAGCTGAAGGGCTGTTAACAGTAGCTGAGTCTGACAGTCTGGGTGAAGGGTTAATTTAGACAGCTGGGGAGGGGGATGGGAACAGGTAGGAGCAAGGAAACTGTCAGGGAGAGATAACTGCAGGGTAGTGCTGCCCGATTCAGGGAAAGTTTTTGATTCAATTCAATGTGACCTATTGAATTGATCTTTTGATTCCATTCACTTTTCCTGCCCAATCGGGCGTTTGTTTGGTTTTTAACGGCCTGACGGGTTTATTTTTGTAGCCTCTTCATCCACCCCACTCCCCTTTGCCTTCGCCAACCCCAGGCCGATGCTGTGATGTAAACAAAACAAAAAAAGACTTTTCCTCTCTCTGTTAGGTCTTAGCTCACACTTGCTAACATCAGCTCTGGCAGGATACACATTTCAAATCTGACATATTGTAATCACAAAATAGAAAATAAAATAATTTTTCTACCTTTTGTTGTCTGGTCATCTTATTATTCAAATCATGATGGTCCCAGGCTCTGATTTCTATTTGTCTTCTTTTAACTCGCTCACCAGGGTCTCCTGCCATTTTGATCATTTTTTCTTTCCCCATGCTAACCATTCATCTTTTATCTCTTTACCTTCCCTTCCACTGCCATATCCAACATTCCTGTTTCTTTCCCACTGTCTACTCTCTCTCTCTCTCTCTCTCAGCCTTGTGACCTAGGTCAAACTCTCTATTCTCCTCCAAGCAACATCTCTCCCTTCCTCTCCTCCATTATCATGTGCAACATTTCTTTCTCTCTCCCCATGCACCATCTCTCCCTGACCTCCACCCTTTGACCAATATTTCTCTATCTTTCTTATCCATGCATGTTTCCTTCCCCTCCACTATATGCAAGATTTCTCCTTCCCACCTCTTTCTACCTCTTTGTTTACTCCTGGAAGAATTCTGTGCAAAAAAATATCAAAATTCTGGGCACAAAATTAGCTAATTCTGCAAGGTTTATTTGTTAAAATTTAAATAATATTTTTGCTAATTATTACCATATTACATTTAAAACATTAAAAATGTTTTTTCTACCCTTGTTGTCTAGATGTTTTATTTTCTAAAATGTTGGTTCCAGTTTCTTTTTTCTGCGCTTTGGATGATTTTTCTGGAAAGATTGATTCTTTACAATCCTAGGTATCTGAGTCTAAGGAGGGATTGAACTCTACAGGAACATCACAAGGTATTTTGGACAGAAAATTTAACGAACTTCAGTCTGTACTGCAGGCCTTGGTAAAGGATAAATATATTATAAATTGGAAGCTATTGAAAATCAGCTGAGACGCCTGAATTTAAGATTTTTTAATTTTCCTAGATCTCCTGTTTTACCATCTATGGAAATGGTTAAAAGAAATATCTAACAGAGGTTTTACGAATTTTGCAAGAAACTGTGCCTCAAATAACTAGAGCATTTTGCATAAGGGCTAAAGATCAATCTGTGGATATTTCATCTGATAGCCTAGAGTTGACACATTTCTTGAAGATTCTCAACAAGAAGTTTTGTCCTGTGCTCTTTGAAAGCTACATTTGCCCTTGAACCAGACCATAATTGGATTTTGAGACTATCCCCCTCTTCTACGAAACCACGCTAGCGTTTTTTAGTGCAGAGAGCCGTGCTGAATGACTTGTGCTGCTCCTGACGCTCTTTGAGTTCCTATGAGGGTCGGGAGCAGTGCTGGCCATTCATGGTTCCCTGCGCTAGAAACTGCTAACGCGGTTTTGTAGAAGAGGGGGTATATTTCAGATATAAGGATGCATTGTTTTGGGTCATCATATTTTTATATTTCCTGATTTCTCAAGAGCTACACAGGTAAGACGCAAGGCCTTTTTGGCCCTGCTCCTCGGGCAAATTTTTTTCCTAGTTTCCATGTAAATTTTGTCTAAAATTTGAGGTTAGTTATTATGTTTTCTTTGACCCTAAACAATTGAAGAGTTTTATTGAGGGTAAGAAGATTCCATCTAATCTTGTGATCCCAGTAACTCCATCTGAAGGATAAGCTGTAAATAGCAATTGTCTACTACCTGATATGATCTTTTTTTCTCCTAATTAATATTTTTCTATCAAGGATTGTTTCTTATATATCCCTTGAATTCCCCAATTCTTGAGTGTTTTCTTTCTCCTCCCTTCTCCCATTTACCTTATTGATATGAATATTGTTGCTATATTTCCCCCTGAATGTGTTGATTTCCTATATATAGGGCTCCTTTTACAAAGGTGCGTTAGGGCCTTAACGCACGGAATAGCACGCGCTAAAATGCTATATGCACTAGCTGCTACCACCTCCTTTTAAGCAGGCAGTAATTTTTCAGCTAGCGTGCGCTATAGTGCACGCTAAAAACGCTAGCACACCTTAGTAAAAGGAGCCCATAATCATGGAATGTAATTAGTATAATTTATGTCTAATTGTACTAATAACAATGTTCAAGTGTACGCTTGATTTGTAATTTTGAAATACTTCTAAATGAATAATAAGTTGGTGGACTGTAGGATGTTATGGGATTCCCTCTATGAAAATCTTCCTGAAGTCTCCCACCCAAGCAGCGCAAAACTCTTCACCTGTGAAAGTACTTACCATTGTTCTTACTACTATTCCTTCCACAACTCAAAACCCTACCTCCAAAATACTCAAAGGCAATATCAGCAGCAGGCAATTTCACTTTATACTGCAGCCTGACTATGGTGCAATACAAAAGGAGCAAGTGATGCTCTCTGGGTACCTCCTTTGGTCATCCCTTCTGAGTCTTCACTGTTCTTGTGTTTAGCTGGCTCAGGTTTTTAAATTTTAATTCATCACATTTATTTTACTTAGTCCCAGCAATCTGAGGACATCAAGCCACAAGAGGCCATTCATAGCACCTTCTGGCATTATAACCATTTTTCTAAGTCCAGTCTTAAAGGGCTCCTGGGGATCCCAGCCTCAAGTTAGCTGCTAGAGTCATCAGATAGATCTTCTTAAAGCTTGTTCCATCAACAATAAATGATCAGTAGTCCATGATTTTGTAATTAAAGGAATTCTGCACATTCTCCATGTGGCCAAGACATGAATGATAGAAGGGGGAACCTTTAACTTACATTAATTATGTTCCTTCTATGCATGCAATTATGCACTTGTAGCTTTAGACCTATACTGTTTACCCTGAACACATTCCTGAATGCAGTGGCTCAATGGTTTATTACCATAAACTAAAGCTCAAACCATAGAAATCCAAAGCCATAAGATTCATTCTTTCTCCCATTATCTTAGGGAACCACCATCTCCTTACATGATTCAGTTGTCGAGCAGAGGAGTTCATCTTGATTACATTTCTTACTTTCGACCATCAAATTTCTGCAGTTCTGAAAGCTTCTTTCTACACCTTGTGCCAAGTTCATGCAGTTAGGCATCTGCTGAGAATAAGAATTTGAAATTACTAATTCATACACTACTTCTGAACTATCTGGATTATTACAATTTGCTTTCTAATGGCCTTAAAAATTCTGCCCTATACCAACTATGACATTTACATACCAGTAATATAGCGGTGAAACTTCTTTATCATGTTCAGAAGTCTTACCACATAACCCTACTCCTAGTCATTATCCATCTCATATTGATGCAAGTTTAAGATCTTGATATTAACCTGATTACCTGGCTCAATCGGTCATCCATACAACCCTTTCCTATCAAGAATTTGTTTAGAGATCACTTTTCGTACCACTTTCTTTCTATCTGGCCCTTTCCTTATGGAAATCACTCATCAAGTCTTAGAATACTCCTACCAGTGGTTGAAAGCAAAACTAAAAATCTGGTTGTTTATCTGTGCATTTGAGGAACCCTGAAAAACCAGATGACATGGTTCTACACTGAACTATTATGGAGGAATGTTTCTTACTTCTCATGGGCTCTAGCTATACATTTTGATTAAAGCTTTCTAATGTGTGACTCCTGGGGGTCACGTGATGCGCTTCACCTAGGAGGATGTGCCTGTACAGCTCTCCTGACCCCGTTGCTGTTTTAACCAGCTTTTTAACCAGCAATGTTAGGAAATTCTACTTTACGGAGAGGGTGGTGGATGCCTGGAATGCGCTCCCGAGAGAGGTGGTGGAGAAGAAAACAGTGACTGAGTTCAAAGAAGCGTGGGATGAACACAGAGGATCTAGAATCAGAAAATAATATTAAATATTGAACTAAAGCCAATACTGGGCAGACTTGCATGGTCTGTTTCTGTATAGGGGCGTTTGGGGGAGGATGGGCTGGAGAGGGCTTCAATGGCTGGGAGGGTTTAGATGGGATGGAGTAGGTTTTAACGGAGATTTCGGCAGTTGGAACCCAAGCACAATACTGGGTAGAGCTTTGGATTCTTGTCCAGAAATAGCTAAGAAGAAAAAATTTAAATTGAATCAGTTTGGGCAGACTGGATGGACCATTCGGGTCTTTATCTGACTTCATCTACTATGTTACTATCTTATTATGTTTTTTCCTGCTAACCCTATTTTCAACGGCCCTTTCGTACACATGATCATTTGGAGCTATCCCAGGGCTACAAACTGGTGCCCGTACTTCAGCGGTTCGCAAGGGATGCCGGCTCGTGCCTCGAAGCCTGTAAAGTTTCCGAGAGGCCAAGATGGCAGCTCAGTCACCTCCCGTGCGGGCGCATCCCAGCTCCCCGATGCTCCTGCTACAGGCTGAAGTGCTTGAAGAGCTTAAGAAGCATATAACCGCCTTTCTGGACGACAAGCTCATGCACTTGCAAGCCACAGTGGACGGCATCAAGGACATCTTGGAAAGGCAGGCCTCCCGATTTCAGAAGGTGGAAGACCGGGTGTCGGCGCACGATGATGTGTGACTCCTTCACATGATTAGTTTCTCTGTATGTTCTTTTCCTTGGCCTTTGGCTCTTTGTTGTCTCGGGGCAATTTCTTCAATTGGGCTAGTTTTGCGAATACCATTAACAGTTGTCCTTGTGTGTGACTCCCGTCTTTTTATAATTTATAGCCCCGGCTGTGTGTTGCTGCGATCTGTAGTTTTACAGTAATTTGCGTTTCTTTTAAGCACATCTTATGCTATCTTGTTACTTTGATTAGTTGCCCAGAGTGACGTTTATTGTTTATGTGACATTTCTGATTTTCGATTGTTTTTGTGTTGGTCATTGTTTTATTGTAGTCAGATATTTTAATCTACCATACTGTAAGACCAATTTTGCATTGGCTTTCTAGGTAGAAAAAGGGACATCCAAGTCGACATATCTACAGTTTTCAGTGTATTTTACAAAAGACTCTGAAGATTGAGCCTTTGGTAAAACACCTATAAGGGCAAGGGGAAAATATGTGTGTCTGGTAGCATGTATACGGTGAACAGCCGTTTTACAAAAAAACACATTAAAAAAAAATGGGTATCACTGGAGGGCTAAATGTGCATGTTATACTATACTGTGGGTATATACTACGTGCATGTTATACTATGGGTGTTATACTATGTTATACTGTGGGTATATAAATGTACACGTTATATTATGCTGTGAGTATATACTACCAAATACAGAGCCTATGGGGGCTCATAATCGAAAGAGAAAAACGTCCAAAAACCGGCCTAAGTTGTCACTTGGCCGAACATTTCCCAAATACGTCCAAGTGCCGATAATAAAAATGGGTTTTGGACCTATTTCTAAACGACCTAGGCCTACATAGTGCCATTGAACGACCAAAGCTAAATGGGGTGTTTCGGGAGGAGTGTCGAGGGCGGGAGTTGGGCAGGACGTGGGCCGGATTAGACTTAGTCGTACAGCATATATAAGCAAAAGTTATACAGCCCATGATCGACGGAACTTGGACGTTGTGAATTAGACCATGTAAAACATGGTCTAAGTCACAAAAACCCACCTAAAGTCACCAGATAAGCACTGAAAACACATAAAATAGACCCCCACACACTACTGCAGTTATCCCCGATCCCTCCACCCCCATAAAAATATTAATCACACCTTTAAAATTCAGCCTTCAGACCATCATCACCTGGCCACCTGGCATAGAAAAGCCTAGTCGTCCAGCACAGAGCCGGCTTAAGCCGTCTTGGGGTGGGTTAGGGACTCATGCCCATAAGCCCCTATACACCCCCAAAACCCTTTTTTACTGGCATATAAGTGGCTCCTGCAGCCATGAGGGCTATTAGGGTGGTAGATAAGTGGCACCCTTTTTGTGAAGTTCACAGCGGTGCCCTGTAAGGTACCCCACTATTTAGGTGCCATGTCTGGGTGTTCATTCCATCACTTTGCAGACCACTCCCACTTCCAACAGGGCTTGTTCTAGGCGTTTTTGACTTAGACGAAAAGTTGGATGGAAATGTGGTATAAAGATGGATGATTTAGCAGCTTGGATGATCAGATTGGCAGGACGTATAATTAGACGATTTTTGAAACAAAAAAAATTTTGGACATATTTTTCGAAAATGTGTCCTAGGCTGTTTTTTACTTTGGACAACTTGCGACTTAGACGTCCCTTTTAATTATGCCCCTTCACTTCTTTAGCAGTAACTTAGAGTGAAGTTAATAACTTAATTCTTCAATCCATGCAACACTCATGGAGTATTGCATGGATTGAAGAATTAAGTTATTAACTTTACTCTAAGTTACTGCTAAAGAAGTGGAGGGGCATAATTAACTCATGGAGGGGCATAATTAACTCATGGAGTGTTGCATGGATTGAAGAAGTGAGTATATACCAGACATGGGCAACTCTGGTCCTCGAGGGCCGGAATCCAATCGGGTTTTCAGGATTTCCCCAATGAATATGCATTGAAAGCAGTGCATGCAAATAGATCTCAGGCATATTCATTGGGGAAATCCTAAAAACCTGACTGGATTGCGGTCCTCGAGGACCGGAGTTGACCATGTCTGAAACCATCTGAACATGTAAGGGTTATATATCAGCTTTTTACACATGAAAATGGTGCACAGCCATTTTAAAACATAGGTCCCCTTTAATGAAGCCGCATTAGACTTTTTAATCGCTGGCTGTGGCAGTATTAACTCTGACATGCATAGGAATTCTATTAGCGTTGGAACTAATACTGGCACAGCCAGCGATTAAAAAAAAAAGCCTAATGCAGCTTCATAAAAGGGGAGGATAATATTGTGCTCTATATGAGTTTCTATTTTATTTTTATTCTATTTTTGTCTGTTTGCACTGTTTTGCTTGGCCTAGAAGAAGGCAGTCAAATTAGATATGTAAATAAACCAAACTTACAGTTGCAAGCAACTCATATGTAGTAAATGAACTACAGGTATGTACTAATGACCTCGCAGAGTATTTTCTTTGTGACTGTACATCTGGAATGTGTTAAAAAAATTCTTATCTAAAGAATAACATTTCCAGCTATCAAGATTACATATTCATTACAAGATGTAAGACAACATAGCTTCACCAATGGAAAATCATACTAAACCAAGCTGATTGACTTTGACTAGGTGACCAGAGGAGGTGTGTAGGATGTGGTCTACCTAGACTTCAGCAATGCCTTTGACATGGTCCCTCATAGGAGGCTCATCAATAAACTTAGCAGACCGAAGTTAGAACACAGTGGTGACCTGGATTAGATATTGGTTGACTGACACAGTGGTGGTAAATGGAATTTGCTTGGAGGAAAGAAAGGTGAGTAGTGGCATGTGATATTTGTGTGTGATATTTCTGAAGGTTTAAAAGGAAAAGATTACCACGCCAGGGGGAGCAGAAAACATAAGAGATCTGTGAATGTTAGAAGAATGATCAGGCGTTTGGCAGTTAAAATTTGGTGCAAAGAAGTGCAGAGTGATGCATTTGGAGAGTAAAAATCCAAAAGAGCTGTATATGCTAAGGGGTGAGAAACTGATAAGCACTGACCGGGAGAGGGACCTTGGCATGATTGAGAATCTCAAAGCTATGAAACAATGTGACAAAGCCGGTGGCTATAGCCAGAAGGATGCTAGGCTGCATAGAGAGAGGAATTGCCAGCAGACAAAGGGAGGTGTTAATGCCCCTGGTCAAATGGACCCGGAATATTGTGTTCAGTTCTGGAGGCTGTATCTTGCTAAGGATGAAGCAGTCCAGAGGAAGGCAATTAAAATGATTGCACTGTGAAACATATGAGAAGAGGCTTGAATACCTAAATATGTATACCCTAGAGTAGGGGTTGGCAAACAACAGCCCGTGGGCCAAATATGGTCCGATGCCTCTTTCTGTATGGCCTGCAAACTAAGAATGGATTTTACAATTTCAAATTATTTAAAATTTTAAAGTACACGCTATAACAGCTGACAGCCAAATTGCAGAGTTGTGAGAAAGACCACGTGGTGCTCCTGTAGCTTCTCATTCTCTTGACCTTGGGGGCATCTGCTGTGACGCCACGTGGTCGCTGTTACAATTTAGCAGCATTTATAGTACTACGTGTATCGCTATTCTGCTCATGCTATTCTATTGTGAATCTGTAATAGTTCTCTGTATCGTTTATCATTCTCGTTTTATGACCAGTGCATATCCATATCCAATATTTCATCGTAACACAATTTCTTCATGAAAATGAGATTGAGGCTGTGACTAAAGTAAATTTACGAGTATCTCATTTATTAGCCAAGGAATAAAAGCCATTCACTGACAGCAAGTTAATTAAATCATGTTTAATTGTCGCAGCCGAAGAAATGTTTCCAGAGAAAATTGATTTATTTAAATCTATTATTTATTATTATTTTGATTATTACAGTATATTTTGTTCAATAAATTTGTAAAAACTTGGTTTTTGCTTGTTATTTAAGTATGCCTAGCTGTAAAAATATCCTTGAGTTTGCCCCTTGGCCCTCAGAAACTAAAATATTTACAATTTGACCCTTTACAAAAAATGTTTGCTGACCCCTGCCCTAGAGGAAAGAAGGAATAGAGGAGATATGATACAAGCATTTAAATACTTAAAGGATATTAATCTACAAACAAATCTCTTCCAGAGACAGAGAAACAGCAACACTAGAGGACGTAAGATGAGATAGTGGGGTGATAGACTCAGGAGGAGCATCAGGAAATACTTTTTCAGAGAGAGGGTGGTGGATACCTGGAATGCACTCCCTTGAGTGGTGGAAGAGGCAAAAACAGTGACGGAGTTCAAAAATGCATGGGATAGACATAAAGGATCCTTGAATAAAGAGAGGATAGTATTGACACAACATACAGATCAAGAGCTATAACTTTATTTATGATGAGCAAGAGTGTGCAGGAGTGGTGCTTAAATGGCAGCCCCAGCAGTGAAGCCAATGCTGGACGGACTTCTACGGTCTGGGTCCAGTATGTGGCAAGACGGATTGGGATAGGATGGAGTTAATAGTGGGCAGAGCCAGTTTTAGACATGTTGGGGCCCATGATCCCCTCTCTTCTCTGCACCCCCCCCCACCCAATATTCCCACCTCCCATTACTACCACACATTCCCATTACTACCACACATAAAACAACTTTAAGTTCCAAAAATTTTATTAAACATTTTTTTCATAACAAAATAGTCAGATGGAAGAATATATATTTCCAAACATTTCTTATAACAATATTAACATAAGCAAGGGATACACATGTATCCTAAACATAACCCATCCCACCCTTTCCCCACATGCAGAGAATGCAGCACCATGCATACCAATACATATATACATACCCAATCATTCATGACATTCAAACCTTATTACTTTCCCCATATTTTTAATACGCAACCATATTTTATCAAATTTTGCTTTTTTTTACCCCTTTTTTCCATGTTTGCTTCATAAAACAACTTTAAATGACTTCTTTACACACAAAACACAGACAGACCTTTACCAAATACAGAACAAGGGATCACAAACAGAAATTGAACTGGGAACCCCAAGAAATTAAACTCATCTGCTCCCCCTCTCTCTCCATTTCCATTCAGTATCTGCTCCCCTCTCTCTCTCCACTTCCATTCAGCATCTGTTTTCCTCTCTTCTCCCCACTTCCTTCCAGCATCGGCTCTCCTCTCTCACTCCTCCCCATTTCCATCCAACGTCTGCACCTTCTCTCTCCTCCCCATGTCCATTCAACGTCTTCTCCCCTCTCTCTCCTCCCCACATCCATCCAGCTTCTGCTCCTCTCTCTCTCCTCCCCACTTCCATTCAGTATCTGCTCCCCTCTCTCTTTCCACTTCCATTCAGCATCTGTTCTCCTCTCTCTCCTCTCCTCTTCCTTCTAGTGTCTGCTCCCATTTCTCACTCGCTCCCCCACTTCCACCAAGCATATGCTCCCCTCTCCCACTCCCACATCCATCCAGCATATGCTCCTCTCTCTCACTCCCACATCCTTCAAGCATCTGCCCCCCCCTTTCCTCCCACTTCCTTCCAGCATCTGCTCTCCTCTCTCCTCCCCAGTTCCAAACAGCATTTGCATGCCTCTTATTCCACACAATAAACTTAAAGCACCACTCAACCTCTTCCCCTCGTCAGGCCATCTCCCACCCTTCTCCCTCATCTTCGCGTGTGCTTTTCAAAATCAACATTTTCTCTCTCAAAGGGGTCCTGACAAAGCAGCCGTTCTCACAAGTTGCATGCGGCTTCCCAGAAGCTTCTCATCTGATGCAACTTCCTGTTTCCACCTGGGCGGAGCATATGCTCCCCTCTCTCACTCCCACATCCATCCAGCACATGCTCCCCTCTCTCACTCCCACATCTATCCAGCATCTGCCCCCCCCTTTTCTCCCACTTCCTTCCAGCGTCTGCTCTCCTCCCCAGTTCCAAACAGCATTTGCATGCCTCTTATTCCACACAATAAACCTAAAGCACCACTCAACCTCTTCCCCTCGTCAGGCCATCTCCCACCCTTCTCCCTCATCTTCGCGGGTGCTTTTCAAAATCAACATTTTCTCTCTCAAAGGGGTCCTGACAAAGCAGCCGTTCTCACAAGTTGCATGCAGCTACCCAGAAGCTTCCCATCTGATGCAACTTCCTGTTTCCACCTGGGCAGATCTTGTTAGAGAAGCTTCAGGGCAGCCAGTCAGGTCTTAAGGATATCCATAATGACTATTTATGAGAGAAATGTATATGCAGTGGAGAAAGTACATGCAGATCTCTCTCATAAATATTCATTGTGGATATCCTGAAAACCTGACTGGCTGCAGTGCCTACAGGATTAGGTTTGGGAACCACTGGGGTAAAGGTTAAGAATCTAAATATGTATACTCAAATCTATAGCTCTTTATATGGACATTACTTCAAAAATGTTAAATGTGATTCGGTTAATTCAAAACACAGCTGCCAGGCTAAACATTTATAAACTGATGAGCGATCATGCATCTCCTTTGTTTACTGGTCTCCACTTTTTGCCTGTGAGGCCTTGTATATTATTTAAAGTGGGTTGTTTGGTTTTCAAATTACCAGAGGCTACTGCCCTGAAGGATTATCTCCTTTAGTTTGGTTGTTAAGTAATTATTATGATCATCATACATGTAATCATCTTAGTTTAGGTTTTCCTTCTTTTAGGGGTTTTAGATTTTAAAACCTTTTATGAAAATTATTTTATGTATGTCAGTTAAGTGCTGAAATGCTTTGAAGCTAGTAGTCTGTGGTTTTGAAATTACTGAAGTCATATCTGTTTGTGAAACATTTGCTGTACTGGTTTGATTTAATGTTGTAAAGAGTTGCACTGTTGTATATTGCTGATTAGTGTATCAGTTTATCTTGGGGGGGGGGGTGGGGGGTCCTCCCACTCTGAATCTTCTGCAAGAGATAAAGCAGGTTATAAGTAATTGAAAGACTGGGCACCCAAGTGGCAGATGAAATTTAATGTGGCAAATGCACAGTGATACACATTGAGAAGAATAACCCAAATCACAGTTACTGTATGCTAGGGTTAGCGCCCAAGAAAAAGAATTGGGTGTCATCGTAGACAATACAATGAAACCTTCTGCCCAATGAGCAGTGGCATCCAAGAAGGCAAATAGGAAGCTAGGAATTATTAGAAAAGGAATGGTTAACAAGACTAAGAATGTTATTATGCACCTGTATTGCTCCATGGTGCAACCTCACCTAGAGTACTGTGTTCAATTCTGGTCGCCTTATCTCAAGAAAGATATAGCGGCACTAGAAAAGGTTCAAAGAAGAGCGACCAAGATGATAAAGGGGATAGAACTCCTCTCATATGAGGAAAGACTAAAAAGATTGGGGCTCTTCAGCTTGGAAAATAGACGGCTGAGGGGAGCAATTATTGAAGTCTACAAAATCCTTAGTGGAGTAAAAAGGGTACAAGTGGATCGATTTTTCACTCTGTCAAAAATTACAAAGACTAGGAGACACTCGATGAAGTTACAGGGAAATACTTTTAAAACCAATAAGAAGAAATATTTTTTCACTCAGAGAATAGTTAAGCTCTGAAACGCATTGCCAGAGGTTGTGATATGAGCAGATAGCGTAGCTGGTTTTTAAGAAGGGTTTGGACAATTTCCTGGAGGAAAATTCCATAGTCTGGATCAGTAACATAGAATGTTGCCTCTCTTTGGATTTTGGCCAGGAACTAGGACCTGGATTGGCCACCGTGAGAACAGGTTACTTTTGATGGACCACTGGTCTGACCCAGCAAGGCTATTCTCATGTTCTTATGTTATCTATCACAACATAACATTTAACATGTATATTCTTTTGATTCCTGAGCACATTTGACAAGGGCCAAGGCGTGTGCCTAGTCTTCTTATGCCTTAATCGGGCTGTGGAAGCCCTTAAAAAAACTAGCTAAATCAAAGTAGATTGTGGGTCCCTTGATAGGTGTTCAATTACTATTTGTGTCCTGTCCATCTGATTATGTATACTTTTATGTTTCCCTTTTTATCTTTGTAAACCACCTTGAAGTTTGATTAGGCGGTATAACTAATTTTTATTCAACTTGAAACTTAATACAGTGGAAATTATTCTCTGTGTGTGCTAATTGGTGAATAGCTTAATACTGTATATTCCAGGTTTTGATTGCTAGCTCGAGATAAGGACCCTCCTGGCCATATTCCTATTCTTTCCAGCAGTATTTCTTACTACTACTGTTCTAGCAGCACTCTTTACTGTAGCATCCATGGAGACAGAGAGCCTTACTGTTGGTGCTCCAGACAGCTGATACCACAACAACGAATAAAGCTGTTATCACTGGTGTGTGCTGATCTGGTGTGGGGCCTTGAGAATGCTTGTTTGCTCTTTCTAAAAATACTAGGACTAGGGGCTACTAAGTAGTAGATTTTAAACAAACCAGAGAAAATATTTCTTCACACAAAGTGTAATTAAACTCTGGAATATGTTGACGGACAATGTGGTGAAATCCGTTGGCTTAAAATAGGTTAGAATAATTTCCTAAGAGAAGACCATAGGTCAGGTTTTCAGGATATCCACAATGAATATGTATTTGATGGATTTCCATGCACTGCCTCCTTGAGATGCAAATCTATCTCATGCATATTTATTGTAGATGTCCTGAAAACCTGACCTGGCTATGGCTCTCGAGGACCGGAATTGCCTACCCCTGCCATAGGCCATTATTGAGATGGCTTGGGGTAATCCACTGCTTATTCCTAGGATAAGCAGTATAAAATTTGTTTTACTACCTGGGATCTAGCTAGGTACTTGGGACCTGGGTTGGTCACTGTTGGAAACAGGATACTGGGCTTGATGGACCTTCAGTCTGTTCCAGTATGGCAATTCTTATGTTCTTAATATAAATTTCTCTCAATGTTATTATCGTTCCTTTAAGATTCATGTGGAAATGACGGAACTTTTGACTCTCTAGAGCACTGTTCATTGCAAGGCCCATGAGCCAATGGCGGCCCGCAAGGACCTCTTGTGCAGCTCACAGCTTCCCACTGGGTTCTAAAGCCCCCCTCGCTTCAAAAAGTACAAGAACAGTGCTGGCATGACAGCAATTCTGCAGCACTGCCGGTGGCCTCCTCTGCACTGCTTTTCTGCCTCGATCCACTCCCCTCTGAAGCAACTTCTTATTTCCTCTTGAGTGGACCACAGCAAAGGAACTGTGCAGAGGAGGCTGAAGGCAATGCTAGAGAACTGCTGCCGCACCAGTAATTCTGTAGTTTTTGTGGTAAAGAGGGACTTTTGAACAGGGTGGGGAAGACATCTGGTGGAACGGGGAGGGATGGAGGAAGAAGGAAGAGATGCTGAATGGGAGGGGCAGAGAGGAGAGGAACCTAGAGCACATGGATGGAAGGGAAGGAGATGATGGCACAGGCATGGAGAGGAGGGGAGGGGAAGGAGATGGTAGCACATGGATAGAGAGGAGGGGGAGGGGAAGGAGATGGTGCAAACGGATGGATGGAAAGGAGAAGGCAAAAGGGGAGAGAAAGGAAATGGTGCACATGGATGGAGGGAAGTGGGAGAGAAGAGAGGGAAAAGATGGTGCACATGATGGAGGGAAGGGGGAGAGGAAGGAGATGATGCACATGGATGGAGGAGAGGGGAAGAAATGGAAAGGTAGATAGATTTGAGATGGAAGCAGAAAAATGGAAGAAAACTGAATATGAAAATCAGTGCCAAAGATGGATATAGTGCAAAGAATGAAGGAGAGGAAAGAAACAGCAAATGCATAATAAGGAGGCCTTTGAAACAGAGTTAAGAGCACAGACGAAACAAGATGATCAGAAAAATAAAATCATCAGATAACAAAGGTAAAAAAAATGTTTTTATTTTCAATTTAGGGATTGAAATATGTTTATTTTGAAAATTTAAATCTCTTGTTCAGGAAGAAATGCATTTCTTTCTATTTCTCTTGTGGTATACTGTGTGCAGTCTGGCATATTAGGGTTTTGTTTGTATACAATATTACTTTTAGTTTGGGAGTTTATATTTGAAAATTATATTTTTCTGTTTGTGTTCTGGTGGGGATGGAAACTTTGATTGGTGTTCTGGCCCAAAGTAGGAGGATATTTGACGGCTCTCCTTCAGCATTTTTGGACTCAAAACAGCCTGAACTTAAAAAATTAGTGAAGACCACCGCTCTAGAGGATGGTACCTTTAATTTTTCACTCAGAGAATAGTTAAGCTCTGGAACACATTGCCAGAGGTTGTCGTAAGAGTGGATAGCATAGCTGGTTTTAAGAAAGGTTTGGATAAGTTCCTGGAGGAAAAGTCCATAATCTGTTATTGACAAAGATAGGGGGGAAGCCCTGGATTAGTAGCATGGAATATTGCTACTCCTTGGGTTTTGGCCAAGTACTAGTGACCTGGATTGGCCACCGTGAGAACGGGCTACTGGGCTTGATAGACCATTGGTCTGACCCAGTAAGTCTATTCTTATGTTCTTATGTTCTAACATATTTCTTGGAAACTTCCAGAGATATTTTCCCTAGAGCTGTAATCCTTGTCACATTCATTGCAGAAAAGGATAAAATCTTAGTTTTGAATCTTATTTTAAGAAGAAATTTATTTTCTGTTGTCAGAAAATTCAAGTATTCCCAGATGTGGCATGTGCACACAACTAAGAAAGATAATGTTTTTTGAATTAAAATCTAAAAAGTTTTATAAGTTGAAAGGTACCTTTTCTAAGGTTTACAATTTATTCCAAATTTGCAATACCGCTTGGCTTAAAAAAAGAATACAGAGGTAAACAATGCAAAATACAAAATAAAAAAAATAGAAATGAACTTGTTAAAAAAGAATAGAGCTAATCTAAAAATAGGATAGATGAAAAAGCAGACGCATAAACAAACACATGAACCACAACAATACTGTCAAGAAATAATATTCCAAAGGCTACAGTGAAAATATGTGCCTTCAACAATTTCTTAAATCTTTTAACTGACTTCTGCACCCTCACCCGCTCGGGCATTTCACAAAGTGGGAACCAATTTAAAAACAAAACAAAACAAAAAACACTGGATCTTGTGCATGTCCAATGAGCTCTGGACAGGGACGGTATCAGAAACCTACATTCGCCCTCTGATCTCAACTGTGGTGCTCGAACATATAGAATAACAATCCAGAAAGAGCACAAGGAAGCTTAGCAAATAAAGCATTGTAGTCTAGGGCCAACAATTTAAATAATGCCCAAAAGTGAACAGGTAACCAATGATAATGAAAATAGAAAGGAGTTATATGGTTGAATTTAGGAGCATGTCCCAACAATCATACAGTGGTAATTAAAAACGTTTCTAACTTCTTTTCATTCACCCTCAAAAGTCCTGGTTATACAACATCACTGTAATTGAATTGAGGTAAACAATGCATAAATAAAGGAATGAAAATAAGTCTAACTTATTTATAAATGATCTAGAAATTGGAACTACGAGCGAGCTGATTAAATTTGCAGATGGAACTAAACTGTTCAAGGCTGTTAAAACGAAAGCGGACAGTGAAAAACTGCAGGAAGACCTTAGAAAATTGGAAGATTGAGCGTTCAAATGGCAGATGAAATTTAATGTGGACAAATGCAAAGTGATGCACATTGGGAAGAATAATCCAAATCATAGTTATCGGATGCTAGGGACCACCTTGGGGGTCAGCGCTCAAGAAATGGATTTGGGTGTCATCACAGACAATACGCTGAAGTCTTCTACCCAATGAGCGGTGGCGGTCAAGAAGGCAAACAGGATGCTAAGAATTATTAGAAAAGGGATGGTTAACAAGACTAAGAATGTTGTAATGCCTCTGTATCGCTCAATGGTGCAACCTTACCTTGAGTATTGAATTCAGTTCTGGTCTCTTTATCTCAAAAAAAAATAGTGGCACTAGAAAAAGTTCAAAAAACAGCAACAAAGATGATAAAGGGGATGGATCTCCTCTCATATGAGGAAAAAAAGGTTAGGGCTCTTCAGCTTGGAAAAGAGATGGCTGAGGGGAGATATGATTGCATCAAGCTTTACAAAGACTAGGGGTCTTTGATGAAGTTACAGAGTAATACTTTTAAAACCAATAGGAGTAAATATTTTTCACTCAGAGAATAGTCAAGCTCTGGAATGCTGCTACTATTTGGGTTTTGGCCTCCACAAAAATGGGATACTGGGCTAGATTGTCCATTGGTCTGACCCAGTAAGGCTATTCTTATGTTCCCATGTTCTTAGGTTCACTAAATGGCCCCCCAAAGAGTCTGCAACTTATGAAGGGTAACATAGTCACTTACATACTACCCTATTTACCTGGCTATAAAAGGTAAGATGAAAATCAATGAGAACCCCCAAATAAGAGGACTGTACTGAAAGCAATGCAAAAGTGGACATAACTTTTTTATTTTTTGACACATAGGCCATCCAAATTCACATGTTGGTAGTAAAACCTCTTCCTGTATACAAAAGATACGACTCAACATTGTCTCCATCACAAGTCTCCTATCCTTATTGTTTACCATTTGATTGTTTTCTTTTCTTTGCTATATTGTAGTTCTCGCCTCATCCATTTTATTTAACTGTGTGTTAAGTCCACGTACCTTGTTTGTCCTTGTCTATAATTTGTAACTTTTGTAACCCATTTTTAAAAATGTAAAACGTTTAGAATCCAAGATCAGCGTTCAATCAAATTCTTAATAAACTTGTAAGAGATGTATCTGAGCCATCGTTGAACCCAACTTTTGAATCCTCTTTGAAAAAATTCAGGTGTGCACTGTTGGACCCACTTCTTCACAGTCACTTTCACCTCATCTGTGTCATCAAATTGTTTTCCCCAAAGACTTTTCATTGGATCAAAAAGGTAGATGTCAGAGGACACTAGATCTGGGATGTACGGTGGATGGGAGACCAATGACCAGCTCAATATGACGATTGCCTGATTTGTTGCCAAAGATGTGTATGGTTGTGCATTGTTATGGTGAATGTGGATCGTTTCTAGATTCTTGTGTGGTGTCTTCCTCCTAATGGCTTCTCTAAGCTTCTTGTGTGTCTCAATGGTCATTGGTACAGCCGGCTCTTGAACTTCTTAGGCTTGGAGAAGAGATGCGACACCATTCCATTGACTTATTCTTCATTTCTGGATCATAAAGATACACCCATGTTTCATCTTCTATCACCAGATTGGAAAAATAAAAAAGTGGCTTCAAATGCTTTGAGCACATCAGAGCAGACTTCCACCCTTCTCTTCTTCAAATCAGGTGTCAACTGCTGATGTACCCACTTTGCACACACTTTCCAATCAGCATTGAGACCACAGTACAGTTGTGCAGCAAGCTCACAGATTGTGACTCGTCTGTCCACGCAAATCAATTTGTCCACTCGCTGATGATTTGTGTCAGTGGTGCAGTTGATAGTCTCTCACTACATGGTTTGTCCTCAGTGCTGGTTTCCCATTCTTTAAATTTCTTAATCCATCTGTGCACATCTCTCTTGTCATTGGTGCCATCTCCATAAATATTCTGTAGCCTTCTGTAGATATCGGACAACCTGCACCCTTCCTTTCTCATGAACTCAATGACGGCACATTGCTTCTACTTGGAATCCATTATTCACCTACAATGAAGAAAAAGATTCCGAAATGCCTGTATAGAGGAAGCGTTCTCTACCAACATGTGCAACTTACGTCAGTTAATAAAAAATTTATGCCCACTTTTGCATTACTTTCGGTACATCCCTCATATCTAAATTGATCAACAGGAAGAGGCATATCTAATAACATAGTAGTTGGTGGACAAGCTTATCTACCCATAACCTTGCATGCAGTGGTCTTGGCCAAGTTCAAAACTAGATTATGGGTAGAAAACCAGTGATGGATAGCAGCCATACAAGACTGAAGAGGGCACAAATCATACTATGTTTGGGAGATATCCAGAATACCAAAAGGACATCATCTGCATAAATAAACATGCTTACTGCAAATGATTGTATAACCAGCAACAAAGGGCTTAGAAAAATTTTAAATGCAAGGGGGGGATAATACTGAATCCTGGGGCACCCCCACATTCTAGGATATGGGCCTCCGAAAAGTCAGAGCCACATTTACAAGTTCTCATGTAAATGTTTGGGCTCTTGGCAAGAGAAACACACTTTGCGGTTGTTTAATTAAAGAGATTTCTGTCAGATAAGATTACCCGATACGTTACATAGGAAAATAAGTGATTTAGGGCTCCTTTTACTAAGCTGCGATAGCGGTTTTAGCGCGCGCTAAATTGCCGGGCGCACTTGACGCTAATGCTAGCATTAAGCTGGCATTAGTTCTTGGCGCATAGCGTGGGGTTAGCGCGCATGGCAATGCAGCGTGCGCTAAAAACGCTAGCGCACCTTAGTAAAAGGAGCCCTTAAAGTAGGTCCAAAATAGAATTATGTCACCTAATACATAGATTTGTTTAAGAATATTGTTTTTGATTGCTGATATATTTTTCCTTTTCTTAACTTATGTCTCCTTCCTCCATATGATGGGGGCTACTACATATGTTGTAATACTTACTGTTTCCTTTTTCTTTCCAGTAAATAATTTATTGCTTTATACATGTGATGTAATTTCTTAAATTTTGGAATTTAATTTCAAAAATCTTAAAAACTATTCAGTCTGTTACAGTTTTGATCTTTAAGCCATGCTATTTATCTGTAATTTTATTCATGTATACACTTCAAATCACATAATTTATCTATTATTTGTTTTATATAGGACGATGTTGATTTCGGTCTGCTTTAACACCCTTGGAGGTTCTACTTGAAATACGTGTAAGAAATAAAGTTGGACTAGATTGGAAAGCATAACGAGTTCATGCAAATTATCAATCCATTCACTAAAACATATGCTAATTAGTGACCCCATGCTGTGGTTCAGAATTTATAACTCCCTCCAGACACTGTTTGCACACCCTATAAACGCTACCTTCTGCTTATCGGCAGTTTTTTCGGTAATATGGAGGAGTTTGGGCTGCTTCAGCCACAGCAAGAGGAAAAAAGACAGGAGAAAGCCGGGAAAGGGTAAAACAGAAGAAGAGGAAGAAAAGGAGAGAAATAATAAAAGAGGAGGGAAGAGCTAGGCAGTGACCACATCCCTGTTCCTAGATTTACAGCTACTGGCAATATTTCTTACGCTCTAAAACACTAGCCCTCCTACGCACCTTTGTGCTGACACTTTCTGGTGGGTGCAAGGAGGATTTACATTTTACAACTTAAAAAGGAGGGGAGGCGATACTGTACTGAAAGGTTGGCTAGTAGAGATATATATTCATCGGAAATAACATTTCTATGTTTCATCTGTCTTGTAGTCGTCAACAAATCTGACTCCCTATATGTGTGTCTCTATAATGTTCCTGTCTTTCAGGCGTCCTCAATTACTGTGTATTACATAACAGAAAAATAAAAAATGATTCAAATTGATAAGAACAGGTGTACTGGGTCAGACCATAGGTCCTTCTAGCCCAGTCTCCCATTTCCAACAGTGGCCAACCCAGATCACAGTACCTGACAGAAACCCAAACAGTAGCAACACTGCATGCCACCAATCCAGGGCAAGCAGTGGCCTCCCCCATGTTTCCCTATAATAGCTAGTAGAGAATGATGGGGTGGGGGGAGGGGAAATTGTCCCCGTCCCCGCAGACTCTGTCTGATCCCATCCGCAGAAGTCTTGAATAGCTATTTTATATTGAAATAATTTTATTAAATTATAAAAAAGGAACAATATGCTGTACAACTGTCATTTTATAAATCACAAATACAGAAAAAGGATCAACAAAACCCATCTCCCCTCACAATATCCCCTCCACTATCAGGAAAACTGAATGCTAAATAGAAAATTCATCCTAACAGAATAACTCAGTTACACACACAGAACACAAATGCCAAATACATAACTGACCAAAAATTATAAACATAAATTAAATCAAAATCCCAAGAAGCCACACCTTCCATATAGTACAACACTAAAGAAATAAAAAGATTAATTTCCTCCTATACTGTGCAAAATATAAAGATCACTAATGCCAGGGATGGTGTTAGGCCAAGGAGTGCAATTAGAGCAACTGCCCCCTGGCTAGAAAAAGCCCTAAGCCTGCTGGAAGCTGAAGATGGCACGGGCTAGTAGTGGGCTTTCAGGTCCCCTCCCAAATTTCTGCCATGGGCCTTACCCATGTCTAACACCAGCACCAGCAGGATAAACATTTCAGTTCTCATATATTCTAATCATGAAATAGAAAATAAAATTATTTGTCTACCTTTTGTTGTCTGGTCATATTATTTTTCAGACAATGTTGGTCCCAGACTCTGGTTTCCATTTCCCTCTGTCATCTCTTAACTCACTCGCCAGGGTCTCCTGCTCATTTGACATTTCTTTTTCTCTGTGCTCACCATCCATCTTTGTGTACCTATCTTTCCCTTCTCTGGGTCCCCTATACCTCCCTGTCCAGCATCTCCCCTGTGTCCATCTCCCTGTATTTATCAACACTACTCTATGTCCTGCATTACTCATCTCCCTTCTGTGTTCTTATTCTCTCCCACATCTAGTACTTTCCCTCTGTGTCCACATACCCCCTCCCATGTCTGGCACTGCCCCTCTCTGTCTATGTACCATGCCCATGCAGCATCTCCCTGTATGTCCCTGTCCCTATTCTCTGCTCTGTGCCCATTATTTCCCCTCTTTTTCTGATACCTCCCTGTGTCACTCCCTCTCTCTGCTGTGTTCAGTAATTCATTCCCTATTCCTTCATTAATTTAGTATGGCATCTCCTTTTCCCTTCTCTTCCCTTCAGCAGCCCCTCCACAGGTGCAGCACCTCTTCCCCTTTCCTCCAGCTTCCCCTCCTGCAGGTCCTGTAGCTCTCTCTCTTCCCTTCAGCTCTAGCCATCCCCTCCATAGGTCAAACACCTCTCACTCCCTTACCTTCAGTTCCAGCCCCCCTCCTGTGCCCTTTCGTCCAGCCCCCTCCTGGGCCAATTCCTCCATCTACTTTGTCTTACATTGCTCCCTCTCTTCATCAGGGCCGATGGTTCCAGCTCCCCTACTTGCTCGCAGATCCAGTGACTCCAGATTGCTTCCCTCCCTGCTGGGCTCCTCCTTATGACACAACTTCCTGTCTTTGCTAAAAAGGAAGTTGCGTCATAAGGAAGAGCCCAGCATAGGGAAGGCTGCGAGCCTATTTAGAGATCAGATCACTTTGCAAGGTGTGTGCCAATGGCAGGGAGGGAAGGAAGCTTTGTTTCCTCACTGGTGGTAAGCAGATATAAATTTTACTCGTTCCTTTAGTTTTATTGTGGTTAGCTGTGGTAACAGATCACCATGTCATTCTCTAACAGCTAGTCATGCCTTCCTTTCTACAGGAAGCTCTTCAGCTGCAGTTTCTCTCACTACATAGAATATTCAACTCCAAAGCACCTGAAGTAAAATGTATTATAATTCTGAATCCCTGGGAGGGGTTCCACTATATTTAATAAAATAATGATGAGGTTAAGGGGCTCATTTAAAAAAAAATAAAAATCAAAAAGTGGCTTAGAGGGATGGATGGACATTTTTCTTGCCAAACCCTATTTTCTAAACAGATATCCATGCTGTTCATCCGCAGTTTGTTTAAATCTAAAGGGAGCATGTTAGAGGCTTGGTGTGGAAGAGACCAGGATGGACATTTTTCTTCACACAAATTCCCCTAGGAGAATATAACAAATATCAGGCTAAAACTGCTTCTTGAACCCAAATACTAGCAGAGACCTGAAAACTAATAACTAATCTAACATGTAATTAGAGATAAGTTCAGTAAAACAGCAGTGCAAACTGCTCAGAAAGCGCTATATACAGAGCAATAGCAGTTACATCATAATAAATTTCTTTCCCTTGAATTTAAGAATTTATTTTGTAGATAGGTGGACACTAGAATCTGCTGGAGCTGTGGAGATTCCTTAATGCAGTCGCGGGGCACCTCGTCGAACTGAGAGAGGTCAATTAGAAATGTTGACATATCAAGCACTCCATCATGGAATACCATGGTATTTGTCTTTTTTTTTATTTATAAATTTAGATAATTACAATATCAGATGATACAAAAGAAAAAAGGGATCTTCTTTAAATATTACATAATCATTCATACAAAATTCCTTTTTAAGCCCACATAAATGGGGAACATGATACTATTTCAAAAACAAATTTATAAGAAAAGATAAAGGAAATAATTCTCGATTCACCCCGCGAATCTTAAACCATTCCTTACTCTTATAGGGATTCTTAATTTTTCTACTCTTATTTCTCAGCAGTGAAACTTAAACCTCTTAAAATTAACTTATTTCTGTTCTCGAGCAATTAGAAATTGTTGCAATTGTATGGGATCCCAAAAAACATATTCAATGTCTTGTAACTTGACAAGACATTTACATGGGAATTTTAGGTAAAAAGATGCCTCTAGAGCAGTGGTCTGAAACTCGCGGCCCGGGGACCACATGCGGCCCGCCAGGTCCTATTTTGAGGCCCTCGGTATGTTTATCATAATCACAAAAAGTAAAATAAAACAGTTTCTTAATCATATGTCTCTTTAGCTATAAACTACAATATTATTGTTAAGACTTAGCCAAAAAGAAAGATTTATAAACTGTAAAGAGTTTTACCTCATGCAAAATTGTCATTAACTATTTTTTCTGCGGCCCTCCAAGTACCGACAAATCCAAAATGTGGCCCTGCAAAGGGTTTGAGTTTGAGATCACTGCTCTAGAGCTAAAACTCTAGTTTTTAACTTCAGACCATGGTATTTGTCTTAAGTTATGACATGGTATCAACCACGATGCTTAATCTGAGGTAGCGATGTGTTTATCAATAGATAGATTACACCAAACTAAATATGCAGATATCAGAGCTAGGGCTATTTCTGTTGCAGGAGTAAAACTGTGGAACGGACAATTAAGGATGGCGAATAATATGCAGCAATTTAAAAAGTTTTTAAAGACTGCTTTATGTGTAGAAGCCTTTTTTTAAATGGATGAGGATATTTACGAATGCAGGAAATTGGATACAGAATCTGTGATTTTATTTGCGTTATTGTTTAGTGAAATAAGTTTTGGGCTGCTTTTACAAAAGTGCGCTAGCGTTTTTAGTGCACGCACAAGATTAGCATGCGCTAGCCGAAAAATTACCGCCTGCTTAAAAGGAGGCGGTAGCGGCTAGCGTGCGTGGCATTTTAGTGCGCGCTAAAATCGCTAGTGCACCTTTGTAATAGGAGCCCTTTATGTTGCTTTTATGATTTATGTACATATATTTGGAACCACTTAGGTTTTAAGCAGGCTATAAGTTGTTTTTTTTTTTTAAATAAATACAAATAAAAAATTATGAAACCACTTACTACACTCCATCAAAATTTTCTATTTTGCTGTTTTTCATGGTGTTCCCTCCATCCCCCTCCTCATTTTTTTAAGCTTTTGACCATCATAAAATATATGTATCTTGGGGGATGGCTCATTCTAGTGTGCTCCAGTGGGGTACACTTGTGTGCAAATCTACCATCAGATGCGATAAACATTTCTTGGCCAAGCCAAAGGGGAAATACCCTAGAGCCCAGAGTGGAAGGAATGTCATGCTCCCGGCTGGACATTAATCTCAGCTGTGCTGAAGTATATTACTCTCAGAAGACACTTCCTTACAGATACCCTCACTCAGAACCTGCAGCCTAGCAGCTTGCGAGTTCACAAGGCAGAAAAAGATTGTATGCTCCTTCCATACTGCCACATGTGAAAATGTAAACCAAAAGAGAGTGAGGAAGGGTCACAGTCAACCAACATTCAGGGACAATCAATTTATTGAAACTGTATAAATAACTGATACATATATAACGTATACATGAAATAATGCAGGCATAACAAAGAGTCTTTCAATCCTTTTTTGTGCTGGACCCCAACACGATCCGTGTTTCCATACTGCCAAACAGAAATGAGCTATCGATTCCATCAAAAGTTTCCTGAACAAGTAACTGGTAAATATACCATATGCTACAGTTTACTGATGTCATAAACCTCAAGAAATGCATCCCATGGTTATTTGTCTTGATCCATAAACACTTCTCCCTCCGTATTCGCGGTTTCAGCATTTACGGTTTCGGTTATTCACGGTTTTTAGCTTGCTGGCTCCTCGCCCCAAATTGCATCAGCTTGCAAAGAGAAATCGCCGATTCCAAGCATTTACAGAGAAAATCGCTGATTCCAAGCACTTTCTTCACCGTGTTTTACCTCTCCTTCAGGAACAGGCCAGGTCTCCCACCATGTTATTCGCGGTTTCACCATATTCACGATGGTTTTTAATAGAAAACAGCGAATAACATATGAAAAAGTTATTTGCGTTTTTTCTGTATTTGCGGTTCTGTTAATCCCCTATCACAGCGAATACGGAGGGAGAAGTGAAATTGTTTTTAAAGAAAATCTTCTAAATATATCTTTAACTCTGGGCTTTACTAAACCGCGGAAGAGCTTCTTACCACAGGCCGGCGAGGTAAATGCTCCGACGCTCGTAGGAATTGAATGAGCGTTAGAGCATTTACCCCGCCAGCCTGCGGTAAGAAGCTCTTCCACAGTTTAGTAAAAGAAGCCCTAAATTAGCATCTTATAGCTTTTCTTACTCCCCTCCCCTGTTTTTCTTCAGGCAGTTGATATAAGTAAAGTAGAATCTATCATGCGCTAAAAATGTGATAATTCATATTTGTAGGGTCTGAAGACAGTATAAATGTCTAAGGAAGAAGAGGATACAGATAAAGGGTGCAATGGGAAAAAAGAGTAGCGGACTACTGGTGACAGCTGCCGTTGACTAGACAGAGAAGCTGGCAAGAGACACCAGGGATTTCTATTTGAAAGGTCGTCATAAATCATAAAAGGCCTGGATATTAATGGATTATTTTAAAAGAGAGCATACAATGCTTTGACCTTCAAACATGACCTCCAGGAGACACTATAATCCCAGTGTGTGACATTTGTCACTTATGATGGAACCCTATTTTCTCTGCATATGTTACATGCACAGACTGATATATGAAGAAACATGTAGGGTCGCTTTATAAGATCCTGGCAACACTCTTAAGAGCAGCATGAATTTGCGGACTCTGGGGAGACCAAAAAATGGGTTTGAGGGCTAAAAGACTGGCCAAATTAATCTAAAACAAACAAATAAAATGCAAACATGCACATATATGAACAAAGTGGTAAACAATAGAATTAAAATCAAAATAGGAAAGAGAGAGAGAAAGAGAAATAGTAGTTAAAATAACACAAGTAAATGAACTTGTGAGCCCACCAGGACAGACAGGGAAAAATGCTTGAGTACCTGAATAAATTCATGTAAACCATTCTGAGCTCCCCTTGGAGAATAGTATAGATATAGAAGAATGAATGAATCACTTACAAACACAATACATAAAACGTATTACATCAATAACATATTAAAAAGAGCACCCTACTACATCTTCTTTTAACTAAAAGTCCTCTGGAAAAAAATGCATCTTCAGCCACTTCCTAAACTGAAGAAGGGACGATGATTACGATGATTGCCTGATATACAATGAAGTTCATTCCACATCATCAGGCCAGCAACCATAAAACCCCTCAAACGAACTTGGGCTTAAACTCCCTCTTGCCCCGATGTTGTTGGGGGGAGGGGGGGGCTGGTTGCGGTTCGATGGGGCAGGAGGGCTTGGGCTCCCTCTTGCCCCGATATTGTCGGGGGGGGGGGTGATGTATCGCAGCAGGAGAGATTGGCCATCTCCCCTGCCGCGATGCAATCACTCCTGTACCTGAACTGCAAAAAGATCGCAAGGTGTCTTGGGGAGGTAGGGAAAGAATCAGGGAAGTGGAGAAATTGGCGCGATGGCTTGGGGGGGGGGCAGAGGGAGAGAGAAAGAAAGACAGACAGGTAGGGGGAGAGAGAAAGAAAGGCAGAAAAAAAGAGGGGGGCAGAGGGAGAGAGAAAGAAAGACAGGCAGGCAGGGGGAGAGAGAAAGAAAGGCAGAAATAAAGAGGGGGCAGGGGCGAGAGAAAGAAAGACAGGCAGGGGAAGAGAGAAAGAAAGGCAGAAAGAAATATTGGCTTTATAGAAGAAGGAAGTGCAACCAGAGACTCATGAAATCACCAGACAAAAAGCTATGAAAAATGATTTTATTTTCAATTTAGTGATCAAAATGTGTCCGTTTTGAGAATTTATATCTGCTGTCTATATTTTGCACTATGGCCCCCTTTTACTAAAGCGTGATAGTGGTTTTTAGCACAGGGAGCCTATGAAATTGGGAGTTGCAAGGGGCATTCAGCGCAGCTCCCTGCGCTACAAACCGCTATCGCGGTTTAATAAAAGGGGAGGGGGTATATTTGTCTACTTTTGTATAGTTGTTACTGAGGTGACATTGCATATTTTAAAGTCATCTGCCTTGACCTCTGAAAAAAAAACCCGAATACAAATGGTAATTAACATTTTCTCTGCATACAGTGTGCTTTGTGTTTTTTTTAATTTTATTGTTGGTAATTCATTTTGACTTGGTCATTTTAAAAGTAGCTCGAAAGCCAAAAAATTGTGGGCACCCCTGTACTAGAAGTTATCACTAATCACTCCATGAGGGACAATTTTTATCAGAAATGAACAAGGGGAAATATGCAATCAAAACATTCTTTTTAAAAAAAACCTTCTAATGGAGGAGGGGAGGCCTGCTGCTCCACACAATTATGTATTCAAATCTATCCACTATGTGGAGAAAAAAAAGACCTCAGTGTAAAACAGGGCACTGTTAATAGCCTTAACGGCTGCAATTTTCATTCCCAGGAGAATCTAGCTAAGAAAATCCTTAGCTACCTGAACCCTCTGAAAATTGTTCTCAAATTTAGGTCTTCTTTCTTTTTCACGTTATATTTCACTTTATGTCGATTCACTTTTTTTTTTTTAATAAATACATTGTCGATTTTATACACAAGGGTGAAAGGTATCAATGGCTTTACATTTAAATGCTTCTCATTTCGCCATCTGCTCTTCATCTGCCAGTTGCTCTCTGTTCTTCCTAATTTTTCTCTCTCAAATCAATCTATTCCTGCTACTACTTGTATTAATTATATCATTTCATTATGTGCTACCAGCATACACAGTGCTCTATAGACACATAAGAAACAGTCACTACTCCAGGGAGCTTATCATCTAGTAAAGAAAAACATGGGTGATGAACAAGATATTCTAGCAGAATATAAGAAGTAGCTAATATGCAACAGCAATCTGATTATCCTCTGTGAGGCCTGCACAGTATCTGATTAGAAGGGCACAGCAGTGCCCCAATGAATTTACATTTATGATGCAGGGAGTGGCCACATAGAAGGATCTTTCAATGGCTTTAAAAATTAATCTCCCCTCAAAGCATGGCATGAAAATTTGAATGAAAAAGATTAAAGATTCTGTCTTTGTTGAAGTCACAAAATGCATATCTATTTTCCCCTAGTGCTGCAGTTTTGTAGGAAGACAGATGTCACAATGGCCTCCAGTTCCAATCACCATCTCATTAATTTTCAAGCAACTGGCAGATGAAGAGCAGATGGCGAAATGAGAAGCATTTAAATGTAAAGCCATTGATACCTTTCACCCTTGTGTATAAAATCGACAAGGTGATTGGTTGAGTCAGCAGGGTCTTTGATTGCCTCCATATTCAGAACCAGCTGGGCCCTCTGGACAATTTCACAAGGCCGCTAGCCTGAGAGATCAGAGTTACAAATGGATTGCATAGGAATTCTATGAGTGCCAGAGCCGTAACCACCGCGGCTGATGCTAATAACCGCGCTACGGTTTTGTAAAAGGAGGGCGGGTTAACGTCTAGCGAGAATATCCTCTAAAAACATTATGCATACTTTGTTTAGGAATTGTTATGAGGCGACATAATGACATAACAAAAAAACAACACAATCTCTTCACAATAAATTAATAAATAACATTAAATCTCCTGATATTCCTCCAAATAAATTAATCATAATATAAAGTTGCGAGAAATCTAATGAATAACATTCAACTATGAAAATTACATGAATGATAAAAGACAGTGAAGAGCTTATGACATATGATAAAACAAGAGTCACTTAAAAGAAATATAAAATAAATAAAAACGTGAATAAAAACAAATGAAAACTGAAAAAATATATACATCTTAAACATACAATATTAGTTTGAATTAGTACAGGTCATAAATGGATGAACTGAAAAAATGAATATCTATCTCTAATGAATATAACTAAATCAAATTGAAATAATAAATATGAATTTTTAAAAAAATTTTGTGTACAATGAAATGATGTGTGATGTTAAAATCATGGAAATTATAAAAAGGATGCTAATTCAAGATCCTGAGGAAGGCAAAGATTTGCCAAAACACAGCCCGTGTAGGGTCCGGTTTTAATTATTCCTGGGAGCAATTAATATATTGTGAGATTTCTTTAATATACGATCTGTCTGTATTCAAGACTTTTTGATTTTGACTACTCCTGACACATCCAGGGACTTCTGTTCCACTTTTGTTGTTTGTAGAGCACAGGCTCTACATACTCCAAATGCACACAGAGAATGCTTCCATGAGAGAAGCAGTATCTTCCGCCAAGACCCACAGACTCATGGGAGAATGTGGAGGCAGATGATGCAGCTGGCACATAACAACTCAGCTCCTGCAAAATGTGGGAGATATGAGCTACAGAGACTGAGCTGTCCAAACTGTAAAAGTAAAAGAAATGTTGGTTTTGTTTTAGTGATCTGAATATGCCAGCTTTGGGAATCTGAATATACAGTCTCTCTGGCAGATGATGTTTAATGTGAGCAAGTGCAAAGTGATGTTTGTGGGAAAGAGGAACCTGAACTATAGCTACATGACGCAGGCTTCGTTAGGCATCACCACCCAGGAAAAAGATCTAGGTGTCATCGTTGAGGATACGTTGAAACATTTATCTAGGTGAGCAGCAGCAGCTAAGAAAGCAAAAAGAATCTTAGGAATTATCAAGAAAAGAATAGAAAACAAAGATGAGAAAGTTACCATGCACTTGTATCGTTCCATAGTGTGGCCGTCCCTCGAACACTGTGTGCAATTCTGGTCACCACATATCAAGAAAGATACAGTATAGTGGAATTAGAAAAGGTACAGAGAAAGGCAACAAAAATGATAAAAGGGATGGGATGACTTCCCTAAGAGGAAAGGATAAAGTGGCTAGGGCTCTTCAGCCTGGAGAAGAGAAAGCTCAGGGAAGATATTTTATAGAGGTCTATAAAATACTGAGTGGAGTGGAGCAGGTAGATGTGAGTTGCTTGTTTACTCTTTCCAAAAATAATAGAACTAGGAGGCATGTATTGAAGGTAAAACAAACAGGAGAACATATTTCTTCATTTAACGTGCAATTAAACTCTGGAATTCATTGCCGGAGAATGTGGTGAGAGCAATTAGCTTAGCAAAGTTTTAAAAAGGTTTGGATAAATTCCTAAAAGAGAAGTCCCTAAGACATTATTAAGATGGATATGGAAAAATCCACTGCTTATTCCTAGGATAAACAGCATAAAAAATGTTTTACTCTTTGAGACCCAAACATGAAATTGCTGATCTGCTATTAGCGATCTGTAACCTGTCGCTAAAATCGTCTGTAGTACTTGAAGATTGGCATTTGCCATTCTCCAAATTTTAAAAAAGGTTCCAGGAGTGATCTAAGAAATTATAGACTGGTAAGCCTGACTTCTGTGCTGGGAAAAACAGTAGAAACTATTATCTGCTATAATAAAACCCTTAGAGCGCATGCGCACTTCAATCTTCATGATCCCTGTGTCCGTGATCTGTGCTACCGTGCCACACATGCGCAGTAGAAGGAGCCAGCGGTGGTTTCCCCATCACCCTCCCTCGGCGACACTGGCTCCTTCTACTGCGCATGCGGAGGCACCTTAAGAACGGACGCATGGAGGTGGTGACTACAGTGGTGACTCCCCCCTTCCTGCTCTCACTCCATCTAACAGAGGCCCCCCCAGGTACTATTCTGCGGCCCGCGGTTTGGCCGGCTCCCTTACTGAAGTTATTCTTCAGTCTCTTGCCGAAGTTATTTTTTAATTCAAAGCCACCGCTGCGGCTCCTCTCATGAGCTGCACCTGCGTCGGAAGCCTCTCTGACGTCACGTCAGAGAGAAGGCTTCCGACACAAGTGTGGATCATGAGAAGAGCCACCGCGGCAGCGGCTTTGAACTCAAAAATTACTTCAGCAAGGGAGCCGGCCAGAAACAACGAAGAGAAATGCTGCTACCCTGCTGCACAGGGAAGGAGGGAATGCTACTGCTGCACAAGGAAGTGGGGGGGGGGAATGATGCTGCTGCTGCTGCTGCACAGGGAAGTGTAGGGGGAGGGAAATGATGCTGATGATGCTGCTGCTGCACAGGGAAGTGGGAGGAAGGGAAATGCTGCTGCTGCTGCTGCACAGGGAAGTGGGGGGAAGGGAAATCCTGCTGCTGCACAGGGAAGTGGGGGAGAAGGAAAATGCTGCTGCTGTTGCACAAGGAAGTGGTGAGAAGAGGGAAAGGGAGCCAGGGTGCAATCTTGGTTTGCTTTTGGGGGGGGAGACAGAAAGAAAGAAAGACAGACAGGGGGCCAGAGAGAGAGAGAGATCGACAGAAAGAAAGACAGACAGACAAAGGGGGCCAGGGAGAGAGACAGAAAGAAAGAAAGATAGATAGCAAGAGGGAGAGAGACAGAAAGTAAGGAAGAAAGAGACAGTGGCAGGGAGAGACACAGAAAGAAAGACAGACAGATATATATTTTAGCACCCGTTAATGTAATGGGCTTAAACACTAGTAAAGAATAAAATTATTGAACATGTAGACAAGCATAAGGATGTAAGAAAAACCTTACTGGGTCAGACCAATAGTCCATCTAGCCCAAGTTGGCCAGTCCAGGTCACTAATACCTGGCATTAAAAAAAAAAATAGTAGCAATATTCCATTCAACCAATCCAGGGAAGCATTGGCTTCCCCATGTCTGTCTCAATAAAAGACTATGGACTTTTCCTCCATGAAACAATACAGAGGCATTATAACATTCTTACACCCCCTCCCCCCCTTTTACAAAATCTCGATAGCTGTTTTTAGCGCAGGCCAGCACACTGAATGCTCTGTGCTGCTCCCGACACTCATAGGAACCCTATGAGTGTCAGGAGCAGCGCAGTGCATTCAGCGCGCCAGCCTGCACCAAAAACTGCTATCGCGGTTTTGTAAAAAAGGGGGGGGGGCTAGTCTTGATAATCATCCCTTTTTTAAATATTTGATCTGATAGCATCGGCCAGCAACAAGAAAATCCTGTGTTTCTTCAGCTGAAGATGCAAGCCCAAAAACACCAGAATGAACGCTCTAGTGTCTAGTACAAAAGGGTCTATTGCAGGGATCTCAAAGTCCCTCCTTGAGGGCCGTAATCCAGTTGGGTTTTCAGGATTTCCCCAATGAATATGCATGAGATCTATGTGCATGCACTGCTTTGAATGCACATTCATTGGGGAAATCCTGAAAACCTGACTGGATTGCGACCCTCAAGGAGGGACTTTGAAATCCCTGGTCTAATGTATATGTTTCCCCCAGGGCGCATGATAGACAGGGTCATTCGCAGAATTACAAACCACCCGGGATTAGTAATCCTGGTTGCCCCAAATTGGCTGCGTCAACTCTGGTATGCGGATCTAATTCTATTAGAGACAGGTGCCTCAGACTGCCGTTTCATCCATACCTTTTTTCACAGGGTCCAGTTGCCCTAGAGCAGTGGTTCCCAACCCTGTCCTGGAGGACCACCAGGCCAATCGGGTTTTCAGGCTAGCCCTAATGAATATGCATGAGAGAGATTTGCATATAATGGAAGTGACAGGCATGCAAATCATTAGGGCTAGCCTGAAAACCCGATTGGCCTGGTGGTCTTCCAGGACAGGGTTGGGAACCACTGCCCTAGAGGACCCATATCACTTTGGGCTTACAGAATGGCTCTTGAGTGTAAGGCCTTGAAGAAAAAGCAACTCTCCTTCTCTCTAAGAAGTCAGCGATGGTGGTGGCTTATTCCAAGACCTGGAAAATGTTCCAGCACTGGAGGGATCAAAGGGGGTTAAGCCCATGGCTCCCGCTCCCCCCCCCCCTCACCTGCTCCATGGAATGTGGCACATAGATGCTCTTCTTTTGGCCATGCAACACAAATCTGGCATGATATAGGGATAGAACAGCTTGAGGAGCTATCTGTGTTGATTATGAACCAAATTGAGGTGTTTTTGAGGCAGATGGAGGCAGTTTGAGTTGGACTGAAAAATCCAAGATGGCCACCACAGCAACATTCTAGCACCAAACATGGCCTGGGAGAGCAAAATTACAGTGCAAAAAATGCAGGAAGGGATTTTCAGAGGTGGGCGGCCCATAGATTGCAATAGCCTGTACTCACAGTTACTGCTAGTGCTAGGACTGCTTTAGCTGGGACTCTAGCTGAAGTACAGAGAAGACTTCTGCCTCAGACAAGTGTGTAAGTAGCTCTAAAAGCTTGTATCTTTGGACTGCCAGTCAAACCAATAAATGTAACTGAGACTTTAAACCCCCTAGCTCCACGCATGTCGATGGGGAGAAGGAAATGCAGGTAAAGCCCTCAGAAATGGAATGGGGCCATGCAGCCTGCGCTCAAGCTCTAAATAACCACAAGCAAGTTCTGCTATGAGGGGAATGATCCCCAAGCCTCCAATTATTAATGCAGGCTGGCTAGGCAGATTTCCCTAAGGTATGCCCTTCTAGCTACAGACTCAATCCAGAGAGTCTGTGTCTTCTCTCAGTTAGAGCTGTCCCAGGAGCACTGGGAACCTCTGCAGTACCAAAATCCTCACAATCTGGATAAAATATCCAAAACTAATAAAAATGATCTCAGAGCAGATCAGAAAACTACCTTCCAATTGGCATGTAGAAGGAACAACTGAGAAGGAACTGGAGTGCTGCCCAGAGCAGGCGGTGAAGCCAAAGAAAATTTAATTCCTTCTACACAAACTTGTGGGTGGGGATACATAACCAACTTGGCAAGATTCCTGTACCCTTTACACCAGAACAGGGGTCGGCAACCCGTGGCTCACGGCAACCCGTGGTTGCGGCTCTTCTCAAAATGACGGACACATTCAACTTGTTTGTAGAGCCGCTATCGTCGTTGCCCTTGCCAATTATTTTACATCCTGCATTCAGTTCCCACGGTCGCTGTATGTCCCACACTTCTCTTGCTTCAATGGGTTAGAAGCAAGGATTCCTACAGCTGCCTGTCACTGATCTGGAAGCCTCTCCTCTGCCGTGTCCCGCCCACTGACAGAACTTCCTGTTTCTGCCCAGGTTAGTGGTAGGCAGCTGTAGGAATCGCTGCTGACCTGCTGAAGCATGAAAGAGCATAATATTTGTGAGTGAGGTTGGGGGGAAGGAAATATATGTTGCAGGAGAGATGAGAGTGGTGAGAGAGGGAGAAATGAGCATGTTGCCTTTACAAGTGGAACTACTATTTATGGAAATAACCCGCAAGTCTCTGGACTGATCTATTATACGAAACGGATTCAGCTTCTGCAGCTGCCTATCCCCCAAGATCTCTTCCTTATGCTGAAACCTCTTAGTCTCTTCGATACCTGAGATTCCTCTCTGCCACCCAAACCTTTCTTCAAAATAAATCATAGAGTGCTGCCCAAACAAGATTGGAAGATTATTCTAAATACAGAATGTAAAACACAAATCACTAAATCAATATTCAAACAGTTCATTAAAACATGAATATTCACTGCTGCTATTTAGATATCAAGTAGGGTTGAATATTTGAATAGAGCAGAGGTGCTTCTAGCGGGATAGTGGTAATACTGTTAGTTATGTTATTGATGACTTATATCCTACCAAATCTTATTCAATATGGTTTCAGGTGGATTACAGTATAATTCAAACTGCTATCCAGATAGAAATCTGAATAAAAAGTCAGCACAGCAATGTTTCTGGCCTAACTTTTCCGGATAGTCATCAGATATTCCCAGCCATCATCAGCTAAGCCATTTATCCAGTTAACAGCCATCGTTAGCCTGATAAACAGCTTTGAATATTGATCTGCACATTTTTTTAAATTTTACTTTTATAAATTTAAGACAAATTATTTATAGGAAGCATTAATGCATCCCTTAAAAATGGTGCAGCACAGTGCCAAACTATCCCCCTCTTTTACAAAGCCACACTAGCAGCTGCCATGCGGCAAAAGCCCCGAAGTCCTTTAAATCGCTATGTGCTTCAGGGCAGGGCAGTCGCTAGCACAGCTTTGTAAAAGGGAGATATTTTCTTTGAACACTGCAAGAAGCAAAACAAAGACAGCACTCAAGTACCTTCTAATCAGAAAGATCCACACTAAATAACCTAAGAATTTTGTCCATTCATTACCCCTTTCCTATTCCGTTCATCATCTCTCCTATTCTGTACAATGATATTCATTGCTTCTACATTGTAACCTTGTCGCTGATTGTCCAGCTCTTCTTACTGTAAACCGCCTAGAACTTCCATGGCTTTGGCGGTATATAAGAAATAAATTATTATTATTATTATTAAATAAACTACAAAGGAATAAATCATAAATAAATTGTTTGATACCACACCATCAATATCATCTTAAGCATGAGTCCAAGTCTTAAGCAGACATACTAAAAGACAAAAAAAAATTCCTTACCTAAAAAAGTCAAATCCTTAACAACATTACTGGAAAAGGCTGAAATGCCCGATTCCTTTAGAAATACTTCTGAACAGGATCCACAGAAAAAGAATGTTACCTTGCTGGGCTGGATATTTTTTCCCCATTTATATTGCTTGCTTACTAATAGCTCAAATTAGGTTACACCAATAAAAATACTTCATAGACACATTAACAATCATGAAAATAAACACCTCTGAGCAGAATTATATCCTATTAAGAACATAAGACATGCCATGCTGAGTCAGACCAAAGATTCATCAAACCCACCAGCCTGTTTCTAGTTCAAGTTCAATTAATTTGATATATCATATATAAAGCCACAGAAATCTGTATATGGCACTGAAAAATCAGCACCAATAAAAATCTGCACTGAATGCTTTTGGCTGTTTTCTTTGTATTGTTATATTGACCTTGGATTCAATAAACATTTTTATTATTTTTTTAAAAAAAATTAGCACTGAGCGCTATTCTATAAACGACACTCAAGAGTCGAGTGCTGTTTATAGAATAGTGACTGGCGCCGGGATCCATGCCCAATTTTGGACATTAGAATTTACATGGCTACTAAAATGGTCGGTAGTCTTCATCATAAGACATATGGGGACAGACTTAAAGATCTCAATATTTATACTTTGGAGGAAAGGTGGGAGAAGGGAGATATGCTAGAGACCTACATGGCATAAATGCGCATGAGGAGAGTTTCTTTATTTAAAACTTGGTGTACATTCTCACTCCTAAATTAGATGCAGATTTCCCTTATTCTGTAACTGCACATAAATTCCAGAAACACCCCGATCCAACCCATACATTTCCATAGCTGTGCCCCTTTTTCAGATCCACAGATAAAATTTAAGCAAGATCCTGGCACCTAAAGATGCATACGCAAAGTTAAATGCCAATTATCTGAGCTACATGGCAATTAGCACCCAATTATCAGCGCTGATTGGCTCATTTATTAACTAAATTGCACACACAGATTGGGTGTACGCCCATATCTGCAAGCATAATTTTAAGAATATATAAAGAATTAGGGTGATAATATCTAATCAATTTACATAATCAGAATAATAAAAAATGGGAGGAATAGACAAACACAGATGAGATAATAAACAAGAGAACACATAAGGTTGTAATTTCTTTTTGGAATGTGGGGTACATAAGAATATAAGAATAGCCTTACTGGGTCAGACCAATGGTCCATCAAGCCCAGTAGCCCACAGTGGCCAATCCAGGAACTAGTACCTGGCCAAAACTCAAGAAGTAGCAATATTCCATGCTACCAATCCAGGGCAAGCAGTGGCTTCCCCCATGTCTTTCTCAATAACAAACTATGGACTTGTAATTGGGCTACCGTGTCCAGTAACTAATCCAGGTAGTGATAAGAATCTGGCAGGATCCTAAATAAATAGATCCATCCCTACATAAAGCAGTGGCTTTCCCAAGCTTATCTAACTAATAATTAGTTCATGGACTTTGTCACCTTTTATAGAAAAAAAAAATATTTATTTATTCAATTTTCTATACCATTCTTGCAGGGGAGCTCAGAACAGTTTACATGAATTTATTCAGGTATTCAAGAATTTTTCCCTGTCTGAACCAGTAGGCTCACAATCTATCTAATGTGCCTGAGGCAATGGGGGGGATTAAGCGACTTGCCCAGAGTTACAAGGAGCAGTGCGAATTTGAACCCACAACCTCAGGGTGCCGAGGCTGTAGCTTTAACCACTGTGCCCCCCCTCCTAATATCAAAATCCCATACCTCTAAATGAAAAAAAATCTGAAAAGGATAACAATCTTCATAAAGCAAAATGGCTAAAGCCATAGCAGATGTTTTCCGTAGACAACAGGATTAAAATTGGGCACACCAAACCGTGTGACATCATTGGACAGCGCTGGGATGCACAGCGATCTCGGAGCTCTGAACTGGTATGAAATTCTGACCAATGCATGGTCTTTCCTACTCACAGCAGTCCCCTCAGTCAGTCCCATAGCTTAAGAAGAGATTCAACTCTGGGGGGAGATGCAAGGGACTGTAAGCCTGATTAATTTTGCTGTCTATGGAAAACATCTGCTACAGGTAAGGAGATTTTTCTATTGATAAGCAGGCATACAGTGGCGACGCCCAAGCTCAGAGTAACTCCAATTTGCAGATCATTTTTTATTACTGAGGAGCCATCAGGCAGGAGTTGACCCCAAGCACAGTCTCTGATGGAAACTGGCCCAGCTGGCAATGCAAAGTGAAGATGCAGAGATCAGATAGCCAATTTGCAAAAGCTTTCCAGTAAAGTGGCCTTTAGAGCTCCAGAAGCAGAAATGGCTCTTATTCAGTGAGACTTGATTTTATTGGATAGAGTACCAAAGGTGGCAGAAACGGTAGAGGCAACATAAAAAATTAAAGGCAGGCCACAAAAGAGGCAACGGAAGCCACAGATGTGGCAACTGGCTGCAGGAAGAAGCAGCGGCAGGTAGCTTTCCATTATTCTGCAGCACCATAAAGAAGACTGTTGGCCCAGGTCTTTAAATCTTTATAGTTGAAACAGATTCATAGTTATAATGGTAGTTTCATATTCATCCTAAGGAGAACCAATTACATTTGGAGCCCAGCATCTGACAGGGTAATGACCACTTAGCTCCAATGCCATTCCTAAAGTTTTTTGTGTTTTTTTATTTTTTTTAATATTACCATGTCAGCATCTAAGCTAACAGACCTCTGTTATTATGTTTATAAATATGATCAGCACAACCATCTCATACCAACTGTGGTTTGGATCAAGGTCTTTTTTGCATCTCCTCCTGAATCTGGACAAAATAATCACCATGGTTTTTTCCAAAAGTTCCAAGTTAGCTCAGACCTTGGGCATAAGCTCATCTGAAGTTAAGAATGCTCATGAACCAGAGGCAAATACTTATTTCTATCACAAGAGGCAAATATATATATATATATATATATATATATTTTTTTTTTTTTTTTTTTTTTTAATCATTTAGGATTCAAATTATTACAGGACAATTGAATATTTTGACTCTCTCAATTCCAAGGTTAATAGCAGCTTATGCTCAGTGAGGCAAAGAAGTCTCTCCACCCCTTCCTATTTGTCTTGGCCCTTGACATCCTACTATTAAATAAGTATTAAGGAAAAGTCCCTGGTCAAAGCAGCAAGAGGCTACACTGATAATATGCTGATGAGTAATCAAGGTAACTGCCTTTAAATTTTTCTGACTTTCAACAAATAATACCCCCCTTGGCCAAATGTATTTCCTGAAATGGATTAAATGAAAGCACATGGAACCTGATAGTCAAAGAATTATTCTCTTAATTTGGCCTCTGAAGGGCTGGGTGCTAAACTCCTAATTTTAGGAATATAAAAAGTGAGTGGCAACAAGGGCACAATTGGGGCAGGGAACATAGTTATGAGCTTAGGCCCAGATTCTCGACCCAGCGCCGATATCGGCAACCACCGATCGCGTGTCAATCACGCATCGGCGCTAGTTTCAGAATCTCACCAAAGTGAAAGATAGATGTCGGAAATGTAGGGCAGGGTTTTCCAGGCCTACATTTCTTGCACCTATCTTCATTTGAATTGCGTCTACTTAGGCACTTTAGGCCGCCTAGCCCAACTTCCAGCACTGGCCACACCTAACAAGGTGGCCTATGTAGGCCTGATTCTGGAGCCGATTTTCTAGGCGCCATTACACACCTCAAATCTTGGTTAAAAACAACATTTGGACAGCATTTTTAACAGAGGTATGGGCGCCTACCGACACCTAGAAAATTAGTGCCAGTTCAAGAATCCGGGCTTTAGTGATAATTTTCAGTAACAGGCTCAAACCTAGGCAAGCCTAAATTTTTAAGCCTAACTTTTAAACTCCTAAATTGAGATGAATTTTCAGCAGAATATTTAGGTTCATAAGTATGACTGAAAATTGAATACAGATCTAGAAGCCTAACTTACAAGCATAAATTTAGGGGCTCAGTTATTTTTGAATATTGGGCTCCAAAATTCTCTCCTTTTCTCCCAGTTCTTGGGCCTGTTCTTTTTAACATTTTTGTAAGCAATGTTGCTGAAGGGTTGACAGGTAACATTTGCCTCTTTGCGGATGATACCAAAATCTACAATAGAGTAGACACCCCTATTGGTGTGAACAGCATGAGGAAGGACCTAGCAAAGCTTAAAGAATGGTATGAAATTTAGCAACTAAGATTTAATGCTAAGAAATGCAAGGTCATGAATTTGGGCTACAAAACCCCGAGGGAATGGTACAGTTTAGGGGGTGAAGAACTTTTGTGCACAAAAAGAGGAGCAGAACTTGGGTGTGATAGTATGTGATGATCTTAAGGTGGTCAAACAAGTTGAAAGGCAATGGCAAAAGCTAGACGGATATTAGGGTGCATAGGGAGAGATATAGCCAGTATGAAAAAGGGGTTCATAGTCAAAAGCGCACAATGACAAAGGCACGCCGACAACCCAGTGCAGACAACTGAGCGCAAGGCGGAAGCGCGCCAAAGAAAAACAGTATTTTAAGGGGCTCCGACGGGGGGTGTTGGTGTGGAACCCCCCCACTTTACTTAACAGAGATCGCGCCGGCATTGTGGGAGGTTTGGGGGTTGTAACCCCCCTCATTTACCGGAAACTTAACTTTTTCCGTCTTTTTTAGGGAAAAAGTGAAGTTTTCAGTATAATGTGGGGGGTTGTCGGCGCGCCTTTGTCATCACGCGCTTTTGACCTGTCACCAAAAAAGGAGGTATTGATGCCTCTGTATAAGACTCTGCTGAGACCTCATTTAGAATATTGTGTACAATTCTGGAGACCACACCTTAAAAAAAAGATATAAATAGGATGGAGTTGGTCCAGAGGAAGGCTACTAAAATGGTCGGTAGTCTTCGTCATAAGGCATATGGGGACAGACTTAAAGATCTCAATATTTATACTTTGGAGGAAAGGTGGGAGAAGGGAGATATGATAGAGACCTACATGGCATAAATGCGCATGAGGAGAGTTTCTTTATTTAAAAGGAAACTCCAGAATGAGAGAGCATAAGATGAAGTTAAAAGGTGATAGGCTCAGGAGTAATCTAAGAAAATACTTTTTTACAGAAGGGGTGGCACATGTATGGAATAGGCTCCTGGTAGAGGTGGTGGAGACAAAGACTGTGTCTGAATTCAAGAAAGCATGGGACAGGCACATGGGATCTCTTAGGGAGAGGAGGAGATAGTGGATACTGCGGATGGGCAGACTGGATGGGCCATTTGGCCTTTATCTGCTATTATGTTTCTATGTTTCTTTGTATTGCTTACCTACACACCCCTTTTGCTGGTGAACTTGACCTGTTTGCCCAATAAGCTCACTCACCTTGAAATCCAAGAAACTCCCAGGTTAGAGAAAACTGTTCCCATCCATATACAGTAGATTCTATGATCAATCTCAGCTGGCTTTCTTCAGGTGGGAAACAGACAAAGCTATCTGTTCAAGAAGAGACATAGCATAAGTGCCATAAACATATGATCCTTGCTACTAATTTAAATTATGAAACATTGGATAGAAATATTAAGTCCTTTATATGAAATCCATTTAGTAGGTAGTTTCAAGTATATTAAAAGTTTGATATAAACGCAGTGACAAATATTTTCAATGCGTATAACAATAATTTTTTTTTTGGGGGGGAGACAAAGTAAAACAATTTATACAAGTAAACATACAATCTATGTACACAATTAATTAGGGAAACATAAGGGAAGAAGGGTGAACTACAATTTTTTAAAGAAAGTAGAAAAACATTTAAGGAAAAAACAACATCAGGAGGGTAATGAAAATAAGGCTAAGCCTAAAAGTGAAAGGAAGTTGTTACCTATATATAGATCTGGTTAAATTTAAGTATTTGAGCCTGAGATTGTTGATAAAAGAATTAACCTGTCTGTGACTCAAATGCATCTTTAAATAGGTAGCTTTTTAATCTGCTTTTAAATTTTTCTAGAGAGATTCCTCCGCGTAGATAAATTGGTAACTTGTTCCAAAGCTGGGGTGCTATGATTGAAAAAATTGTAGCTCTTCTGGTGCCTATTATTTTCAAAGAAGGAATACTTAGCAAATGCTGTTCTGTTGATAAGATCTGGTTGAAGAGTATGGTATCAAATAACGATGTAGAAATATTGGTGTGTTGGTTTGTTGGATTTTGAAGGTTATCAGTGCAATTTTATAGATTATTCTGTGTGAAATTGGTAGCCAGTATGCTTTTCATAGAAGAGGAGTGACATGATCGTATTTTTTGGAGTTTGTAATAATTTTTATTGCTGTATTTTGTATAATTTGTAACCTTCTTATTTCTTTCTGAGTTATAAGAACATAAGAAATTGCCTCCGCTGAGGCAGACCAGAGGTCCATCTCGCCCAGCGGTCCGCTCCCGCGGCGGCCCATCAGGCCCATTGCCTGAGCAGTGGTCTCAGACTATCCCTTAACATACCTCTACTCCTATCTGTACCCCTCAATTCCTTTATCCTCCAGGAACCTATCCAAACCTTCTTTGAAGCCTTGTAATGTGCTCCGGCCTATCACAGCCTCCGGAAACGCATTCCATGTATCCACCACCCTCTGGGTGAAAAAGAACTTTCTGGCATTTGTTCTAAACCTGTCCCCTTTTAATTTCTCCGAGTGCCCCCTTGTACTTGTGGTTCCCCATAATCTGAAAAATCTGTCCCTGTCTACCTTTTCTATACCCTTCAGGATCTTGAAGGTTTCTATCATGTCTCCTCTAAGTCTCCGCTTTTCCAGGGAGAACAGTCCCAGCTTTTTCAGTCTGTCAGTATATGGGAGGTTTTCCATACCCTTTATCAGTTTAGTTGCTCTTCTCTGGACTCCCTCAAGTACCGCCATGTCCTTCTTGAGGTACGACGACCAGGACTGGACACAGTATTCCAGATGCGGGCGCACCATTGCACGATACAGTGGCAGGATGACCTCCTTCGTCCTGGTCGTGATACCCTTCTTAATGATACCCAACATTTTGTTTGCTTTTCTTGAGGCTGTGGCGCACTGCGCCGACGCCTTCAAGGTTGTGTCTACCATCACTCCCAGGTCTCTTTCAAGGTTACTTACCCCTAGCAGTGATCCCCCCATTTTGTAGCTGAACATCGGGTTCTTTTTCCCTACATGCATGACCTTGCATTTCCCTACGTTAAAGCTCATTTGCCACTTTTTGGCCCATTCTTCTAGTGTCGTTAGGTCCCTTTGCAGATCTTCGCAGTCTTCCATGGTTTCTATCCTGCGGTAGAGTTTGGTGTCATCTGCAAATTTAACAACTTCGCAATTTGTTCCCGCCTCCAGGTCATCAATAAATACATTGAACAGGAGCGGTCCCAGCACCGACCCCTGCGGAACTCCGCTCGTGACCCATTGCCATTCTGAGTAATGGCCCTTTACTCCAACCCTCTGTTTCCTGCCTGCCAGACAGTTTTTGATCCATCGGTGGACCTCCCCTTGCACTCCATGTTTCCACAGCTTTTTAAGCAGCCTTTCGTGTGGTACCTTGTCGAAGGCTTTTTGAAAGTCAAGGTAAATGATGTTGATGGATTCCCCTTTATCCACCTGGCTGTTTACCCCCTCGAAGAAGTACAATAAGTTTGTGAGGCATGACCTACCCTTGCAGAAGCCGTGCTGACTCGGATTTAGCTGTCCATTGTTTTCTATGTGTTCACAGATGCTGTCCTTAATCAGCGCTTCCATCATCTTTCCCGGGACCGAGGTCAAGCTCACCGGCCTGTAGTTTCCCTGGTCCCCCCTTGAACCCTTCTTGAAGATGGGCGTGACATTTGAAATTTTCCAGTCCTCCGGGATCTCTCCAGTTTTTAAGGACAGGTTACATATTTGGCGAAGTGGCTCTGCTATTTCGTTCTTTAGTTCCTTGAGTACCCTTGGGTGAATGCCGTCCGGACCTGGCGATTTGTCACTCTTTAGTCTATCTATCTGCTTGAGGACATCCTCTCGGCTTACCTCTAGTTGGGCCAGCTTTTCATCCCGATCCCCATTTACGATGTCCTCCGGTTCTGGAATATTGGATGTGTCCTCCCTCGTGAAGACTGACGTGAAGAACTTATTTAACCTGTCAGCTATCTCTTTTTCCTCCTTTATCACTCCCTTTTTGTCTCCATCATCCAAAGGCCCCACTTCCTCCCTTGCAGGTTGCTTCCCCTTCACATATCTGAAGAACGATTTGAAGTTTGTCGCTTCCCCCGCCAGTCTCTCCTCATATTCTCTTTTAGCTTTCCTAACCACACGGTGACACTCCCTTTGGTGTTCTTTGTGCTCCTTTTGGTTGTCCTTTGTTTGGTCCTTTTTTCATTTTTTGAACGATGCTTTCTTGTCACTTATCGCCTTTTTCACTGCAGTTGTTATCCACACTGGGTTTTTTGTTCGATTTTTTTTCCACCCCTTCCTGAATCTGGGGATGTACAGGTTCTGTACCTCATGCACCGTGCCCTTGAGTAGGGACCAGGCTTTTTCAACAGACTCCATCTTCCTTGCGTTGCTGTTGAGTTTCTTTCCCACCATATTCCTCATGCCATCATAATTCCCTTTTTTGAAGTTGAGTGCTGTCGCTGTGGTTCTTTTCACCTTTGATGATCCAATTTCCAGCTTACACTGGATCATGTTGTGATCACTGTTTTCTAGGGGCCCTAGCACTGCCACCTCCTTTGCAGGTCCCCCTGGCCCATTGAGGATTAGGTCAAGAGTGGCATCTCCCCGTGTTGGTTCCGTGACCAGCTGATCCATGAAACAGTCCCTCGTGGTTTCCAGGAATTTTCTCTTCCTCATGCAGTTTGAGTGTCCAATACTCCAGTCTATCCCAGGGTAGTTGAAATCCCCCATCACCATCACGCATACCTGCCTCAGCTCAGCCTCCAGGTCCTGGTCGAGTGCTTCCGGTTGTCCAGGTGGGCGATAGTACAGACCCACTTTTATGTCTGCTCCAGTTCCTCCAGGTAGCTTAACCCATAGTGATTCCAAGTCATCCGCCCTTACTGTTGTTTCCATCCTGGTTGAAGGTATGGAGTCCTTTATATAAAGCACTATTCCTCCACCCTTCTTGTGTGTCCTGTCTCTCCTGTAGAGTTTATACCCTGGTATGGTCACATCCCATTTGTTGTCATCAGTCCACCATGTTTCTGTGACTCCGATTATGTCCAGGTCTTTTGTACTGGCTATGACTCCTAGTTCTCCCATTTTGGCTCTTAGGCTCCTAGCATTAGTGTATAGACAATTTAAGTCCTGGTTGTTTGCCTTCTTCGCTGGTTCTCCTCGGGTCTTGGTGCTCCTGCCAACCTCCTCATGGGTTGCCAGCCCCCGAGCATTGTTGTGTCCATCCCCATCCTGCGGTGTGTCTGTGTCGTATTCAGCCCGCTTCCCCATGTTTGGATGACCCTCTGGCTCCTGTTGTTCTCTCTTAAGCATGATTGCTAGGTTTGTTTGTGCATTTGCTCCCTGCATTGCGTCCTTGTGTCCTTTTCCCAAAAGTTCCCTCTTAGTCCCGAGCCCTCTTTTACAGATTTCTGGTTCAGTATCCTTGTCCGATACTTTGGTCCGATGTGTCGAGTTCAGGTCGACTGTCGGCTTTCCCCTTCTCCTCAGTTTAAAGCCAAGTCTATGCCGCTCTGGATGTTGCGTGCCAGCAACCTCGTCCCAGCCGTGCTCAGGTGCAGTCCGTCCCTTCTGTAGAGCTTGTTCTTCCCCCAAAAAGTTGTCCAGTTCCGTACAAAGTGGAAACCCTCCTCTTCGCACCATCTCCTCAGCCAACTGCAGTAGTCCAGCCTGGGAATAACTAAAGAATGAATTAGAACATCAAGTGCTTTTGGTTCTAAGGCTTTGGATAAGGATCTAATAAGACGTAGTTTATAAAAACAGTTTTTAACTACAGAACTAATCTGATCATGGAAAGATAATTCTTGGTCCAATAGTACTCCCAGTATTTTCGTTGTCGTCACTTTTTGCAGTGGGAAATTGTCCAGGAGTATTTGTGATGAAAATATAAGATCCTTTTTCCATGGAAAAAAACATTATAGAAGATTTAGTTGCGTTCAGGGCTAGCATGTTGTCATTAAGCCATTGACTAATTTGTTTTAACTTATTATTTATATTTGTTATCTCATTGGAGTCAGCAGTATTTAGTGGATATAAGAGTTGAATGTCATCTGCATAGGCAAAAGCGGAGAATCCAATGGATTGACTTAAAGTGAGGAGTGGCAATAAAAAAAATATTGAATAAAAGAGGGGACAAGATTGAACCTTGAGGGATACCATAAGAGTATGTATAGTTATTTGATGATGAATTGCTAAAAATAACTTTTGCTGACCTATCTTGAAAGTATGATTTAAACCAGTTTAGCACTTGGTCAGAGATCCAATGGAAGACAGTCTCTTGATGAGTAAATAATGGTCACTGGTGTAAAATGCAGCAGATAAATCAAGTGAGATCAAAAGTACAGATTTATGGTGATCTAAGTGATATTGAATGTTGGTTGTAAGACCTATCATAGAATGTTCTGTTGAGTGATTAGATCTAAAACCTGTCTGATTAGGATGTAGTGTGTGAGTTTTTTTCAACGAAGTTGCTTACATGACTGAAAACAACTTTTTCTATTAATTTAGTGATAAATGGTAAATTGGCAATAGGTCGGTAATTTGACTCAATTGCAATTGAATCTTTAGGATCATGTTTGCAAGCCTCCAGAATGTAAGCACAGTCTATTGAAAATTTTTTCACTAGGTTTGACACTAAAATGCTTTGATGATGGCACAGTTCCAACAATCACATGAGGGGTAATTCTACAAAGCAGGTGTATATTTTGTTCATTCATTCATTCATTGCATTTATAAACCACCTATACCAGGGGTGTCCAATGTCGGTCCTCGAGGGCCGCAATCCAGTCGGGTTTTCAGGATTTCCCCAATGAATATGCATGAGATCTATGTGCATGCACTGCTTTCAATGCATATTCATTGGGGAAATCCTGAAAACCCGACTGGATTGCGGCCCTCGAGGACCGACATTGGACACTCCTGACCTATACCTACGTGGGATTACATCAAAAGCATTCATAATCATAAAACACTCAAAAATGATGTATATAACAAAAGAACAAATACAGCAATTGTACAACCTTCATTTGAAACAAAAAGGAGGACCTTTAAAATATCAACAATTGAAATGTACTGAATTGTAGGGATGTCACACAGGAAACACACACACGCAGTCTTAGAGTCGGGATAGAGGCGCTTCCTAATGGATGGTCTCTCACCCTTTTATTGAGAATCTTAGCTCCATTAATTACTTAGCTAATGCTCTACAACAGGGGTGTCCAACCTGCGGCCCAAGGGCCGCATGCGGCCCAGTGAAGTATTTTGTGCTGCCCTGGTTGAGGGCGATGCAGTGTTTTACTCTGCTGCCCCTGGGTGTTTACCGTCTTGCCAGCTCCTTCCTCTGTCTTGTTGCAGCATTGCGCCTTTGTGCAGCCCCAGAAACATTTTTTTCGGCCAATGCGGCCCAAGGAAGCCAAAAGGTTGGACACCTCTGCTCTACAAGGTTATAATTTCATCATGCATTTATAGTGAGGATTATAGCAAGGTAACTCATTTGTTGACATATTTCATGTGCTTCTCAAAGCTACTATCTCACGTGACATAAGAATACATTATAACAGTTACAATAAAGTGATTTCCTTTGTGTACACTTCTGATATGTCTAAAATCTTACTATAGCATGTGACAGTCCAAAGGTTATAATGCATGCTCCTTAAGCCTCTTGGGATTAGCCTTAAACTCAGGGCCTGCTTTTGCACGTAGGCAGGGTCTAATCTTAAACAAGATAAGGGATAAGATAAAGGTAGACTTGGGTCAGGTTAATATGTGACAAAAAGGGAGGGGGGAATGCCTCAGCATTGTCACAAGGTGCAAGCATTTTCCTTGCTTTTAGAATGTTGACGTGGCAGGAGGGGAGAGGGAATGAGAAAGGATTCATACTTCCACAGGGCCTCAGATCCTCACACAAGGCCTAAGATCCTCACACAGGGCCTAGATCAGTGTGCTGACCTGGCCTGTGTTCGGACCTTGCCCTGAATCAGAACTTATCAGACCTCCATCCCTACACTGAATTAAATATCTGATCCATATGCCTATAACAAATAACAAGGCCTCAAGTTGCTTCTTAAAAGTAAACAAATCAGCTAACAATCTTAAATACTCAGGAGGAGCACTGACATGCCAGTTAAGCAAGTACATTTTTAGAAAACTAGTATAATTATTTATTTGGATGTGGGAGGAGCCAGCATGTTAATGGACTAGCAACCCAGACATACCAATAGAGCAGTGGGCACCTTAAGAGGGAACTGCTGTGAACGTCACATAAAGGATGTACATCTCACCAAACCCCCCTTATAATATATGCTGAGTCCTCCAAAATGTCCCCGAAACCTACTATATTCACCTGTCTACCACCCCAATAGCCTTTGTGGCACCTATATGGCACCATAGTAGGGTTTAAGTGGGTTTTGGTGGGCTCATACTTTCCACCATAAATGTAGTGGTTCGAGTGGTTTATCGGCCTGATTTCTCCTCTCTATGGTTTATTAACCCATCCACCAGGTAACTCTACACACCTGCTTGCTGCTCTACTAGGCTTCCCTATACCAGATGCTGCTGTTCTAGAGACAGGTACGTATTGTTTTATTCAGATTTTTAGGGCGTGGGAGGGGGGGTCAATGACCAGTGGGGGAGTGGGGGAGGATCATATTTACATGCATCCAGTGGTTAGCTGGTCAGTTTGGGTACTTTTGAGGCATTTAGATGCTTCTAAAACAGGTCTAGCTCCAGCTTTCTAAGTTCTGTCTAGGATGGCTTGGGAATGCTTTGATTATGGTCGCAAGACGTCCAAGTTTTAAGCCCACCCAAAGCCCACCCAGAACATACCTCCTACAAGCCCATTATATTTCTGGATTCACAGTGGCCCAAACGTTCTGCTAGACATCCAGAAAACCAGTTTCAAAAATTGGCACTTGGATGTCCCAGTGATTAGGATGTCCAAATGCCAACTTAGGTGGGTTTTTGGACATCTTTATTTTTTGATTATGGTGCTAATTGTCACAAACAAGAAAGGGAAGAGATCTTGCCTCAAAATGTAGCAAACAACAACAAAAGAAAAGGCAAGCGCAGATAGTTTGAACACGTCAACACGATTTGCCATTTCTGTATACTGGTAGGGCTACATTCTCACGATCTGAGTCATTGTTATTTGTTAGTCCCCTGAAGAAGGCATTCCAAACTGCCGAAACTGGGATCCTAGTTGGGACTTTAGCTTTTATACTTTGTCACTGAGACAAGCAACTACACAGAGTCTTTTTATGCTAATAAAGATATTGTTGGTTTGATATAGAAATCTCACTTGCCTTTTCTTTTGTTGTTTGCTAATAGTCACCACACCACAGACAGACTGATTTCATTATTCAGCTGTTTCCAGTCTCCCCAATTTCTCTTCTTGTCCTCTTTTACCCACTGACTAGTGATGCCCACTGAGATTTCAGAGGCAACCAGCTTGTCCATGCAGTACCTTCCAATCATATAATCGTCTGACATATGGATTCTAGAATCAACACAATTTAAACGGCCAGAAATGACTCCTGCCAAATTAAATCGCTTGTTCAGGGTGAATCAGACATTTTCAGCAGCACTTAACCAGTTAACACCACTGAAAATAACTGGTTAATGCCGAACTCAAAAATCGGCTATTTTAGGGGCATTTCAGGGTGCGGAGTCAGTATTTGGCCAGTTAAGTGTTGATATTAGCCATTAACTGGCTAAGACCACATAACTTTCAGTCCTACGTATCTTTGGGGCTCTTTTACTAAGCTGCAGTAAGAACCATAGTAAAAAAATGCTTATCACGGGGGCAGAAGCAGGAGTGAGTGGGAATTGCAGAAAGCTGTTGGGGTGCTACAAATTTGGGGGTGAGGGTTGTTCTGTTATCATTATTTAATGTCACCCCTTGACAGTGCCTGAACCAAATACCACCCAGGCTGTGTAAGCTTTCAAAAATGACCACCAAAAGCAATAAATGATGGCGAAAGTCATCTGCTTATATTTTTCTCTCCGTACTCTTTGAGATATTTCCAGACACACCCAGGTCTACAAAAGAACTGGTTTCCTAAACAATAATTATTACATTCATAAAGTAAATACTATAATACATATCAATCACCACAGGAACTGTAGATTAGAATCACTGCTGCAATATATTTTGCTTCCATTTGTTCTGGGAATTTTGTACTGAATTGTAAATACATTAGTTTCTTGTTTTTATTATATGTACAAGAGTTTTATTACACTCCTGATGCCAGTATGATTGCCAAAACATGGCCATATAAGATATTGTACAATGCTTTTAATATATAATTTTTATATGCCTAAACAATTTACTTCTAATTTTTTTTTTGTTTCCTTCACCCTTATATTTTTGGCTTACATATTATATGCAGGTACATTCTCTATCCCTAGAGGGCCCACAATCTAAGGGGTAATAAACATTAGGGCCCATGCTTTATCAAGCATGCAGGTGCAACTGGAAATGAACTGTAACAAAAATTAAGTGTGCGAAGGGAGAGAAACTTGTGAAAGGACAGATAATACCACAACAATCTACTGGAACCGATTGTGGTTATGGATGATTTAAATCAGTGTTTCTCATCTCAGTCTTGGAGTCCCCCTTACCAGCCAGGTTTTCAGGTTATCCACAATGAATATGCATGAAAGAAATTTTGCATATAGTGGAGGCAGTGTATGCATTCTGGGATGCACTGGGAGTGGCCTAAGACTCAGATTGGCCAGATACCTAAAGCCACTCCCATAGGAGTTCTATGAGCGTCAGAGCTAATACCGCCATAGCCAGCAATAAAAAACCTAACGCAACTTCTTAAAAGGGGGTATAATGTGCCTAGTCATATCTGATTTAAATAAGCTCATCCGGTCTGCCAAAGAAAACATGTCCTCTGAATTCCTACTTCTAAGACCTGTCTAATATGGGGCTGTACATGAAGATATGAAGACTTCAGAATGAAATGCTGCTGCGAGCATATAGCACAAATAACCTGTGCTGGAAAGGAGCTTGGCAAGGGTGTTCTGTACTGTGCAATGAGGAGAAATGCTTTTCTGTATTAGGTACTACTTTACTATTAACCTTCAGTTTGTTTTATTTTTCACATTCATACTAAATTTAACCCACAGCCTTTGATAACTTGAAACAGGTTTCTCACACTGAGGGGGCTTTATGTGCCAGAAAAGAATAGAAATGTTCTGTTTCACCTTCCCATTCCTTGATCACTTGCCTTAACTCTGAAATTCCCTTTCGGCAAGGGTGTGCTCAAAACATTATCCCCAGCAAGAGACATCATGGGGAGAGATGGCGCCAGTTAAGATGGAAGCTTCCGTCTTCTTCCCACCCAGCTGGCATTAGGCTTAACGTTCTGGTGCTCGAAGGAGCTGACGCCAACGTCCCTTGCCGGGCCGGTGCAAGGTCTTAAGCATACACGCATGCTCAAAACCTGCTGGCTCCCGTCCTCTCCGAGAATCCCTGAGAGGGCCCATACCAGCCTGGCAAGGAACGTTAGCGTCAGCTTTTTCGAGCACCGGAATGATAAGCCTAATGCCGGCTGGGCGAGGGGAGGACGGTAGCGCTAGTTATCAGGAGGGAAGGGGTTTGTGGAGGAAAGTAGCACCTTTCATCGAGGGAGGATTAAGTTTGTGGCATCAGGGGGAAGGGAGTTTATGTAGGACAGAAATGCCAGGCATCGGGGGTGGACAGCAGCACCGCCGATGATCAGGTCAGATCGGGAGGACAAAAGTGACAGTTATCGGTTGGGGACTCTAAAATAATTTGAGACCCCTTATTTTTGGGCCATGTTTTTGGGCCATATATATTTGAGTATATACAGTAGTCAATTTTTCTATGTTAAAGAATGTGACCAAGTTCTCTAATATATAAATTAAAGAGAATGACGAGAGGGTGGAGTCTTCTCCATCTCATATTTCAAGGGCTAGAAAATTCATCCTACCAGCGAACCTAAATATGCCTCTTACATAGGAAACCTTCAGATCATTGTAATACATTTCCCCCAATGCGCATGTGTGGGCATCTTAGTTAATTGTGCGATTTAGTCACTTTGATAAAGCAGCTATAAAGCAATTGACAGTAAATAAAGACTCTTTTTAAGTAGAGTGTTGCTGCATCAGGAGAATCATTGGAAGTAATAGTTCTCTTGTATTATGTTTTGCAAATTTGCAAAACTTTATATTTTTATACATTTAAACTTTAAAAAGCCCATTGTGAAGGATGAAACGGGCTTTGTTGGCTGTTGTGTGAATTGCATGTCTGAATACAGACTATCCAGTGATTTAAATTAATAGAAAATCTAATTAAAAAGTGGAGAACTTGTCAAGATCTATGAGTGAAAATGGAACCAGTAAGTCAACAGACTAAGAATTTTTTATGGGTCTGTGGTTTGATTTTCTAAGGTCCTTTCCCCTACCAAACAAAGATCTGAGTGGATACTGTGGTGCACTAAACTGCTGGATTTTATTTTGTTTGCATGAAGATGTTTGGTAGCCTTATGAGAGCTAAAAGTCAACTATCTGAGAGTAATAACAAGCTTCTATTAGTGATGACAGGGGTTGCCATGCAGCTTATTTTGAAAATTGGAAAAACTGGGATAGGTTGAACTACACATTCTGGTGGGAATCCCTGTTATATATATATATAAAATGGAGCGTTGCATGGCCATACAATAGGGCAATTTAAGAATTTTGTGGATGTTTGGGAGCCATTGGCTAAATACTGTAAAGAGAAATAATTAATTTTATTTTATAGACAAATAAACATACACATGCTGGGGGGGGGGGGGGGTAAGAGAAGGGAATGGAATTGGAATTGATCCAGGGATTTTATGAATGGTTTCATAAAGGTTTTGATTTATTTGTTTATTAGTTGGGAGGGTGGGGAAAATTTCATTGTTGCAGTAATATTTGTAAGCTTTGTTGCGATTATTATATAATGTACATATATGTGAATCATTTATTGCACATTTGTAGTTTGAAAAATCAATAAAGAATTTTTTTTAAAAAAGAATTTTTTAGGGGTCTGCAGTTTGATTTTCTATGTCCAGTGCTATATTCGGAGAGAGCCCCCAGGAAAGAGACCTGGGAGTACTTGTAGATAAGTCAATGAAACCGTCCGCGCAATGTGCAGCGGCGACAAAAAGGGCAAACAGAATGCTAGGAATGATTAAGAAGGGAATCACAAACAGATCTGAAAAGGTTATCATGCCGTTGTACCGGGTCATAGTACGCCCCAACCTGGAGTACTGCGTCCAACACTGGTCACCGTACATGAAAAAGGACATAGTACTACTCGAAAGGGTCCAGAGAAGAGCGACTAAAATGGTTAAGGGACTGGAGGAGTTGCCGTACAATGAGAGGCTAGAGAAACTGGGCCTTTTTTCCCTTGAAAATAGGAGACTGAGAGGGGACATGATCGAAACATTTAAGATATTGAAGGGAATTGACTTAGTAGAGAAAGAGAGATTGTTCACCCTCTCCAAGGTGAAGAGAACGAGAAGGCACTCGCTAAACTTAAAAGGGAATAGATTCCGTACAAATGTAAGGAAGTTCTTCTTCACCCTGAGAGTGATAGAAATCTGGAACGCTCTTCCAGAGGTTGTTATTGGGGAAAGCACCCTCCAGGGATTCAAGAAAAGGTTGGATAAGTTCCTACTGGAACAGAACATACGAAGGTAAGGCTAGATTCAAATAGGGCGCTGGTCTTTGACCTAAGGGCCGCCGCGTGAGCGGACTGCTGGGCACGATGGACCACTGGTTTGACCCAACAGCAGCAAATCTTATGTTCTTATGTACAAACTTCCTAAGTATACACATATGAAGAAACAACCTCAACTGCAATGGAAAGGGTACTTACAAGGTACTAGAATAAGGAAGATGAAGAAGTTCCACTGATCCCCAGAGATTAAAATTAATTTTGTAAGGAAGGCAGGAGATGTGCTATAGACCTTCCTATATCCAAGGACCTAAAAATAAGATTACTCGGCACACAGTTTGAGATACACTGCTCTAGAGGAAAGGAGGGACAGGGGAGATATGATTCAGATGTTCAAATACTTCAAAGATATTAACATAGAACAGTGAATCTCAAACTGTGTGTCTCCTAAGATTCCAAGTGTGTCTCGGCACACTGAGGAGGAAGAGCGGCGCCTGCCAGCTGACTTCCCTACGAGGTACAGCGCTAGCACTACTGATTCGCCGAAGGCCTGCATGTTTCCCCCTTCTCTCTAGCATCCTCCGGCTTCCCCCCTGGCTTCCCGGTCTCACCTTTAAAGATAATTACAGCAGCCTGCAGAGGATTGCCGGTAGGTAAAATTATTTTATTTTCAACATAGTGATTGAAATGTGTCATTTTTGAGAATTTATATCTGCTGTGTATATTGTGTGTATATGAAAAATGAATGGAAAAAATTGCATTATAATTAGTAAAAGGGATGGGATCTGGGGCAGAGCTTGGGTGGGACTAGGGAGGTCTGTGGTTTGGGTACTCAGTTGATATTTGTAAGACTTAGGGGGTACTTAGCTTGAAGTAGTTGAGAAACACTGCTGTAGGCAATCAACTGGTGCTAGTGCCTCTCCTTCTCTCCGGCCCTCTTCCCTGCTGGCACCCCCTACTGGCGTCTCAGGGCCCATCTGGAGGGCCTCTGCACATGCGCACACATCGATGTAATGATGTCACGCATATGCGTGATGTCATCACGGCGACATACATGCACTTCTGGGTGCCTCAAGCCTTGGCCACTACCTTTAGTGTGCCCGCTCAAGAAAGTTTGAGAAACACTGATGTAGAACAAAATCTTGTTCAGAGAAAGGAAAATGGAAAAACCAGAGGACATAATTTGAGGTTGAGGGGTGGTAGACTCAAGAGCAATGTAAGGACATTCTTCTTTACGGAGAGGGTGGTGAATGCCTGGAATGCGCTCCTAAGGGAGGTGGTAGAGAAAAAAAACAGTGACAAGAGTTCAAAAAAGCCTGGGATGAACACAGAGGATCTAGAATCATAAAATGATAGTAAATATTGAACAAAGGCCAGTACTGGGCAAACTTGCACGGTCTGTGTCCTTATATGGCCGTTTCGTTGAGGATGGGCTGGGGAGGGCTTCGAAGGCAGGGGTATCGGACAGAGCTTTGGGTTCTTGCCCAGAAATAGCAAATAAGAAGAAAATTTTAAATTGAATCAGTAATTTAAAGAGTGGGTAAGGTTGGGCAGTCTGGATGGACCATTCTGCACAAGGGGTGTTGCCAAGTATTAAGTCAAGTTGTGTGAAGACTTGTGCAACCAAGATTTTTGGTTTCTTAACTACATTTTGAGTATTTCTATAATTGTTTTTCACAATGACAACGTGGAGTATGTTGTGTAAAATCTTTGAAATAAACTTCTACTTTAAGGTCCTTTTAACAAAGCTGTGGTAGTGATTCTTGCATGGCAAATGCAATGTAGCCCATTCAATTCCTATGGGCTGGCATCACATTTGCCATGCCAGGGCTCGCTACCGCTACTTTATCAAAGGGGCCCTAAATGTATAAAATTTTGAATTGTATTCTTTACATGGCAGAATGTTAAAAATGTACAAGATATGAAAACTTATGCAAGGGCACCATACCATAAAGAAATAAATTCTAAAACAACTGCATAGAACAAGGTAAGGCACATATGGCTTTTTATTTTCTGTCATTCTGCATGTACACAGACGTATTTAAAAAAAAAAAAATCCAGTCCTTATGACTGTTAATTCTTAAGCACAGTGAACTCTACCCTCACCCAGATTCCTTGCATGATTCATTCTAATCATTCAGACCTCAATTCAGCCAAATTCAAGACTTGGGAAAAGGTTTTGGCACAAAAAGTGATGAGTTTTGCAAACAAAAATAGTTACATCATGCATTTAAAAAATGCAAATCAAGCTCTATGTATCTCAGAAAGGCTGTATAAATCTTCTTTATGGGATTTTAGCCCAGCTGCTCAAAACCTCATATATTAGCTGATTAGAGTGTATAAGACTTAACCTACTTTTTCAGAAAAGCAAAGCTGTTCTCCTGAAATAAAGAAAATCTGGAATTTACTCCTCCCCCATCCCCTTTTACAAAATTGTGTAAGAGGTTTCTAGCGCCGGCCAATACACTGAATGCTTTGCACTGCTCTGACAGTCATAGAGTTCCTATGAGTGTCGGAGCAGCGTACAGCATTCAGCGTATCGGCCAGCACTAAAAACCTCTTGCGCGGTTTTGTTAAAAAAAAAAGGGGGGGGTAGTGAATTAAGGGACCCTTTTACAAAGCCATACTAAAATGTGACCTGAGGTATGATTAGTGCCTGCATTTTCCATTTGTGCAATAATGGCCTTGTGCTAATCTTTCTATTAGTATGTGAGCACTTAATGACATCTGTTTTGTAAACATGAAGAGGGGCATAATCAAAAAATACTTCTAAGTTCGTTTTGGGCCTAGAATGCTAGTCGCCCAAAGTCAGTAGCGGCAAAATGTCCATTCTCAAAAAGTACGTCCAAAATAATTTTTTTAAATCGTCTATCTATACAGCCAGGCGTTTGATCATCCAGACCACCACTATGCCTGTCTTTATACCACATTCTCGACCAAAAATTTGTCCAAGTCAGAAACATCCAGAACAAGACCTTATGGACATGGGAGGGGCCAGCATTGTAATGGACTGGCCACCCAGACATGGCAACAGAGTAGTGGGGCATCTTAGAGGGCACTGCTGTGAACTTCACAAAAAGGGTGCCACATAAACTTCTCACCATAACCCCCTTGCAGGTCATGGTGAGACCTCCAAAACCAACTCTACCCACCTGTCTACAACTCCAATAGCCCTTATGGCTGCAGGTGCCACCTATATGGCAGTGCAGTAGGGTTTGTGGGGGTTTGGGTAGACTCACATTTTCCAACATGAATACAGTGGTTAAAGTGGCTTCTGGGCCTGGGTCCTCCTCTTTATGGTTCACTAGTCCATCACCCGGGCTATTTAAGAGACCTGTGTGCAGCTCTACTAGGCTTTTCTATCCAGGTGCTGATGTTCTGGAGGCAGGTATGTATGTTTTTATTCCAATTTTTATGGCAGTGCGTGGAGGGGGGTGTCAGTGATCACTGGGGGGAGTGTGGGGGGGTCTGTACTTTGTGTCTACAGTGGTTATCTGGTCACTTTGGATACATTCTGGGCACTTAGACCTGATTTTAAATTGCCTAAGTTCCATCCAAGCAGCCTTGTATAAATAAGCCTTGTATATATAAGTTCCATCCAAGCAGCCTTGTAAAACTTTCCATGCAACTTGATGAAGTACGACTAAGTCTAGGTCGGCTCATGTCCCGCCCAAATCCCGCCCTCACCACTCCTCCTAAAATGCCCCTTTCAGCTCTGGGTGTACAGCAGCAGTAAAAAGGCCTAAGCTGCTTTTAGATATGTCTAAAACCCGTTTCAATTATCAGCATTTGGACGACCTGTCTTTTTGATCATCCAAGTGACGATTTCCATTTCGATTATGTGTTAACCAAGCGTTACTCGATTAGTACACAGGGATGTAGCTCCGCTGATTATCTAATCTAATTAGAGATTTATGGGTCGCGCTATGCTTACATAGACTTACAACAATGGAATATGGAGAATTGAAAGGTGTGGTACAAGGACGCTTAGATATGCAATGCAGCATAAGGACGCTCTAGAGAAGCCTTTGGGTTAAGTTAAAAAAATTGGGGAGGAACATGTGCAGGAGAGCTAGTGTGGTTAGAAGAAGCAAGTCATGAGGTTAACAGAGTACTTGATTCCATGGTGGTAATAGGATGAAGAGTGGTACCATGCATCTATTTCTCTGAGAGTCTGTTGTGTTTTGAGTCTTGTTTGGTGTTGATGGATGTTGGATTTAGTTGCTGGTAGAGTAGAAGAGAAGGGTCTTTAGTTTCTTGTGAAACTTGGTGTACTTAAATTCAGCTCTGCTGGCTGTTGGGAGGTCATTTCAAGCTTTCACCCCAGAGAATGTGAACATAGAGTGGAATATACATTTATACTTGAGGTTCTTGTTGTGGGGAGGTTTAACTGTATCCTGTTGAGATTTCTGGGTGAGGCGGACTATGCTGAGGATAATAGGTGAATTAGGGGTGCAGCTGAGTTTCCATTGAGTGGCATAATGCAGGATGCTTTGAATTTTATTCGAGATGAGAAGGGTAGCCAGTGAAGTTGTTTGAGGTAGTTAGAAATAGAGTCATAGTGCTCAGCATGCCTACTCTTCGCCCCCCCCCAAAAAAAAAACCCCACAAATATTTTTTAGCACATGGGAAGCGCACAAAGATGTCACAACCAGGCATCTCACAGTAGTGGATTTTAACCTGTGGTAAGCACACATTAGTACTTACCACAGCTTAGTAAAAGGACCCCTAAATGCACTGAGAAGCCTCTGATGTTTATAAACATGAAGAACAATCAGTTTAAACTTCTTGACTCCACTTCCATCATGAGACTGTCTCTTAAGAACATAAGGTGCTTAAGAACATACCAGGTCAGACCAAGAATCTAGCCCAGTATCTTTTTTCAAACAGTGGCCAGTCCAGATGAAACTAATTTGCAGGTTCCTAAAAAATAGCATAGCTGGTTTTAAGAAAGGTTTGGACAAGTTCCTGGAGGAAAAGTCCATAGTCTGTTATTGAGAAAGACATGAGGAAGCTTGCCCTGGATCAGTAGCATGGAATATTGCTACTCCTTGGGTTTTGGCCAGTTACTAGTGACCTGGATTGGCCACTGTGAGAATGAGTTACTGGGCTTGATGGACCATTGGTCTGACCCAGGAAGGCTATTCTTATTTTCTTACTTAATCCTAAGGATAAGCAGCAACTTTCTCCAGTCCAAACCTCTTTTAAACCCAGTTACATTAATTGCTTTTAGGTTCAAACAACAACAAATACAACATCAAAGCTTGTAGAACAATAATGATGCATCAAAATATAATAATAAGATAAACAAATTGATGCAGTCAATATCACATATTGTACTAACTGCTTTTACTAAATGCTCCCTAGAAAGCCTGGATCACTCAGGACATTCCTGTTCCAACCAAGAAGCAACTTGATGCAAGCAGACCAGACATTTGATTTGGTCTGATCTATTTTTATATTGCCTTGCACCACAAAGTATTGAAGCAAGTAAGGAGAAGAAAAAATAACATGAAACAGTATTGATAAGAAGTGCCAGTGCCTAGTATCGTCTGGAGACCGAGAAGATCCTCAAGTATTAAGAAATGCAATCAGAGACCAAGGAAATGCAGCAGAAAGATAAAGAAATATTTTTCTTCATATTGGGTGCTACAGGCTTCATTAAAAACAGTTTCCAAACATATTACATCTTATGAACTTCAGAAGAAAACTCTTTGGCATAATGCAAGTATTTTAGTAAGCATTAGTGGTAAAATCTGAGAGTTGGTTAGGAGTGTAACTGTTTATTATCATAGTTTATTCCAATGACCTGCTGATGCAAGACCAGACAATTATCAGCCAAGTGTCGTCAGAGAAGCAGAGCTTCAACTCACCAAGAGCAATTTGGCTCCACCTGGGAACCAAGGAACAGCCAGGACCATCACCCGAGACGTGATCTTCCGGCATTGGGAAGGAGCCTGACACGAGGACGTCATGGACCATTGTCCATCTTAGAGACTGAAAGACTTTCTCTCTTTTTCTCTTTTTGTGTTGTGTTCGTCTGTGTTGTAAGTCTGTCGTTGCAGCTCCTGCAAGATGACCAGAGAGAGATCTTCTACATTGGAGAAGACAAGCTACAAGTCATCAAGTCAAGCTTCAATGATTAATGGACTTTAAGAACTGTGTGGTATTGTTATGTAATAGTATTAGTGGTATCTAGTAATACCAGATGGGGAGTGTTATGCCCCCATGTTATGTGACCATTTGCTCAGTTAATGTTTGTTTAAATGTATAGTAGTTATGGGTGCTCTGTGGACTCAACTTCCCAGAGAGCTTTGCTTCCAGTAGTCTGGGCTGCTTCCCGCCTCCTTCTTCAGTCCGAGGAGAGCAGTGGCCATATTTGCTAAGCACATGCTCGAGTGAGAGCCTGAGAGTGGTGTTCTCCAACCAGGTTTTTCACCCCTTTAATTCTGACAATCAAATACAGCTTAGATTACTTCTAAGTCTGGAAAACAGTGTCATCTCAACAGTATGGACACTCCTAACGTAGACGTGATATGTTAGTGGATTGAGAAGGAATGTACAGGCTTGAACTACATTGAACTATCATCTGACTGTAAGTTGTTTGCTTCGTTATTAAAGAACTGTTCAATTGATTCAGAGTCTGACTGGTGACATCAAGATTAAGGAATTAGGGGTTGGCTGAACAGGAAACTCTTACAGTGGCCAGTAACTTAGAGAAGTCCTTGCTTCAGTACAAAAACCTGAGGACTATACAGAGAGCTGTATCTGTATAGTAGAAGTTAGACAGCAACAAACCCATTTCTAAACAGCTCCATAGCAGAGGTCTTGCACATCCCTGAGGATCAACTCTCAAGAGTGCTGCCCTCAGAATAGACTTTTCCTCCTCCAGGACTTCTGAAAGTGGCAAAGGGGACCATGAGCTCTCAAACTCAATCTGTGGCCCCAAAGAGGTACACACACTTGAAGCTCCATGGGACGCCATCCTGGCCCCACAACAACAGAGGGACAAGGGCCCACTACCTGTTAAGCCACAAAGACACTCTGTAGAAAGGCCACAAAATCCCAAGGGGAAGGGGCTGCCAGAAGAAAAGCACTTCCACATTGCAGCAGGGTTGTTTCATCAAAATCACCCCTAGCCCCAGCACTCATCCATCACATAAGGATGTGGAACAGAGACATCATGCAACACAGCAACAGGCCCCGACCCTACCATAGCTTAAATTCCTACCAATTGTGAAACCTCCCATGCCATACGAACTGTGTGATCTGCCTTTGCCCTCCTACCCAGAGCAGTGAGTCAGAGACACTATTAGCAACTGTGGTGCCCCTACCACCAATACCTCCTTCAGACTATCTAATGACCACCTCGGTATTTGAGTTGCAGACCAGGCAGAAGAAGCCAGCTGCACTACTCTACCACTCGCTCCCACAGCCCCCTTAATGCTCAACTGTGGTCCAACAACTGTCCCATCTCTTACCTGGCACTTCAGTCTAGTGCTCCACTTCAGTAAGGCTCCAATTACTGCTATCTTGTACCTTTTTAAAAAAAATTTTAAACTCAATTCAACTTTTTAGAAACAGCCACAGCAAAGACAGAGCAGAAACAATCTCAGGCTCACTTTTAGGTGAGAACTCCAATTTGGACCAGCCATTTGCAAGCCAAGGACTGTGCTCCACTAGGTCACAAACTGCAAGCTAATGATTCAAGAACCTTGCCCTTCCTGAAGTAGCTTGACCAAGAAACCAGGTCTGTAGACTAATACTACAGGGGTTCAGGTTCAAGCTCAACAGAGAACCAGAGCTCAGCACTGGACTCCCAGGAACCACTCTTCAGTCTCTGCTGCACAATCCAGCATGTGCTACCACCTCCTGGAGACAATGAATACTGACAAGTTCCAGGGCTGCACCTATTCTTATAGTTTTGTCATCATTGAAGCCTCTGTGTACTCTATCCCCACTAATCTGCTGGTAGGAAGGCATGCATCTGGATTGGTTTAGCATGATAGCAAAGAACTAGCCATTTGAAAACTGCCCTCCCTCAATGCGGCTAAAAGTTGTGTTGTCACTATAGTTCAAGTCAGTGAAAAATGTTACTTTTAACCCCCATTTCAACCCCCTACTAGAGAATGACACGGGGAGCGATCCCCGCAGCGAACCGCTGCGTGGCTGCGGTTTGGCTGCGGGTTATGGTGACCTCATTAGCAAATCGCCGCAGACGCGGGGACAAATCCTTTCACCGCCCGCAAAAACGGTGAATAGATTTGTCCCCGCAGGCCAATGTCCCCCCTTCTAGGAACCGCTATTTACCTGTGTTTCACCGTGCTCCTCATTTGTCAGATCAACCCTTCCTGCCAATAGAACCCGCCCCCCCCCCCCGACGATCGCCCTCAGCCCTTCATGCCGACAGAACCAGCCCTCCCCAACGATCGCGGCAGGAGGGTACCCATCCCCTCCTGCCTACCCCAACAGCCCCCCCCGACGATCGCAGCAGGAGGATATCCAACCCCTCCTGCCAGCTCCCCAACAGCCCCCCTATGATCACTGGTCGGAGGGTGCCCAACCCCTCCTGCCGGCACCCCCAACGGCCCCCTATATCGCCAATAGGAGGGTGCCCAACCCCTCCTGCCGGACCCTCCCCCAACAAACCCCGCCATCCCGAAACACCACCCTTAGTCTTACTTTCCAAGTTGGACCGGACAGCTCCTCGCTCGTCTGGCCAGCAGGCCTGCCTCCGTCCAAATGAGGCGGGCCCGCCCCTCCCCTCCCCTGCCTAACCCACAGGATCCTAGGGCCTGATTGGCCCAAGCACCTAAGGCCCCTCCTATAGCGGGAGTGGCTTTAGGTGCCTAGACCAATCAGGCCCTAGGATCCTGTGGGTTGGGCAGGGTAGGGGCGGGCCCGCCTCATTTGGACGGAGGCAAGCCTGCTGGCCATACATGTGAGGAGCCGTCCGGTCCAACTTGGAAAGTAAGACTAAGGGGGTTCCGGGGTGGGAGGGTTCGTTGGGGGGGGTCCAGCAGGAGGGGTTGGGTACCCTCCTGCCGGCGATCTTAGGGGAGGCCATTGGGAGGACCGGCAGGAGGGGTTGGGTACCCTTCTGCTGCGATTGTCGGGAGGGCCGTTGGGGGGGTCTACAGGAGGGGTTGGGTGCCCTCCTGCTGTGATCGCTGGGGGGAGGGGAGACTTGCAGCCGTAGCCGCGGTCACTATGCTAATCACGGCAGGGAGATCTTTGCCGCGATTAGGTACAGCGGCCGCGTCTACTTACCATGTAGGCTAACATTGTAAGCATTTAAAGTACATGTCGTGTTTGTTTTTGCATTGCTAGCCCCAGGGGTGGTGGAAGATTAGTGATTGAAAAACTGTATGAAAAATAACTATTTTAAATTTAGTGATCAAAATGTGTCAGTTTTGAGAATTTATATTAATTAATTTTTTCTCTGCGTGTTTTGTTTTTGTATAGTTATTAACTAATATTTAACTAAGTTTTAAAGTTTTAAAGAATGTTTCCTTTATACGTAAATAAAGAAAAGTATATAAAATCGTACCCATTTGAGGCTTTTATGTATGCAGCGGTGACGGTGACGGGGCGGTGAATGGGGTTGCAGTGGCGGTGACGGGGCGGTGAATGGGGTGGCAGTGGCGGTGACGGGGCGGTGAAGGGAATGGCGGTGACGGGGCGGTGCAGAGGATGGTGAGACGGGGACGGGGCGGTGACGGGGACCAATTTTTTCACCGTGTCATTCTCTACCCCCTACCCTCATAAATGAACAAACAATGAGAAGAGACTATAATGTAATGAACAAAGCTAATATATGATATGTGAGTGGTTTGATAGCCATGTAGATTCTCCCAGTTGGTTGTGTTGCTGTGGTGTCATTAATTAGTCTGGAAGAAGCTGACTCTGACAGTCACATCTGGTTGTCCATGAAGGAATTCTTGCATTCCAGCTCCCTACCACAAATATAGTTATTGATCCAAAGCCTCTTGGAGGTCTATGTTTATTTAAGCATACTGCCTGTGCTGTAATAATGCATGTTCTCACAGTCTTCACACAGTGAAAAGATGTTCATATCTCATGGAGAAAAACAATCTGTGGCTAAATCGTTCATCTTTTTTTTCCCTTCTTGTACTGCAGAGGTATTAATTTCTGTCCAAGTCATTTTTCATATACTAAGGAAGTCTTTTACTAAAGTACAATAAAGTTACCCACAGTAACTGCAAAGCATCTGTGTTATCTGTTGGGTGTATTCTTGTCATCTGCCCATGCAGTTTTGCCTACTTCTTGTTCCCATCCAAACAACTTCTCCTTGACATAATCTCCCATCTGAGTAAAGTTAGTTCTTTTGAAGTCTAGAACCTTCACTTTCAAATTAGTCCTCTCTGCACCTGTCTTAATATTAAACTACACTATGAAGTGATCACTGGATGCCAGATGATCACCCACCATAACACCAAAAACACTTTCCCCGTTTGTAAGCACTAAGTCCAGTATGGCCCCCATTCTGCTTGGGTTCCACTACCAACTGCTGGAACAGTTCTCCCTGTAGAGAATTCAGGATCTCCCTACTTCTAGGAGACACTGAAATCAACATCTGGCATTTTAAAATTACCTATTAGTAGGGGGGGGGGGGAAAGAGTGTGGTGCCGTGGTTAAAGCTACAGCCTCAGCATCCTGGGTTTGTGGGTTTAAACCCACACTGCTCCTTGTGACCCTGGGCAAGTCACTTAATCCCTCCATTGCCCCAGATACATTAGATAGATTGTGAGCCCACCAGGACAGCCAGGGAAAAATGCTTGAGTACCTGAATAAATTCATATAAACCGTTCTGAGCTCCCTTGGGAGAACGGTACAGAAAATTGAATAAATAAATAAATACATACTTCCCCTTTTACAGCTCTATTTTGAATGTCTTCTAAATCAGTAGTTCCCAACCCTGACCTGGAGGACCACCAGGTCAGTCGGGTTTTTGAGACAGCCCTAATGAATATGCATGATAGAAATTTGCATATAATGGAGGTGACAGGCATTAAAATCTGCCCCATGTATATTCATTAGGGCTATCCCAAAAACCTGACTGGCCTGGTGGTCCTCCAGTACAGGGTTGGTAACAACTGTTCTAAATCTCTGTCCACTTCTGTCTTTGAAGGAGGTCTGTATAATCACACCAATGTAAATACATTTTCCATTCCCTTTCCAGTTTGACTCACAGTGCCTCTTCCTTACCATGTAGATCCTGTGTGGTTTTTAACATGAACTTAACATAAGATGTCACTTCTCCTTTTCTTCCTACCTGGTTCCTATACTACAGGGGCAAAGAGGGATTTTATTTTCTTCTCTCAGCAAGTTTTCTCTCTGTCAGCACTGCTGGGAGAAAACCCACTGCCCAAAGCTCTCTCCATCACTCTGCAGAATTTCTATCCTTTCCTTGTTAAGTGGGAAAAAGTATGTCTTTCCTGCTGACTGATTTTCCTTTTTATCCCCACAGTTTCATTCTCAGCACAGGAGGAGATGAAAGAAAAAAAACAACAAAAAAATAACCAGAAAACTGTCTTTGCCCTCTACATGTTTGAAACCAGAAAGCCTGCTATCCTCTGCTATTTACCTTCTACCAGGTTTGATATTCTTTTCTTCTTAACATTCAGCAAGCTACCCACAGATGTGATGCTTGATTTCTTTTCCCAGTTTACATGAAACTCTTCACTGTGCTGATGGGAGTCCCCACAGTTCCATGAAGAAAAAGGGGAGTTAACCCAGTCATTGCTGGCTTGTGCAGAATGAATAAATTTACCTTCCAGCACTCATGGGGAAATAGCTTTAAGGACCTGCAAGTAGACGCACACAAAGCTTCATTTGATCTTCAGCTCTATTTTCAGGGTTTGACTCCAACAAGCAAATGAAAACGAGTTCACCATTTTGTCCATTATAAACTCTGGGGGGGAGGGGGGGGACTTGCAGTTAGCGACACACTTCAAATATCTAAAGAAGGTTTTGTCACCCTTGCCCCTACTGATCAAGATTTGAGTTTCATTGTTTGAGCTTTTTCCAGCCTTATTTTCCTTCCTGCTTCCCTTTGTTTGTCTTGATAGTTTTGCTTATCTACCTTCATCCATGTTTGTTTGGCCCCGATGCTCTAAACCAGGGGTGTCAAACTCAATCACATAAGGAGGCAAAATCTGAAAAAAAGGCTAAGTCACGGGCCAAATATTTAATTAAAATACTTAGGGGTCCTTTTATTAAGATACGCTAACCGATTTAGTGCGCGCTAAATGTGCACCTTAATAAAAGTCCCCTAAGTGACTAAGGCTTAGTCTTAGCAGAAATATAGGGTTACAACGTTTCCAAACCCACACCGGCTCTGTGGTGTAAACAAAATAAATATTGTAATCACAAAACAGAAAATAAAATTATTTTTTCTACCTTCTGTTGGTCCCAGGCTCTGGTTGTCTTCTGATAACTTGCTTGCCAGGGTCTCCTGCCCATTTGTTGTTTTCTTCATTCTCTGTGCTAACCATCCAACTTCCATTTCTGTCCTCCCCTTCTGTTTCCCTTCCCTCCCTCGGAGGTCTGGCATCTTTCCTTTTTTTGTGTCCATATCCGCAGCTGCAGCAATGGACCCCATCATCCCCAGATCCATCATCTGTCCTTTTCTCAACTACCCTTTCATCCAGCATCTCTCCCTCCTTCCCCACCACCCCAGGGTCCACCATCTCTCCGTTTCTCTTCCCAACTACCCTCCTATCCAGTATCTCTATCCCCCCTCCACACCATCCCTTGTGTCCAACTTCTCTCCCTTTCTGTTCCTTCCCTCCCTCCCTCCATCCCATTGTCCACCATCTCTTTCCCTCTCCTCTGTTTTATTTCTTACCCACCCCACCCTCCACTCAGTCCAGCATATGCACATCTGGACCCTTCCTTCTCTCCCTCCAGGTACTTCTACACCAGGGCCCACCCCCATCCTGAAGGCCTGCATGTTTTCCCCCTTCTTCTTCCTGGTCTCACCTTCAAATTTGGCCCATTGTACCTACCCTCCCTCCATCCTGGCTTCCTGATCTCCTCTGGCCCGCATGCACAAACCGTTACCACTGCTGCTGCTGCTCTTCACTCACATCTGCCTTTGCCTGGTCTCCTCTTCAAAGCAGCCTGCTGAGGATCGCCGGCCAGCTGTAGCGAACCTCGCAGGCTGCTGTCGACCTCGGTAGCACGTTCCCACCCCTCTGACGTACAGGATCGCGTCAGAGGGAACGTGCTACTGATGTCAACAGCGACCTGTGAAGTTCGCTACAGCCAGCCAGCGATCCTCAGCAGGCTGCTTTGAAGAGGAGACCAGGCGAAGGCAGACTCGAGTGAAGAACAGCAGCAGCAGTGGGAGCGGTTCGTGTTGGCGGGCCAAATTTAGTATAAAGTTGAAAATGTCTGGTGGGCCAATTTTTAACACACCGCAGGCCAGATTTGGCCCGCAGGCCAGAGTTTGACATGTCTGCTCTAAACTTACCATGCCTTTAACATTCTTCACTAAACCAGTTCTAACTGGTTTAGCATACAAGCATTTTAGCTTCTGATGCACAAAATGGCTCTGCGCAATCTTTTCGGTGCCCCGTAGCAGCCTCCAAGAATAGTATGGAAATGAAGTACAATGAGCTCATTAATATTAAAATGAGCACTCTGAGCAATTCCCAGGCATTGCCAGGTGATGCACAATATGAGGTGCCGACCTGTAACGCTCAAAAATTATCAGAAGGTCTGGAGGTGCTGGTAACATTCAACCGTGTATGTTAAAGGCACGTCTCAGGTACCTGTGTTAAAGGCACATCTCAGGCGCGTGTGTTAAAGGTGTTTTTGTTAAAACTTTATACCGGCAGGACTGGGGTTGCCGATTATATGGTGTAAGTTCAAAAAAATACATTTGCATGGTTTGCTGGCAGTTCTCCACTCCCCCCAATGACACTTATGACGTGCACCTATGATGCGTTACAATAAGGCAGTGTCTCGCAAACATTTTTAGCCCCAGTACACTAAATGGAGCAAATGTTTTTCACGGCACATTATAATTGAAATTATAAAACTGCAAAACCAACTCAAAATTAAAGGGTCCTTTTACTAAGGAGCGCTAGTCGTTTTAGCATGCGCTAAACACTAACGTGTCCATAGAATATAATGGACGTGTTAGCGTTTAGCGCACACTGACAGCCTGTTTTACAAAACCACGCTAGCAGCAGCCGCGCGGCAACAGCCCCAAAGCCCTTTAAATCTCTATGAGCTTCGGGGCCGTTACCATGCGGCTTTGTAAAACAGGCCCTAAGATTTAGTGTGCGCTAAAACGGCTAGTGTGCCTTAGTAAAAGGGCCCCTAAATTTGAGAATTATTTATTTAAAGTTCTTTAAGCTATTTATGTATCTTTCCTTTTCTTAGATTTCCTTATACATCCAGGGTGGGTGGGTGGGGGGAGGGAAATGTATTTTGAAGATTTAAATTACTTAATTATAATATTGTAATCACATCATATGTCTTATTGTATTAATTGGGAGAAAATGATTGTTTTATGTATTACTTGTGTAGTTAATAGTGCGTTTTATGCAGTATTTTGTGTTTAATTGTATTGCACTGTCGAAGTTTGAAAATCAATAAAGATTTTTTAAAAAAGAGAGAGAGATAGGTGCCTATCTTTTTAGACGCCATTTACAGAATTTGCTCCTAAATGCACACTTGTCCCTAAAGGAACAACTACTGAAAAACTGGCATTAGCTTATTTAAATGATGCAGCTCCTTTTCCCCTTACTTTCTGGTCATTATACTGCCTAAAGCTAATCAGTGAAGAATTACAGTATTTTGATCTAGAGATCTCTATTTTCCAACTCTGCCTAAGGTCAGTTGTCTTTCATTTCAGCATTCCTGAACATATCACCATAAAAATTATATCGCAGTCTCATATTACATTAGTCAGTGCATCAGAGGAAGGATATGCAGACAAGCAGAGAGAGAAATGGGAGGGAATGCTGAAGACCCCACGCTGCTACTTGTGACTCAGTCCTCCATAGCCCCAGATACGTTAGCTAGATTGTGAGCCCACCGGGACAGATAGGGAAAATGCTTGAGTACCTGAGTGTAAAAAAACTGCTTAGATAACCTTGATAGGCGGTATATAAAAACCTAATAAAACTTGAAAAAGACGTCAGTGGCAACAGGAACATGAAGATAAGTAAGACAAGAAAATAAGAACAAAAATATTAAGAGAGAGCAACTGAAATGAAGCACTGAAAGAGCTAGGTGCACACAAAGAAAAAAAAAATTAGAAACTTTTTTGCCAAAATTCCAGAGAAGTTGATAAGGAATAGCCTAATGTTTAGAGCAGCAAGCTGAGAACCAGGAAAGCAAGGTTCAAATCTTGGACAAGTCACTTATCACTTCACTGCTTCAGGTACAAAGTTGGCTGGAAACAAGAAAAAAAACTTATCTAATGTCCATTAATGTAACTCACTCTAAAATTACTACCAAAAAAGGCATGATTAAAAAGTAACCTCAATAACCTAGGAACTGTACCAGGGCCTCCGTGTGCAACACGCTACAGGCAGAGGCTGAGGGGCAAGAGATTAGAAGGGGCATGGGATAGAATTCCCAAGCTACATGCAGGGCACAATTAACTACTTCCTTTGCTCCCTGGCACTAAAATTACACTGTACTGTTACCGAAGCAATAAATCATGATATAAAAAGGTCATAACTGGAATGTTTTTTTCCAGGGCAAACACAGCAAACTGGGCTCTTTCTGGTGCGTTCACACAGAAAATAACTTTTAATAAAAGCTCTGCTACAAAATCATCTTCTAAACCAGTGTTTTTCAACCTTTTTACACCTATGGACCGGCAGAAATAAAAGAATTATTCTGTGGACCGGCATCGGTCCGTGGACTGGTGGTTGAAGAACACTGGCCTAAGTCGGCCAGACCCCCGTCCATCTCTACCCAATCTCCACCCCAGACCCCACCCCCATAATAGTACTAATTGCACCTTGCACGTCCCGTGTCTCATCTGGAAGCCTTCCCTCTGACGTTGCAACGTCAGAGAGAAGGCTTCCGGTTCAGGCACAGGATGCCTGTAGGAGCCACTGCCCGTGGCTTTGTGCACTAAATCAGTTAGGAAGAGGGAGCTGGCTCGAAGATAATGCCGCATCAATTGCACTGTGGACCGTCAGTTGAAGAACACTGTTTTGGGCCTGATGCACGTGCTGGCCCTGTGGACCGACAGGAAATTTCTGTGGATCGCCACTGGTCCATGGACCGGTGGTTGAAGAACACTGTTCTAAACCAAAGTCCAGGGGCCAAAGGTGGCCCCTCTCCAACCTTGTGTAGTCCTCTGACTTTTTCCCCCCGGTACACAATCTCCCCCCACCTTTTCTTTAGGCTTGTTGCTGTTTGAATACCTGTACCACACAACTCTTGTTGAGTTTGAGCTGCCCAAAATCCCATTCTATCTACATTTTACAGATATGCCAATAGAAATTATTTCTTTCCACATAAAGCTTTGAATTTGATTCAGCATAAAGCCACCACATTAAGGGACCCTTTTACGGTTCATAGTCTTAAGCGCGAGAGACATACGCGCGCCGACAAACGAGCGCCAACAATTCAGCGTGAGACTTCAGCGTGCCAGAGAAAAGCCTTCTTTTAAAAGGCTCCGACGGGGGGTGTTGGTGGGGAACCCCCCACACACTTTACTTAATAGTGATCGCGCTGGCGTTGGGGAGGGTTTTGGGGGGTTGAAACCCCACATTATACTGGAAACTTAACTTTTTCTCTATTTTTTAGGGAAAAAGTTGTTTTCAGTATAATGGGGGGGTTACACCCCCCACACCTTCCAACACGGCAGCGCGATCCCTATTAAGTAGAGTGGGGGTTCCCCCCCACACCCCCCGTCAGAACCCTTTAAAAGAAGGTTTTTCTCCAGCGCGCTGAAGTCTTGCGATAAATTGTCAGCGCTCGTTTGTCGCCACGCATCTGTCTCGCGCGCTTAAGACCCGTCACCCCCTTTTTACTACAATTCAGCATGTGCTAATGGACATTATTATGCTTTAAATGGCACATGGGCCGAAAACAGGGCATGTAACATTTAGCGCACCTTGTAGGTTGGCACATGCTAAGCTTTAGTAAAAGGTTAATGCTGTTTGTGGTCTGATTTCCATATGGAATATGTTTTGTTATGCATGTTATTTTGAATTCTGCTTTGAATAAAAGCACATTATTGAAACAACATGAAAATGAAATTAACAACTTAAGGGCCTTATTGAAGCTTTCCCTCCATTCTACTACTACTACTACCATTTATCGTTTATATAGCACTGAAAGGCGTACGCAGTGCTGTACATATCGACATTTAATAGATGATCCCTGCTCAGAAGAGCTTAAAATCTAACTCGGACAGACAGACATGACATATAGGGCTCCTTTTACTAAGCTGCGCTAGCATTACCTTGCGTGCTAAACGCTAACGCCACCACTGAGCTGGCGTTAGTTTTTACGCATAGCTTGGGGGGCAGCGCGCGCTAATCTGCAGCGTGCACTAAAAACGCTAGCGCACCTTAGTAAAAAGAGCCCATAGGGTTGGGGATGCAGATCCCAAGGTGAGAACAGTTAGGAGTTGAAAGCAGTCTCAAAGAGGTGAGTTTTTAACTGGGCCTTGAACACTGCCAGAGATGGAGCCCGCCATAGGGATTCGGGCAGCTTGTTCCGAGCATACGGTGAAGCAAGGTAGAAAGGACAGAGTCTGGAGTTGGCAGAGGAAGAGAAGGGCACAGACAGGAAGGACTTACCGGCTGAGCGGAGCTTGGTGGGGGGAAGGGACATAAGGGGAGATAAGTGAAGAGAGATAGTGAGGGGCAGCCGAGCGAGTGCATTTTTAGGTCAGTAAGAGGAGTTTGAATTGTATTTGGAAGCGGATGGGGAGTCAATGAAGTGACTTTAAGAGAGGGGTAATGCGAGTATAGTGGCTCTCATGAAATATGAGTCGTGCAGCCAAATTCTGGATGAATTGGAGGGAAGTAAGATGTTTAAGCGGAAGGCCTGAGAGTAGCAAGTTGCAGTAGTCTAAGTGTCAGGTGATGAGAAAATGGATAAGGGTTTTGGTAGTATGCTCAGAAAGGAAGGGTCGGAAATTGGTGATATTATAGAAGAAGCGGCAGGTTTTATCAATTTGTTGTAACTGGGTGGCGAAGGAGAAAGAGGAGTCAAAGACGACCCCGAGATTGTGAGCAGACAAGACAGGGAGGATGAGAGTGTTGTCCACAAAGACAGAGAACGAGGGAAGCGAGGAGGTGGGTTTAGGCGAGAAGATGAGCAGCTCCGTTTTAGCCATATTCAGTTTTAGATGGTGGTGAGACATCCAGGCAGCTATGTCAAATAGGCAGGTTGAGACTCTGGTCTGGGATTCAGTAGAGAAATCTGGTGCTGAGAGGTAGATCTGGGAGTCATCAGCATAGAGGTGATACTGGAAGCCATGGGAGGAGATCAGTGCTCCTTAATACATACTTTTTAAATTGATAAACATTTTCTCATTTTTAAAGACCTAATTAGTCCATATCTGAAGCTAAAATTTTTGCAAGATTATGGAGTTGGTGTACCTCTATCTTGTCATATAACCCACTTTTGGTACCTTTTTGCTCAGCAGGTCACAATTAAGGAAAATAAAACTACAGAAAAAAAAATAATAAAAGTAATGATAAACTGATGGTGGATGAGTCCTCATTTGATAATTATAGACCAATTGGTAATTTACTAGTTTTAGTCAAATTGTTGGTAGTAGAGGTTGTTAGCGGTACAGTTACAAATCCTTGTGTTTAGTCAGGATGTTCTACATGACTACCAATCCAGATTCAGAAAATCATATAGCACAGAAATTGTGTTGATAGCACTATTAGAGCAGCTCCAACTATGGTTTATAAAGGACTAGAAAGGCCGGTGCTGCAATGAACTCAAACAGCACCTTCTGACCTATCAGCATATTTCTTCGGTCATCATGTAATTAAACTCTGGAAATCATTGCTGGAGAATATGTAGTTAGCTTAGCAGGGTTTTAGAAAGGTTTGGATAATTTCCTAAAACAAAATCCATAAGCCAGCCTGTTTACTGATCAATTCTGCAATTATTGCAAAAGTAACTTTTTACAGATCAGGTTGGAAATATATATTTTACATGCATTCATAGGTTATTTCAAAAGACACAAGCTTGGAAATATGGCTTACATGTGCACCACTGTTAAGGACAGATTTTCCATAAGGTCTGGCTGGGTCAACAGTGGCCAGCTTATCTTGAACTAGTGCCCGAAAACTGGATATCCTATGTGTAGTCTATCTTTCCAGGCACAGGTTTCCATGAGTTCAATGCAAATATTTAGAAAGCTTCAGTTAGATTCAATAGAAATAGATCTTACATAATTTATTGCACAGTTTCCATTCTCAGAAACATATCTAAATAGATGCCAACTTTAAAAAGAAACATTTTAAAGCTGCTGATGTATTCCTTCCAGTTGTATGGTAAGAAGGTGCCCCTGGTAACTTATATTACCATTTGGGATACAGATGGTGGTAAGACTAAAATCATTAAATGAAATGGCACGGAAAAACGGAGGCAGTGCATTCCAAAACCTGTTAAGCACAAAAAGCTGCTTTCTGCATAAATGCAAGTTTTATTTTCAAGAATTCTAGCCAACAGAAGAAAAGTGTGTGTGTGGGGGGGAGGGGTGAACCCTATCAAATGCCTTACCAATAATTTCCCATCTCCTATGGTTATCTATAAAGGCAGTCTGCTGAACGCATTTCTGGGAAAAAAAAAACCCTACAGGTTTTTAAACTCACATCTTCGAGTGCGATATTTGCTAATTTATAACGGGGGTGGGTGGGGGGGAAATGGCACGCACAAAACAGATATTTTTCTTTTGTCTTCTGACAGTAGACAGATGAGGTAACAGACATAGCAGAGCCAACATCCATCACTTTACAGACCACCGGTCCTGAGGCCAAAGTAATAAGCTATGCATTAGAACCACGCACTGGAGCTTAGTGCATGGTTTCCCGAGGCACATGAGAAAATCATTTTTGTACCTAACACTGTAATCAACAGACATGGAAATAAATGTGTGTGCAAAAAATGAGTGCTAACACAAGAAAACACATTATTGCTATGGACATATGCACACATAGGCATGCATTACCAGCAGAAATCAATATTTTGTACACAATTATATTGACACTTGGGGGCTCATTTTCAAAAAATGTCTCATAAGCGGAACAAAATGACAGATGGACCTTGTTTTTCACAGGAAAATATGCAAGTCGCCATGTTCAAAACTCAGATTTCAGACAGTTTCTCCATAGTTCACCTTACATAGTAACATAGTAAATGACGGCAGATAAAGACCTGAATGGTCCATCCAATCTGCCCTGTAATCATATATATTATAATTTCATGATTAAATTAAAATATCTTTTTTTCTTTGTTATTTTTGGGCCACAAACCTTAGAAGTCTATTTGATACTGTTCTTAGATTCTAACTGCTGGAGTTGCCGTTAAAGCTATACAAACCCTCTCCTTTGCTGAATTCAAATCGTCTTAATCACAGTTGGGGGCTTAATTTGGGCAAGACAATGAGCACTCCACTGAAGAACACTGATGTAAAACCAACTTGTTTATTTCATAAAAGGACACAAGCAGAAGCTGTGGACCCAACAAAGCACTGTGTTTCGGCGTCTGAGGAACGCCTGCATCAGGGGTTACTCGGTCCAACTAACATGCAAGAGTAACCAAAAACACTGAAAAGGTATGGAGTCCCCACAGGTTCCACCAGGTCCTTGGCACACTACTATTGAAAAGCCTACCAGGCATGGCATAAGACGCCATAGAGAGGTTTTCTTGGACTCTAAAGTGTCAAGATAACTAGCTCCAAAAAAATCTTGCTTCATTAAGGCTGAGCACTCAAGAGTCAAGCCGGAAGACCAAAGTGCTGTGGGATCTCCATGGGAATTGGATTCTGACCAAGAAGGGCGTGATGAAGAGGGAGCTGGAGCTTCCTGTCCTTTTGAAGGCATACGAGATCCGCATACCAGGTTCTCCTGGCGCGTTTTTTTGCGTTTATCAGTTTGTGAGATAGTTTCAGATAAGTATTGCGTTCATTTGATTTTTGCATGGTGATTTTTGATTTTGTTGTGTGAGTCGGGGGGTCTGGCTGGCAGGGTTTGTTTGGGGGTCGCTCAGGTTGTTTGTGTTGAGTTTAATTTACTCACTTTGATTGTTTGATTTGTTTGATTTAGTGGACTCATGTCCCTTTAATTTCAGCACACTCAGGGTGCTCAATGATGGTGTGTGGGTGGAGGCTTACCGCCTTGACCCAGAAGTGAAGTGTCGGAGCTGTGCTCCTATCACTGAGGGTTCACACTGAGAGCACCCTAAATTATATTCACCCCATTTTGGTTTGTTAGTTGCGAGCCAATTTTGGTCCCCCACATAGGAATATAATGGCATTTAGGAATATATAGCATTTAGTACACGTTAAATTGGTTAGCACCCCTTGATGAATCCTCCAACTTAATATTCAACCCCTGATCGCATAAGCCAAACCGCTGAAAGATAGGACTGCTATTTATGTCTGATTTATGCCTGATTTAAGTGGTTTATTTATGTGGTGAGGGGCTAAATATCAGCACTTAACCCAACTCCACCCCTAGAATGTCCACAAATTAACTGTTTGTTTGTTTTTTAATTTGGCACCAACCAGTCATTTTCAGCAAAGATAACCAGTTAAATGCTGCTGAAGATGACTGGTTAGTCACAAACAAGTGATTTAACCAGTCAGCAGCCATATCTGGACATTTAAACCATTCTGAACCAACTACAGAGCCAAGTTAGAAAATTCTTATTTTTGAGATATGTTTAAACATCAGCAAATTAAGTACTGTTGCCGCTTCAATCACTCCTGCAAGCCTTGAGTCCAAATGTGCAGTTGACCGACACGCCTGCTTAAGGTGCAGGTGTAAATGCAGACCGCTAGATTTTATAAAGTAAGTAGGTACTGTATATACTCGAATATAAACTGAGATTTTTAGGCCAAAAAAATGGCCCAAAAATATGGGTCTCGGTATATATTCAGGTCCACCTTAAGTCCTGGTGGTCCAGTGGTGTGGTGAGCCAAGCCATGATGGGAACAATCCCTCCCTCTCCCGAGGTGAGGCGTCAGGTGCTGTCCTGGCTATCAGCCAGCTGTAGAATCACCACACGCCCCTTTCTTCCCTCCCTCCCTCCTTGCTACAGAATCAATGTGCGCCCTCTTCCTCCCTCCCTGCTGTATATCACCACGGGTCTTCTCCCTCCCTTGGAGAAACAGCGTAGGACTCCCCCCAGGCCTACCTTAATCACTGATGGTCCAGCGGGGTGAGTTGGGGCAAGAGTGATCCTCTTGTGCTCCTGCCCGTGCAGTCTTGACTGCTTCAAGTAAAATGCATGACCCTTTACCTTTAGACATAGATGCTAATGTTTACACACATGGTATATTTTAGAGAATTGCCCCATTAATACACCTCAGTTAATAGGGCACAAAGTTGGATATGCTCTTCATAATCTATTTTTATGAAGTATAGTGTTGTACTCATGTTAGCCTTTTGAAGTGATAATATTCTTTTTCATGCAGTTTGCTGGAACGACTGCTCTAACTCCTAAGTTAAATTAAAACAAAAAGTACTGGACTGGATTTTAGAGCCTTTTTCAGTTCAGAATTTCAATGACTTTTCAATAGAGTTCAAAATACCCAAATTCCTCCAACCAGCAGACCCAGTTTTAAAGACGACCAAATACTGTCTCATCATGTCAAAATTAACAAAAATGCTTATTTTCCCTTCAGAATGGTATAGCATCTCCTTTAGGGAATAACCATCAATAAGAGCCATGCATACATTACACCAAATCCACTAAATCAATTCTAGATGACCACACATTATCCTAGGCAAAAACTCTTAGTAAGAATATCATATATACTCGAATATAAAACAAGATTTTTGGGCCCAAAAATGGCAGTTTCAGTTTATATTCGTGCCAGCGTCCCCTCCCGGACTTGTTGCAGGCCTCCGCTGGGCTGCCAGGCTTTGTACCCTGTTCCCCCTCCCTGCCCTATCCATTGTATCTCGTCTCTGCTGATATCCTGCATGTCGCCACACCTTCCTGTATGACCCGCGTACCTGGCATCCCTGGTGGTCCAGAGGTGTAGCGGGCAAGAACGAGCTTGCTGCGCTCCTGCCCTACTGCTGAGCCTGGTCACTGCTGCAAGTTCTGGTGGTTCAGCTGTACTGAGAAAGAGCATGCTTCCCGCACTGCTGCTCGGCACCGAGTGGCTTCCTGAATTGCTGTGGTGAGTCTCGCTACACCAGGGATTCCAGGTACGCAGGTCACACGGAAGCCGTGGCGGCATGCAGGATATCGACAGAGAAAAGGTACAATGGACTGGGCAGGGAGTGGGGACAGGATAGAGGGCAAGGAGGGAAGGAGGCTGGGTGCAGAGCCTGACAGGGGAGGGAGGCGGCATTGAATGCAGATCCTGGCAGGGCAGAACAGTTGAATATTAAGCCGCCCATCTTATATTCGAATCAACCAGTTTTCCTCCTTTTGGGAGGAAAAAATAGGGTACTCTACTTATATGCAGATCGACTTATATTTGAGTATATACGGTATATATTTTAAGGCCCCTATTTAAAAACTTATGCTAAAGTTTGCAGTTCATGAATATTAACTGTAAAAGTTCACTTGTGGTACCTGCACAAACTACAGAAACTTTCAATATTTTTGGAACATTTTAGCTACAGAGTAAATAATGCAGAATTTAGGGCTCCTTTTACAAAGCCATGGTAGCGATTCCCCCATGGCAAAGGCATCAAAGCCCGTGGGACTCAGTGCATTTACCACACAACATCACTACCGTGGCTTTGTAAAAGGAGCCCTTAGTGCTACACCTCCATGCTCCAAAACGGAAACGGCTGCATTAGCACCCATTAACTCTTGCATTAAACAGCTAATGCAGCTTTAATAAACAGAGGTCTAAGTACTGCAAAGCCTTACTAGAAAATGTTGGACCAGCTCCCTGAGAGGACAAACTCTGAGCAGACCTGTTAAACAATGCATGGCAAAACAGGAAGAAATGAAGAAACACATCTTATTTAAGGAACAACTTTGCATAAAAGTGAAAACAAATTGTACATCAAGAGCGGTTTTTTTGTAGCTGATAGTCATTGAGCAGCTTAAGTTTGCCAACATTCAAACTAAATCCAATTTTCAATTCCCACTTACTAGAAACTTTATGTTCATTCTAGCAACCCTTGTAAAATCAAAAGCACATAGACCAAGCTTTCAGATTTTACCAGAGATGCATCTATTCATGTAACGATTGAATATAAAGCCTATTATTCAAATCTGGCAATTTCACTTTCTAGCATCTATTTTGGCACCAACAGTTTCCTCCTGGGAGCAACAGTGACATGAGCTGTCATGTCAAATTGCCCAGGGGGATTCCTATTGTTGTACTTTCTACTAATAATTATTTCTATAACTCTACTAGACATATGCAGTGCTGTACACATGATATGCTGAAGTATGGCCAATGGGAAAAGGGAGGTGTTGATGCTCCTGTATAAGATTCTGGTGAGAGCTCATTTAGAATATTGTATGCAATTCTGGAGACCGCACCTTCAAAAAGATATATAGAATAGAGTTGGTCCAGAGGAAAGCTACTAAAATGGTCAGTGGTCTTCATCATAATGTGAATGGGGACAGACTTAAAGATCTCAATATGTATACTTTAGAGGAAAGGCAGGAGAGGGGAAATACGATAGAGACATTTAAATACCTACGTGGCATAAATGCACATGAGGCGAGTCTCTTTCATTTCAAAAGAACTCCATAATGAGAGGGCATAGGATGAAGTTATGAGGTGATAGGCTCAGGAGTAATCTAAGGAAATACTTTTATTTTACAGAAAGGGTAGTAGATGTGTGTACCAGGCTCCCGGTAGAGGTGGTGGATACAAAGACTGTGTCTGAATTCAAGAAAGCGTGGGACAGGCATGTGGGATCTCTTAGGGAGAGGAAGAGATGGTGGATGCTGCGAATGGGCAGACTGTATGGGCCATTTAGCCTTTATTTTACAAATATTTGTATTTTTTACTGTATTATTGTATTTCGCTGATTGACCAGCTCTTTTTAGTGTAAACCGCCTAGAACTTTTGGTTATGGCGGTATAAAAGAATAAAGTTATTATTTATCTGCTGTCAAGTTTCTATGTTTCTAGGTACTTTCTCTTTACTTGGTGGGCTCACAATAAGTTTTTGTACCTGGTTCAATGGAGGATTAAGTAACTTGCCCTGGTTCACAAGGAGCTGCAGTGGGAACTAACCTAGTTCCCCAAGATCTGAGTTCACTGCGCTAACCATTAGGAAATTAGCACCTCATAATTGACTTAAATAAAAATTAATCGGATAGTAGACACCTACTAGAAAGAATTGGTTAGGGGCGGATCCATGTAGGCTCCTGTTTTGGACTTAGGCATTTAGACCAAGAAAACCCTGGCGTAAATAGAATGTGCCTAAGATTTGGATGTCTACCAGTGCCACCAGGGGGCGATTCTGTAAATGGCAACTAACTTAAGAATCATATGCGCTGCATTCCTCAGCGCATATGTTTTAGACACCATTTATAGACTCAGGGCCCTAGTGCGTACATGCTAGTATTCTATAACCAGCACGTGGAAACGGCTGACTTATCCCCAACCCACCCATGCCCTTCCCAGGTCCACGACACCCTTGAACATGTATGCAATGGATTTTGGACACACAACTTACATAATAGCGACTATGGGCAGTTATGCACGCAACCACAAGTTAGTGCTAATTAGTGCCAATTAAGCACTGAATGGACTCAATTCTATAACTGTATATCCAATTGTGTACCTAACTTCAGACACTATTTATATAATTTGGGAGTAGGAGTCAAAGGCCTAGATTCACTAACCCTCTGATCCGTATCCGATCCGTGTGCGATTGGAGGCAGGCCGACCGATTCGCCAACCATCTGCATACAAATGGGGGCGATTGGAGGCACGCCTCCAACTGACTGCATGGATCAGATTGAGCCCTGACAGTAGTAACAGGAGAAGCAGCCTCCTGTCACTGCTGTCAGGGCTCTGCCGGCTTTTTAAATTTTTTTTTTTAATTGGGCTGATATTTTGCATGTTTTACACATGCAAAATATCAGCCCGATTTTAAAAAAAATTAAACTCCCCTCCCTCTCCCGACAAGTGCCCCTTCCCCTCTACCTCACCGAACCAAAAAATACCCGGTGCAAGTGTCTCACTCCCACCACCCCCCAACTGGCCTACCGCATCCCTGACCGGCCCACCCCTGGTCGGGCCAGGCCAGCCTGCCTGCACCGACCCCCGTACCTTTAAAATAGTTGGGAGCAGGAGGGGTGCCCGGTCCCTCCTGCTCCTTAGGCCTCCCTCCGTGATTCTTCAGGAGTAGGAGGAAGTGCAAAGTCCTCCTGCTCCTGCTGCTCTCCGGGGCCGCTACGCAGTACGGGCCTTAGGCCATGCCCCGGTGCATCATGTGATGCATGGTGAGGGGCTAAGGCCCTGATTGGCTGAGGCACCTCAGGCTCCTCCCTTGGGAGGGGCCTAGGGCACCTCAGCCATTCAGGGACTTCCTTAGGGAGGAGTCTAAGTAAGTCCCTGGTTGGCCATAAACAATGGCATAATAACATAACATAACTTTATTCTTCTATACCGCCACAATCTAACGATTTCTAGGCAGTTTACACAGAAGAGAACTGGACAATCAGAAAAATACAAAATATCAGTAATAAAAGTACATTGTACCTAGAATATAAACAATGTATAATTTTTGCTATGAGAAAATTTTCAGTTAAGAAATGAATTTATCAAATAGACAGCATGGCTCCGCTAATATAGTTACCCAACCAGGACTGTTGTTTACTTGCTTGAAATGCAAGCATCCTATCCAAAAAAGACCCGTATCTACAGCCTGTGATCTTTGGATAGACGACTAAATTGTAATTCCTGGTTGTCCTCGTAGGGCTATATAGCATGAAATAAGATAGCAGTTAGATAGGGGCCAATCCCCAAACCAGCTTAAAGCAAATACAGGAGAACTTAATATGATTGTGCTTGAGGAATCAAAATACTTAACCAAGAATTAATTTTTCCTGACTGAAAGGCAAATGTCTTTTCCAAAAACCTCTTATAACAACAAGCTGTTACAGAAGGATATATGAACATACAATTTGGGGGGGTATTTTTGTTAGATTTATAGTTAAATTGGTAGGACAGGTATCCTGGAGCTAGACCAAACAGTGCCTTAAAACAAATGCAACCAAATTTGAACAGAATGCTTGCCTCAAATGGCAGCCAATGAAGCCATTGATAAAATGGACTCACATGATTATATTTTTTCAACCTAAAAATCAAAAGAAACCGCAGTATTTTGTATTACTCATATTTTATTTTAAAAAATTTATGAGATGCCAAGTAAATAATACTACAATATTATCATCTCAGTCACTCCTTCTTTACTCACATTCTTGGTTAAGGTGAGTATATTTAGGTCTAGCCTTAGGACTACAGGGCAGAAATTTAAACACATCACTTATTCAAGCAATTGTACAAGCAAGAATCCCAACTGAGCAAGAGACAAGGCAGGAGTCGAGATAAAACATGGACAGGAATCTGGCACAGGAACAGGAATGAGATGAAGCCAGAATAAGACACATGGCAGAACCTAAGACAGGAAACAGCAGCACAGATTATGAAGTGAGAATCAATGACCCAGTGATAAGCCAATCCAGAAAACCCTCCAACAGTAGCAATCAAGACAAGAAACAGAGAACCCGATATTCAGCCCAAATAACTCCTGCAATTGGCGCTGACCATGGATATTCAATGCTAGGCTAATTCGGTGACCAGCACTTAATATCCAGGGGTGTTTTGACCACTAAAAAGTTGATTGGCTAAGTTTATAGTAACCAAAAATAGGACTGCTATTTACACGGTCCAATTTAGCCACTAAACTTAGCTGCTCAGCCCTAAAAATTGCCGGTTATCACGTGATATAGCCGGTTAACTGTATGGCACTGTGAATATTCAGTGGAGATAATCAGTTATCTTGCACTGAATATTTGCATTTAACCGGTTAAGCGCTAACCAGTCAGTGCCGTTTCTAGCCAGTTAAATAGCACTGAATATCAGCCGGAGAAAGCCCACACCTGAAAAAGAAAAGACAAAAAACACCCCCGTTCCATGAAGGCACACAAACGAAAGGAACAGCGCCTCCTAAAGGAATGGAGGCTCATAGCCAGGTCTGTCCCTGTGCTATGCCTCTCCTCCACTCTCGCTTAGACCATTCTCTTAAGATCAACCAATCTTAGAGCCCATTTTCAGCATGGATGTCTTTAAAAAAAAGCTCCACAAATCCTGACAGGTCCTGGCATCATGTTCAAGACATGTGTTTCCTCTGAGAGGCCTCACTGTTGAGTTCACCGATATGAGTCATATGAGAAATTCCTATAACCTAAACCAGCACTGCCGTTATAACTCAAACTTATTAAATCAGCACTAGATCACCATCTACTTCCTGCATTGAAAAAAATTCCAAAACAGCAATGCTTTACTGTACTTCATTTCTAGAGACCATGGCATGTGCTGATTTTACACTGTGATAAAATGTATACTGATGACATCTGTGAGAAGGGCAGTTCTTAATTCCAGATATACTGTACAGCTGATTTTGATATGGTCCAGGCAAACAAATAAATGTAGACCCTCAGCTCAACAAGCAAAAAACCCAAAAACAAATTAAACTGGCATATTTTTAATGGATAGAAGCTGGGAATTGTATTCCCCAATTAGAGGGTAATTCTATAATGTGAAGATGCTGAAGAGAAAGCCCAGAAAGGCCTCGACGACGAGGGAAGCACAGCACAACGGAGAAGTCGTGAGGATGAGATGTCAATAATTTAGCCACGGCTGTAAAGTTCACTTTATTAATGGTAGCACTGTGAAGACTTGAACACTCGACACTGACAGTGTTTCAGCAAATATGCCTTTGTCAAGAGTCTCAAAGGCTGATTTCTCTATCACATGAATAGAGCATTAAGCCCAGGTCAATGGTTGGCGCGAGCAGAGAAAAAACTTGACAAAGGCATAATGGCAGAAAAACTGTCAGTGTCGAGTCTTCACTGCTAATAAATTGAACTTTGAACTTTACACCCGTGGCTGAATTATTGACATCTAATCCTCATGACTTCTCCATTGTGTTAATTCTATAATGTGGCAGAGAATGCACTTATGTCGAGACACAACCATTACCAACAGCCCTGTATAATTTATGTGCATATATATGTACTCTACCTTTTCACATGTCTACTGGCAAAGTACATACGACAAGAGCATGCTAGTATTCCGACATAGGTCATTACACGCTTAAGTGCTCACATGCCTTCCTGCTGCCTAAAGCTACGTACCTCTTTACAGAATCCCCCCATGGAGGGCAACTGTATAGAATGGTGCCTAAATTTAGGCCCTCTTTTACAAAGGCGCGCTATGCATTTTCCCGCAGATTTAGCGCGTGCTAAATCAATGCATTTGCTAACCGCTAATGCGTCCACAGGATAACATGCACGCTTTAGCGTTTAATGTGTATTTAGAGCACACTAAAAAGCTTAGCGCACCTTTGTAAAAGAGGGGGTTAGGCTCCAAGGGGACAATTCTATATGTGGGTACTTCCTTTTAGGTGCCACGATGCTCCATTGTGAGAGATTATTCTATAACACCTGGGTGTCCTAATTGCATTACAATAGTGCTTCCCAATCTTTTTGGTGCCTGGGACCCCATGACTGTAGCCAAATAAAAACTAACTCCCAAAAAGTACCGAATAATGATCCAACTATGAAGAGCCCGCCCAAGTCATGACTCCCAAAGACAACTTTTGTAACCCTGGTATGCCACAAGCCTGGTGTAACTGCTGGTGTCTAAATGCAACATGGGCTATGTGTAACTTGCCATATTCTGTAAGTTGCATGCATAAGTGGCAGCGCCACCCACGGCCTGCCCATGTGAATGCCTCTTGGTATTTATGTGTGATGCCACGTACAAACAAAATTTTATCATGAACCACAGCCAGAAACACATAAGGCACAGCTATAATACACGTGCTCAAGAATCATGTAGTTTTTTCATGAGCCACAGTCAAAACACATGCCAGAGATGCACTTTTCACAGTACTGGCACCCCAGGACCAGTCACTGATTTTTGTTTGCCGAAAGCCGACGCTGCGCTTGGAGAATCACACAGCGATGTTGAAGAATCCACCGGAGTGCTCGTTTAAATATTGAGAAGCCCATTTGCATGGCAGAATCGGAGACTGCTAGGAAGCTCGGAAAAGACCTTGGTAAGCCGTTTGTATAATCCACCGCTAAAATACATGCATGTTAAACCGGCTGGAACCGGTTTAGCGACCACGTTAAAGGCAACCCTAAGTTTTAAGATCTGGCCCTTAGTGATTTTGGCGCAAATTCTACTCTATTCTTGCACAAAATAGTGCCAAGCACTTACGCACGTAAATGTCAATTATTGGTGCCTAAAGTACGCATATATGTGGCTGGCCATCAGGCACCAGTTTACAGAATGCTCCTAACGCCCCTGAGCCCGTTGAGAAGGGGATAGAAAACAAATTAAATAAATAAATAAATAAATAATAATAATAATAACAACTTTATTTTGTATACCGCCATACCCAGAGAGTTCTAGGCGGTTCACATTAGTTAATAAGATTACACATGAAAATAACGTTGGAATTTACAATTTTTTGGAATGTACATGTCGTTGAAATTAACAGGAATTTAACGAGATGAAGTCGATATAAAATACCATCAGTAGGGATATACAAGTAATATACAAGGAGAATACAAGGAGTATGGTACAAGGAGAATACAAGGAATATGCAAGGAATATACTGGGAATATAGTACATGGAATATACATGAGTGACCGGGAAGTTAATAGGTTTGGAGGGGACCTAGGGGGGGGGAAGGTGGGGGTTCAAGTGTATTGAAGGGAGTAGAAGTCGCGAGAGGGAGTGTTAGGGATTCTGTCTGTGGAATAAATGAGTTTTGAGTTTTTTTCTGAAGTCCAGGTAAGTGGGGGCGTCAAGTATAATTTGGGCAAGCCATGAGTTTATTTTGGCCGCCTGGAAGGAGAAGGTTTTGTTAACGAATCGTTTGAGAGGGCATAGTTTTAGGGAGGGGAAGGCGAATAGATGAATTCTGCGAGAGTTCTTATTGTTGTGATTTAATTTAAAGTGGGGGATGAGGTAGCTTGGGGATAGACCAAACACCGTTTTGAAGCTGAGGCATGCGAACTTGAACAGTACTCTGGATTCAAATGGCAGCCAGTGCAGTTTATAGTAGAAAAGGGTGATATGTTCCCATTTGTTTAGGCCAAATATAAGGCGGACAGCAGTGTTCTGAATCAGTTTTAGTCTCCTGATGGTTTTCTTCATGGCGCCTAGGTAAATGATATTGCAATAATCGAGGATGCTGAGAATGGAAGATTGTACTAACAGTCGGAATGAGTTGTCATCAAAGTATTTTTTTATGGTGCGGAGTTTCCAGAGCACCGAGAAGCATTTCCTGACGGTAAGATCAGTGTGTTTCTCAAGGGAAAGGTGTTTGTCTAGGGTGACTCCTAGTATTTTTAGGGTTTGTTCTAGGGGAAAGTCCGATCCATTCACTTGGATTGAGGTAGTTTTGAGTTTGTCGTTGGGGGAGGCCAGGAAGAATTTAGTTTTGTCAGCATTTAATTTTAGTCTATGGGATAGCATCCAGAGTTCTATCTGCCTGAGTAAGTGTGATATAGAATCAAGCAGCTCTAGGGTGAAACTGGTTAGAGGGATGATTATTGTGATGTCGTCTACGTAAATGAAGAATTTGAGCTTGAAGTTGTGCAGGAGGTTTCCCAGGGAGACGAGGTAGATATTGAATAGGGTGGGGTACAGTGGCGAGCCCTGGGGGACACCACAAGAGTTGTCCCAGCTATGGGAGTAGGAGTCGTTCTTGATGACTATGTAAGATCTATTTTTTAGAAACCCGTTGAACCAGCTGAGAACCTGTCCGGAGATGCCGATGTGTGCAAGGCAGTTTAGGAGAATGGTGTGGTCAACTAGATCGAAAGCACTGCTTAGGTCAAGTTGCAAGATTAGGGCGCTGGAGCTCTGGCTGAAGAGCGAGTGCAGGTAGTCGAGAAGAGAGGCAATGATGGTTTCGGTGCTGTGGCCAGAGCGAAAGCCTGATTGGTTGTCGTGTAAGATGTCGAATTTGTCCAGGTATGTGGTGAGTTCAGCATTTACTGCCCCCTCAGTTATTTTGGTGACTAGTGGGATGCTGGCGATGAGTCTGTAATTAGATGGGATGTTGGGAGGTTCTTTTGAGTTTTTTGTAATTGGGGTTATCAAGATGTGGCCTTGTTCTGCTGGGAAGTTTCCGGCGGATAGTAGAGCGTTGACCCATGACAGCATGTTGGCTTTGAAGTGGGCTGGAGCAGTTTTCATGACATTAGGAGGGCAAGTATCTAGTCTGCAGTAGGAGTTATTGTATTTGTTGTAGTATTTGTGTAGTATAAAGTTGTAGTATTTGTGTAGTATAAAGTGGACTTCTAGAGGAATATGATGCCCTGATGGCCAAGACAAATTAATCATAACATAACAATCAGCTTATATACCGCAGGACCGTAACGGTCTATGCGGTTAACAAAAGATTACAAAATAAGATATATAATTGAATAGAATGAAAATTAAATGACCAGCTGATTAAAAAGAAACTTGATATACTGATATTTTATTTTGCGGGGATGTTTATGATGTTGTCCAGCCATGTCTACGTTAATATGTGGAAATCGTAGGGAAACAAGATTTTATATATGTGATGTGGAAACCGCATAGTTGTATGCGGTATATAAATTTTTTAATAAATAAATAAATAGTAAACAAAACAAATTGCTGAAATTATGATATCTGTGTGTATGCAAACTACCGTAATTACCCAAATATTTAGAGAACAAATATGTTTTTAGATGTCTCCGAAATTCCACATAGGAATTGGGAGGACATAATCAAATGTTCCAAATCCTCGCCCCATAATGCCGCCCAATATGACAAAAGGCGTTGATGGTATTTTTTAAGTTTACAGCCTCTAACAGGCAGAAAAACGAAATTCAAGTGCGATCTTCTCCTGTATTCATTAGTCGCAAAGAAAAAAAAAAGGTCAACTAGATATTTGGGAGTAAGACCAAGCAGAAAGAGAGACAGTTTTCAAAGAATTTTACCCGAGTAAAATCGGCAACCGATAACTGTCCTTTCCTCCTGTGGTAAGAGTGCCATGCTTAGCCTCTAAGCCCATTTGGGCAGGGAAATAATAACTCATGTACAATGCAACCTGCCCTGAGCTCTGATGTGAAAAAACACAAGCAATAAACGAAATGCAAATCTAAATGCTGTTGCATTTTGAAATGCCCCCTGCTATACACCTACTACAATGACTCTGCAGAACATTCCCCTTTGAACACTCTGAACCCTTTTGCCTTCCCTCCACTCAAGGGCACTCAGCACAAAAAGATGTTTGATAACCTTCTGGCGACGCAAGCAGCAAAACTTAACCACTCCATCTCCAACCTGTTGACGGCAACGGGCGACTTCAAAACCCTACTTTTCAAAAAATTTATCCAGATATCTTAACCCAACCCTTCCCCCTCCTCCTAGATAAATTCTCCCCCAAAGCCTCCACTTAAATAATCTCCTCCTCCCCAAAACACCAACCAAGTATTCAGATCCCTGAAATGTAACGTAATCTTATTTGTACTCTAACTGTAATCTATTTGTTATATCACACAGTAACGTACAGTCAATTTAATATCCAATCTACAAGTTCTTCCGGAATTAATCCAGCTACCTCTCCTCCCTTGTAACCAAAAAAAAACAAAAACAAAACTGTTGTAACTTCACTGGAAATGTCCAGTTAGCTCTTTTGTAATCCGCCTTGAACTGCAAGGTATAGGCGGAATAGAAGTCCCTAATGTAATGTAATGTAATGTAATGTAACACTCCTTGGTCTGTGAGCCTGGGTAATACTTGAACTTTAAATTCTTTTCCAATGCTAATCAATATTTCAGTCTGCAAACTCTCCTGATTGCTGAGGATTTTTCTGCTGTTTTATCACTTCACTCGCCTTGGAACAAGTTTCAAGTCTAATAAATTATTTGATTTGATCGCAAAATCATATTTCGATGCGATTTACAGCAAATAGCAAATCAAATAAAAATAATAAAATCCACATACATCACATAAAATACTACTAGACATTAATACATTAGGGAAGAGGACAGTATAAAATACAATATTAAAAAATAAAACAGTAAATAAAATCAGGTATAGGTTTAATACACACAGGATGGGAAACAAGTACCCACATATTTCAAAGAACAGTGCTGCTAATTCTAACCTGAAGAGAGCAATACAGTTTGACCTGGTATGGGAACAACTGCAGTAGAAGTGGAATCGTAGATGCATCCATTCAATGTCATTTCTAGCATCCATTTTCAACTCAAACTTCTCTCATCCCCAGCACAACCCACACAAATAGTTTCATCATATGAGTGCCGAGCCTGCTCACCCCACAATCTGCTTTTTAACGTTATTATGTCAGCCATCTGAGTTGACTAATCTCATGCCCACAAACATAGAACAGATCTGTTATCTGACTTATCCTAACTTTGCAGATTAGAGGGAGGCAGGAGAAAGGGCAGAGACTGCCCCCCCCCTCCCCTCAGCTGTTCCAGACACCCACTGCTCTGGCAGGTGGACAGAGAAGATGTAGACACACCCGCTTGCCCACAGCCTCTCTCTCCTTCATTGTGAGTAGACACGGTGGACAATGCCTGAAATAGCTCCGAGAATCATCAAAATGGGTTACAACTGTAGTAAAGAGGGAAGAGCAAAACAGCTTTTGAAAAGCTAAGTTCTTTCCTACTGACATAAGGCCCCAGTTGTCTCTTGTAAAGGAAGCAGAACGGGGCTTTTCTATAAAATTATAGACTCAGCTAGTGGTTACTGTATATGGTTTCTTTGTCTAGAGAAGATAACATGTCTGCCAATGAAAACAAACAAAAAAAGAAAAAAGATTATACTGCTTAAAAAGGGCATGTGCAGGTTACTAGAAGAGATGGAGGGATGAACAGCAAGCCACAGACCAGAGATAGAGAATTTCACTTCTGGACTTGTTATCCAAAACAAACACTTCTGAGGTGCAAATGCATTTAGTTTACAGTCTGCAGACATTTTGGTTACCCCCAAAGCCAAACCCCTTTAAAGCACTTGAGTCTGCTATCTGTGGAATGTATTCTTTAAGTAACCAGTGGAGTATTCACAGGTCAGGAAGACTGGTTTGTCATCTGCCTATTAAGACTTTGCTGACAGGAAGGGAATGTCACTTGAGATGATACAGATTGCGTTTCATTTAAAACACCCTCGCACAGGGGGGAACCCCCCCCCCCCTAGAAAGGCAATTTTGTATTTTAGTTTCATGGCATGAGATTCTTTGCAAGACACACATTAAAATGTATAGGAAAGTTTACAAACCGCCAAATTAAACTGTTTGGAATAATGTGGTTGACCATGCTGGATTCAGCTTACCATGTTGGACTTCCTAGGGGTATCTAAAAAGCACAAATGTTAAACAAATCTCTGCCAACAAGCCAGTGTGGTGGATCAGCACACCAGTGCCTATCACCAGGCACGCCAGCAGCACACAGAGCCACATTCTCAGTCAACCAAGAGCAGACCACAACTGACAAGGTGGACGTAAAGCAACTCAAGTCTCTTTACCCTTCCACACCGCCCTGGCTCAGTACGTCATGTCGGCGGTAGACTACAACAAATTGAAATATAACAACTGAAAAGTAGTGCCCGGTCAGTGTGGCAGCACCTCCTGGTTGCCCACCCAGTACGATCAGCTCAAGGCTCTCTGCCTCCCATGCATTTTTCCATTGAGTAGAATTCTTAAATGGGCTAGCTAGGGTTCATCTGATACCTTTTAATTAAGGATCCAAACTACAAGCAGCTTGTTCTGGTGGGCTTTCTGTAAAACCGCAAAACCAAACCCATTATCATCGGCAGATGCACAGCAGGACAATGTGTAAATGGTGTTTATTAAACAGCAGTCAGATTTCAAACATATTCGTAGTATGCTCAATTTCATTTGGCTTACCTAGCTTTGGCCTTTCTTTTTTGCAAATATGCATTTGGGAAAAAGAAATGGATTTTTTTTTATTTTTTTGCCGGGGGAAAAATTCCCTTTTTTGGGGGGGGGGGGGATGAGAGAGAGAGAGAGAGAGAGAGAGAGAGAGAGAGAGAGAGAGAGAGAGAAGCTGACTGCGCCTGCGCAGCAGTGAAAGCACGCACTGCGTGGTGGGGAGTAAGACAGCAGCGCCCCGCTCCTCCCCCAGACTCAGCAGCTGGCCTTTTCCCGGCCCCAGGACTATCTCTAGCCCCCAACCCCCTGTCTTCAAGGAACCAGCCAGATCTGTGGCTCACTCCCTCACCACCATCTCAGAGAAGAGTGGATGGATCATCAGGGCGAGAGCTGCAACTTTTTTTTTTTTTTTTTTCTCCACTCATTCCTGGCGCTTTCTCTGCTTTCCACAAGGCAAAACGTCCAGACCCTTTTTTGTTGGTAGTGCTAGTGATGTGGTGGAACATACTGACTGTAACCTAAGATGGGGATGCCATAAAAATAAACAGGGCAAAGCCCAAGAAAAAAAAAAGAACCAGAATCAGCTCTCCCTCCCCCCTTATATTAAAGACAGAAATGGGGGTGGGGGTTGTCGCCTGTGGGAGCCCACTGCCAGGATCATTTCTACTTTGATTCCCCTGCAAACTCAACCATGGGACGATGACCAAAGCTGCCCTTCATCCATTTGCATCAAACCAACTAACTGATATTATCCCACCTCAAAAAAAAAAAATAATCCAACTTTTTTTTTTTTTTCCTCCTTCCCTCTTGCAATGGCTGGATGCTCTCCAGCAGGGAAGTGATGCATCACCCTAACGGTACCCCTTCCTTGCCTTTAGAAATCAGAGCTCCCCTAACGGGCGAGACGGCGATCGCTCTCCCCACCCCCTCCACTACTCTCTGGCTGCGTCTTACCTTTGGCTGCCCCTAGCCGGACAGTCTCTCAGTGCAGAGGCGCGAGGAGCCCGGGGAAGAAGCGCGCGCGCGCGCACACACACTTTCTCACAACCGCCAGCGACCGGCCCGAGCTTGACTGCTGCAGCCGCTGCAGCCCCGGCCGGGGACTACCCCAGGACCGGAGAGCGACAGGCAGACCCGCCAATGGGAAGCGGCGCTCGGGGCCGGGGGTGGGTCCGCTGCCAGGAACAAAGGAGAGATGCAGGCGGGCAAGCTAGGAGACGGGCTGGGAGGCAGCAGAGCGCCTTCCCTCTCCCCTTTTCCTCTGTGTGTTGTGATCCGCCTGCTGCTGCCCATTTATCTTCTGTCCGTCTCTGGCTCTCGCTTGTTTATGCATGCCTGTCTGTTTCTCTGCTTTCAAAGATGTGGCGGCTGTCTCTCTCTTTATGGGTTGCAGTTTATACCTATTGTTTCCAGTTATTCCCCACCCCTTGTCATATTATGTTGCACTTGCCGCCATCCTTGACATATTGTGACGGCTTTATTAAGATGTTTAGTTAATAATATCTACATAAATTATTTAATAAATAATGCATTGCCCAGATTATATTTTCTCCGTCCTTCCCCTAGAGCAATCTGGCAACAGACATTTCGATCACTTTGCAGCGGCCGGTGAGGAGAAAGAATTGTTATACTTTTTGGACCTGGCAGGCTTCGAAGGGTAAGTGTCTGCAATAGGGGCTCTGCTTGAAATTCCTCAACAACCAACATTAAAATAATTCACATTTTGCACGGCCAAATCACACCTTACCACTTCAGCATCCTTCTTCATGTTTCCTGCATTAAATACATATACAAAAAAACCATTAAAAGAATCAAAAAAAGACTGAAGACTCCATTAAAAGAATCAAAAAAGATAACCATTCAAATTTTTGATTTTTTTTGTTGTTGTTGTGGTGCATTAAATACTACATTAAAAGAGGAGTGCTGAATGTCTTTCCTATGGAGGTAATAGGGGCAGACACAGTTTGCATATTTCAGGATCTTCTGCCATTTTTGCCTTCCTGTTCCTATTCAGATCTTGATTTTAATTAATTAGGTAAGTTGTCAGAAGTCCTGAAATAGCGGAACAGTAAATTTCTCTTTCAGCGAGACTTATCTTTCAGGAGTCGTGTGACTGCAGGTCCTTTATGATTGTTCTCTGTTTTTTTTCTGGCTGTGTGTCAGTTTGATGTGTTCATCCCTTGCCTTGGGTCAGAATATACAAGTGCTGAGCTGTGATATATATATGCTCTCACCCAAGACAGGGAAGAAGTGAAATACAACCCAGAAACAGAGAATAATCAAAGGGCCTGCACTGCAGCCACAGCAGGGCTGGCCTTAGGAATTGCAAAACAATTTGATAACAACCTTCCCCATCCCCCCTTCCCCCCCCCCCCTTGTCCCTGTCTTAAGATTTCAAAATTCAAACTAGTATAGAGCGGTCAGTGCTGTAAAGAATTACCAAATGGGAGGGAGATAGAAAGGGAAAAGAAGGTTTAACTTGGTCAGTCACCAGTTGCAAAGCAGAAGTTTGGTACTTAGGCACATATGTGCCATTATTCTAATGATTTATGTGCATAATTAGCATGTACCTGTTAGCATGTACTTTATACCATTCCTCTCCACACCAGTTGTCTCAGGTACAAACGTTTTTAGATTGTGAGGCCTCCAGGAACAGAAGAATGCCTACTTTACTTAAACATAACTAACCCAGAAAAAAAAGTGTGAACTAAATTCTAATCCGACCCATTCTATGGGGGAGCCCTTTTGGGGCCAGAACACAGGATCCAGGGCATTATGATCAGAATATTCAAAGGAAATTTTAAACAATGCAGTAATGTAAGAATGTATCTTACACTGATCAAACATTTTGAAACTGAGATGAAAAGACTCAACAAAGAGCTGGGATTTGGCTTTCTAATGCATTTATGAGTCACTTTCTGAACATCCACCACCACCTCCCCCCCCCCCTTTTTCTTTTTCAGACTATATCGCAGGAATGCTTTTGTAATTCACTTATGTTTTCTTGTACAATACCATTTTTTGCTTATCTGTCCTGCTCAGTGCCTATACAGGAGGCAGTTTGTAACTGGGTGCTGCCATTTAGCTGCTCCAGTGTTGTGTGGTGACAGCCTATTCCAGGGATCTCAAAGTCCCTCATGAGGGCCGCAATCCAGTTGGGTTTTCAGGATTTCCCCAATGAATATGCACTGAAAACAGTGCATGCACATAGATCTCATGCATATTCATTGGGGAAATCCTGAAAACCTGACTGGATTGCGGCCCTCAAGAAGGGACTTTGAGACCCCTGGCCTATTCTATACTGGTATCTGAATCTCAGATTCCATTATAGAATACTAGTGTAACCTGGCATTGTGTGCCCAACATTTATGAGCCTGCAGTTGTACAAACTATGGACCTGCTTTTACTTGAGGCACTTAAATGCAGCAAGGGTGCACATAACTATCTGGCAACCTGACCTTTAGCAGTAGTACCATGAGACTACCACTAGGGTTTGAACTTGAAGCTGGCATAAACAGAAACAACTGAAGATTGCTTCTGCCTGCCCTACTGTAGACCACAGGGATCAATTTTCTCTCTTAACTGTGTGAGAATCCTCCAACTGCATCGTTGCTTGGGGGAGGGGGTGTTTCAATAATCTGTTTTCAATCACATGGGAAAGATAAACTCTATGAAGTCCTCCCCAGAGAGCTCAGAACAGGTTACAGTTTCACATTCACAGTGTTACAATTTAACATTACATAGGGTTGCAGTGTAACACTTTTAATAAACTTGAAATATTCATTGGGTTACAAGATACATTGCATAAGGTTATAATTTTTCAATCAAGGTGTGCAGTTTGAGAAATCTATCTAATAGTACAATCTGATAGTTTCATAGGGATTCAACTAGCCTAGCATGGACATAACAAATAATTTGACTACCATGATGTCCCATGTAAGGGCATTGTTTTTACATGAATGACCTATATCTATGAGTTTTAGTTGATTTAGCTATAGTCCATAGAGTATTCTGAAGGGCAGTTATAGAGGAAGAGGGAAAAGACAGTTTGAAGTTGAGTAAATAGGGCTAGGCAAAGAGGCAGATTTTTATAGTTTTCCTGAAGTTTAGAAGGCCCTAAAGGAATCTGATGTAAGGTTATTCTAAAAATTTGATAGAAAATGAGAGTATGATCGTTTGAGTAGTTTAGAGCTGGAGGGTGTGACCTGAGAGTATGTATAGGGGTATTTCATCCTGGGAGCATAGCGGTCTCTTAGGAGTGTAGGGCGGAAGTTTGTACCATGTTGTGGAAGGATTTGTTTGCTACCATTAGGCCTTTGAAGATGCAGTGTTTGGTTATGGGTAACCAGTGGGCCGAGATCAGTGCTGGGGAGAAGTGGTTGCGAGCTTCTAGGTTTTTCAGTAGCCAGATTACTGCGTTTTGAATTCGCTGGAGTCGCTGAATGTTTTTCGCCGTTAGTTCATTGAATAATGCATTGCAGTAATCCAAGCAAGTGAGAATGAAGGCATAGAATAGTTTGGGAAGTAGTTTCTTATCTTCTGGAGCTGGCAAAGATAATAGAATGAGGAGGAGACCACATGTGAGAAGTGGTTGGACAGTGATAGATCTGAGTCGAGTATAGTCCCTAGGCTCCGTATGTGGTCATTTGCATTCAGGGTAGTTGATTCCCAGTTTAAGGAGAGGCGTTTGTAGGTGAATTTTTCTTTTCTGATCCAAAGTAATTCTGTTTTTGAGGCATTCAGTTGGAGTTTGTTTAAGGTCATCCAATTTTTGATTTTGGATAGGCAGTTTTGAGTTTTGTGATTTGCTCCTCGTGGTAAGTATATATAGTTGGATGTTGTCAGCAAAGGAGTGGATTCTTATTTAGTATTTTTGAGCTATGTCTAGGACCGGTCTAATGTAAAGATTGAAGAGTAGAGGGGATAGTAGGGCCCCTTGTGGTACTCCATGTTTGATTGGTTTTGGTTTGGATAGATTGGTGCCAAGTAGTACACTTTGGGATCTTTGACCAAGGAAGGACTGGAGCCAGAGTAATGCTGTGTTGTGGATACCAATCTCTGTGAGTCGAGTGAGGAGGAGAGGATGGTCGATGGTATCAAAGGCTGCACTGAGGTCTAGCAGAACAAGCAGGACATCATTTCCTTTGTCCTATAATTGCCAGCAGTAATCTATGATGTCAAGGAAGATGGTTTCAGTGTTGTGGAATTTTCTGAAGCCTGACTGAAAGGTAGAGAGAACCTTCTGTTTGTCAATAAATGTTGGCAGCCATGTTAGTGTTGCTTTTTCCAGTATCTTAGATATGAAAGGTAGGTTGGAGTCAGGCCTGAAATTGCTGGGTGTGTTTCAGTTGAGGGATGGCTTTTTTAGGATTGGTCTGATGATTACTAATTTCCAGTTTTCTGGAATGATACTTAAAAATTTTGTACCTTGGACAATGGAGGATTAAGTGACTTACCCAGGGTCACAAGGAACAGCACCAGTGGGCACTGAGGTAGCAATTCTACCACTAAGCCACTCCTCACCAAAACAGTACCAGTACCAGTGAGGAGTGGAGGACTCCTACTCAGCTTAGATGGAACATTGCCATGGATCCATTAAGGGGCTTACAGAGGAGGCATAGGTCCTTGGAGGAAGGGGATGCTGTCCTTTGGAAGAGGTGGGGCTTGAGTAAAGTGTCTTCAGGGCCTGGGAGGTTTGGGGTATCCTCCAGGGAGAGTTTGGTAATATCTCCATCTCTAGCACCTTTAAGATATGCTTCCTGAAAACTAGGATTACCAGATTTTACTATTGTAAAAGTGTTATGCTGGCTGTTTATGAATAGTCTTGCAGACTGATTATGTTTATGTATCCCTGGCCTTGATAAAGAATTTCGAAACCCGTCAGCAAGCAAGAGGAAGGAATCGAGAAAAGCTAAGTAACCTTTATAATGTTAATATAAATTAATGAAAAATAAATTAAAGAGAACCATATAACTTAAATGACAAGTATTCACTAAAACTATTGTCACTGGGACTTATGCGGATTTGGACCGTTGTGAGTTAGGCTGCTCGAGCAGAGGTCTGAGGATCCCTAAAGACATTAGTGCTTTAACTGTACTCACAGAGAAATACTGGGAATGAGTGTTGAGCAACTTCATTACAGCAGACTGTATTGGTTCTTCACTGTGGCCCTTTCTGATGGCTGTTGAGGCTCAAATGAGGTTAGATTGAACCTTTTTTTTTTACTTATAAGTGGAGGGATGGCCTAGTGGTTGGAGCTGCTGCCTCTGCATTCTAAGACAGCAAATTCAATCCTAGCCTGCTCCCTGTGACTCTGGGCAAGCTACCCAGAATTCCATTGCCCCAGGTACCACAGTTAGATTTTGAACCTGCCAGGACAGATAGGGGAAATACTTAAGAGTACACTTCTCCCTCCGTATTCGCTGTGATAGGAGATTAACAGAACCGCAAATACAGAAAAATCGTGAATAACTTTTTCATATGTTATTTGCTGTTTTCTATTAAAAACCATCGTGAATACAGTGAAACCGCAAATAACATGGTGGGAGACCTGGTCTGTTCCTGAAGGAGAGGCAAACCACAGTGAAGAAAGTGCTGGGAATTGGCGATTTTCTCTGTAAACGCTTGGAATCAGTGATTTCTCTATGCAAGCTGATGTAATTTGGGGGGGGGGGGGAGAGGAGCCAGCAAGCTAAAAACCATGAATAATTGAAACCGCAAATGCTGAAACCGCAAATACGGAAGGAGAAGTGTACCTGATTACTATTCAACATATTGTAAACTGCTCTGGGTAAATCTCTTCATGAAAAGGTGGTTAATAAATCCAAGTAAAAAAATAAATAAACTAAACTAAACTAAATCTTAGGTTTGTATACCGCACCATCTCCATGGTCATAGAGCTCGGCACGGTTTACAGGGAACACGTGCCTTGCTCAGTTATTTAATGTGGTCTAACCAGCTACATAAAATCATTATTAGAATAGGAAGCATTTAGAGGTACCAAGAGGAAGCAGCAAGTCTGAAATTTAAAACAAATATTAATAGTGCAGGCAAATGTGTCTTTATTTTTATTTGCAAGTGCTTTATATACGGCCTAAATACACATCATTCCACTGGGCAAGTCATAATATATTTTTATATATTCAAGAAATGGAAAGGAAATTACATGAATCACAGGAAAGAGAGGTTGAAAAAGAAAAGGAAACAGTAGGGGAAAGGGGAGACTAGAGACAGAAAGACAAAGGAAGATAACCATTAGCCAAAACGTGTTAAAATAATCAGATTTTAAAGTTATAGCATAATTAACACCCTCTCCCCAGTGGCATAGTAAGGGGGGTGGGGGCAGTCTACCCTGGGTACCGTCTTGGTGGGGGCACCAGCACCCATTCTCCTCTCTGCTGCCCCTCCTTCCCCACCCCCCACTACCGTGAATGCTGCTTCCCTTTAAACATTCATGGCGTGAGCAGCAATCCCCACCTGCTGCTCACGCACGTCTTGGCTTTTCCTCTGATGTCACTTCCTGGGAAGTTAAGGCACTAATATGGTGAGGTATATTCGAATGAAGAGAATATCAAATGGACTGAAATCAACTGTAAGATGTTATCCCACAGCCTTGCTGTACTTCATTCAACAATAATTTATTTGAAACTTCAAATAAAGTTTCAAATAAATTATTGTTGAATGAAGTACAGCAAGGCTGTGGGATAACATCTTACAGTTTATTTCAGTCGACTTCCTGGGAAGTGACATCCAAGCAAAAGCCGATGTTAGCGCGGGAAGCAGTTTGGGGCTGCTGCTCGCACCGGGAACATTAAAGAGGTATAGGGGAGGGGCACAGGTATGTGGCAGGAGGGGGCGGGGAGGGGTGCCTCTCACTCTCGCTACACCACTGCCCCTCCCCCTTTTACAAAGCCACAGTAGCGGCTGCCACATGACAAACTCTCTGACACCCATTGAATCCCTGGGAGTCTCAGAGCAATTAGCGCATTAGCAATCATCACCATAGCTTTCTTTAAAAGGAGCCCTAAGTGACAGATGATTACTGATGTGAGAATGTTATCGAATTAAGTGCATTTTTGCTGCTGTGAATTGTATGATGGCTGGCTGCTTTTTTTCTGATTGGGGTAGGGTAATCATTGCACAATGATTCTATTTTGATTTGTTGGAAACCAGTCAAGAAAAGTAGGGCCAGGTAAATGGTCTCCCTCCCCCAAAAAAAAATAAAAAAAGAGGGAAGAGGCTTGAAAAGGTGCAATCAACAATTATATTTAATAATAGGTTAAATCATCCAGCACTTCTGGAGGCGTATAATCTCTTACATGTCAAGGTTCATTGAGAGAGCTTTGCCCACTTTGTCTTGGATGTGCCAGAGGCTTTTGGCCATTTGCCTAGGGGGCATTGGGCTCTGTATAGGAAGATGAGCTTACTGGCCAGAAAATGTATTCTTCAGTGCTGGATAGTCCCTGACGCTCCGGTGTTTTGACATTGGTGGAACCAGTTGCATCAGTTGGCCATCTGGGAGGCGCGAGATGCTGGAAGGGCTAGGAAGCAAAAGATGTTGTTCTTGAATATCTGAGAGCCATATCTGCAATCCTTGCATCCAAAAGGTCATAGTGCGGTTTTAAGATGGGTGTCCTAATCAGGGCGCTCAGTTTGTAGGGCTGGGAAAGCGATGGTGAGTACTGGTGGGGCGGGGTGGAGAATACCACTGGGGGATGAGGGAGATGGGGGGATTGGGGTGGGGAGGTGGGGGAGTATTGAATGGTTCTGGCACTTCATCACGGTTATGCTCTGGGGTTTGGTGCGTGAGGAGGTGGTGTGGCATCTTCAGGGCTTATCAGAGTCCAGGGCCTTGAAGTGTCTTTTCACCCCCACTGGGCTCATTTGCCTTATGTAGATTAGGAAGGGGGGAAGTTTAGTTGCAGTTATTCTTATTCTGTCTACGCTTGTTTATTATTGTATATGATAAATCTTTGTTGGTATTAAGCACCCTTGGGGTGCTATGATGTTGTATTTGTTGTTGCTTGCATCAATAAAAAATTGTTTGAACCTAATAATAGGTTAAAAGAGCTCTCAATGTCCACCACAAAGCTACGAAACAACTTGGGGCTGTGTTTCGGCACTTAATAGCCTCCATCAGGAATCATAATCTTAAGGTAAATACACAGTCATATAAGTATTTAGTGAGAGCGCACAACCTTGGGTTGTAACAACGGTGTTTGATATTACAGCACAAGAGTTTGTGCTTCCAAGATTGTGTGCTCTCATTAAATACTTATTTTTGGAAGACCATTTATATGGTTCTGCTTTTCATAATAATAATAATTAGTTTATATACCGCATGGTCGTAAAGTTCTATGCGGTTTACAATAGTTTTTAAAAAAAAAAACCAATAAAAGAAGTTGAATAGAGCTAAAAATGTTTCATGAGGTAAGGATTGACCTAGTGGTAGAGCTCCCTCTACAGTCACAGATTTTGGGATAAAATTGCAGGGCAGCTCCTTATGTCCCTGGGCAAGTCACTTAATCCTCCATTGTCCCAGGTCCAAAATAAGTTCCTATATATATGTAAACCACTGAGTGTGGTTGTTAAAGTATAAAAAGGCAGTATACAACTCCCAGTCCTTTTCACTGGTTTACTTCTGTGGGGTCTGTTGCTTCCCTTTTTTGGGGGTTTTGGGATTTTTTTGTTGTTGTTGTAAACCACTTTTGATACGCTATTTTACCTGGGAAAATGGAATCATAATGGTTTGAAAAATAAATCAGGAAATTGTTTTCCTACTCTGTGCAGTAAACAGGTGGAAGGGCATAATCAAAAGGAACGTCTAAGTCCGTTTTAGTCCAAGTTGCAAGTCATCCAAAGTAAAAAACAGCTTAGGACACATTTTTGATAAATACGTTCAAATTATTTTCTGATTTGAAAATCGTCTAACTATACGTCCTGCCAATCTGATTGTCCAAGCTGCTAAATCATCCATCTTTAAACCACATTTGTGTCCTACTTTTCGTCCAAGGCAAAAACACCTAGAAACAGACCTTTTAGATGTGGGAGGGGTCTACAAAGTGATGGATTGGGCAACCAGACATGGCACCTAAATAGTGGGGTACCTTACAGGGCACTGCTGTGAACTTCACAAAAAGGGTGCCATGTCTTCATCTCACTACAGCTCCCTTATAGATAATGGTGAGCCCCCCAAACCACCTCCAAAATCCCCTAGACCCACCTATCTACCACCCCAATAGCCCTTATGGCTGTAGAAGCCACTTATAGGGCAGTACAAAAGTTTTGCTTTTTTTTAGGGGAGTGCACATGTTTAACCCGCAATGCAGTGATTACAGTGGTTTATGGGCATGGGTCCTCCTCTCCATGGGTCCCTAACCCACCCCCAAGATGACTGAAGCCGCCTCTGTGAAGGTCAACTAGGCTTTCCTATGCCGGATTGCCAGGTGATGATGGTCTGGAGGCAGAATTTTAAAGGTGTGATTTATGGGGTGGGGGGATCGGTGATCACTGGGGTAGTGTGTGGGGGGTCTGTAGTTTGTGTCTGCAGTGCTTATCTGGTGACTTTAGGTGGTTTTTTGTGACTTAGACCATGTTTTAAATGGTCTAAGTCACAATGTCCAAGCTTTGTCTATGCTGTGCTATATAACTTTCAGTTATACATGCAGTACGACTAAGTCTAAGCCTGCCCACGTACTGCCCAAATCCCGCCCTCGACACTACTCCTGAAATGCCCCGTTTAGCTATGGTCATTCAGCGGCACTATGCATGCCTAGGTCATTTTTAAATAAGTCCAAAACCCGTTTTTATTATCGGCACTTGGACATTTTTGACTGATGATCGTCCAAGTGCCGACTTAGGCCTGTTTTTGGACATTTTTCTCTTTCGATTATGAGCCCCTTAAGCTGTATTTCAAGCTGTAAACTACCATTTGGCAGCATAATATTATTGCTAAGAAATGCAATCATACATTTGGGCTGCAAAAACCCGAAGGAAAGGTACAGCTTGGGTGAAGAACTTATGTGCATGACAGAAGAGCAGGACTTGGGTGTGATTGTATGTGAAGATCTTAAGGTGGCCAAACAGGTTGAAAAAGTGACGGCGGAAGCTAGAAGGATGCTAGGGTGTAGCGTTAAAAGTGTCACCACGGAATCTATAGCTGGTTTATTTTCATCAGGTCATATCGTTTTTTTAATGTGTCTCATACATCTTGATACCAAAAGCACAATATCAGCTCCATTGTATGAGCATGCCACATTAGGTCCCCTGACAAAAACAAAAGACAGCCGAAACATGGACCGTGTTGGGTCCGGCACAAGGTTCTATTGCTATCTGCATGAGCAATTGGTATCATATGGACCTTTTACACATTTTAATGTTTTTGTTTCTATATTTTAAATTTTAATGTAAATAAATACTCACTGCCTTACAGATCCTGTGCCATCCAGACGTTTTTGCTCCATGGCCAATTACCACACCATTTAATTAATTTTTAAAGTTGGGCATGGATTTTATTTAGGTGTCATCAGGCATCCGTGGTTAGAGTGTCGCTTATAGAATCAGGCCCAGAAAGCTTATCAGAGTTTCTAGAGAGATGTAAGTTAGCCTTCCCTTCCTTTAAGGGAATTAAATCTGCTGGGAAGCTCAGTCAATCTTTTATCTTCAAGTTTGTAGAGATCTGGAATGAACTTCCTGACTCCATTAGGCTTTTAGGCCAGCTGCAATTATTTCATAAATTCCTGAAAACTTTGTTGTTCTCGCAATTTTTAAATGGTTTAACTACAGCCTCAACGAAATTATATAATAATAATTTTCTTCTTATATACCGCCAAAGCCATAGTAGTTCGAGGCGGTTTACAATAAGAAGAGCTAGACAATCAGTGAAATAATTACAATGAAAGTCGTCGAATACATGTAGGTAGGTTATAGAGGTAATCAGAGAAAGGGAGAAAGTCAGAGTAATAGTCACAATGTAGGGTCATCAAGTACATGTAAGTAGAATACAGAAATAAGGCTTTAAGAGTTAGTTTTCTTGTGCTTTTCTTATGTACTTTAGTTTTTAATTAGTTCTTCCTTCTATGTTTTCTGCTATGTACTCTAGTCTTAATTATATGTGAACCGAGTCAAGCTCCACTGGGAGATGACCCGGTATATAAACCAAAGATTAGATTAGAAAATTGATATGCTGTCATTAGACATAGGTGTGTTATATCACCACTGAGCTTCTGGAAGTTGCATTATTGCTTGCTAGATGCTGCAATCTCTTGCACGAGCTCTGAACCTGCGCTGTGTGCTGTAACCTGCTGCAAGAGTAGCTCTGTATCTTCATAGCCGTGGGATAAGATGATCCGCAAGGCATCATCTGTCTTCCTGCCTTGACTGCCAAATGAGATCATTTATTAGCATAGGATGACCTCTACTAGGTGAATCTAGGGATTGCTCACAGCTCACTTTTATTTATTTATTTGCTTAGTTTTATATCCCGTTCTCCAAATGAAGTCAGAACAGGTTAAGTTTCATGTTTATTTTTAATTTGATATACCGCCTATCTATAAGTCTAGGTGGTGTACATACACAATTTAAAAAATAAGTTAAAATGGTAATGGACAGAGACAAATACGATAAAAAACCAAATATTCGCTACAGAAGAGAAGAAGGGGCATTAATTACATTATGTTCTAATAAAATAAAAGGGAACACAGAGGGGAGGGGAAAAGAAAATATTCCCGTATGCAAATGTTGGGAATTATTTATACATCACAAGCATCGTTACACATAAATGCTTTAAGATTAGTTTTAAATCTTGATAAACAATCTTCTTGTCTAAGATGATTTGGTAGGGCGTTCCAGAGAGTTGGCGCAATGACCAAGATAGTTTTCCATGTGGTATCATATATGATATGGCAAATGGAAGGGATTGAGAGAAGATCTTGTTGAGTCGAGTTAAGCCTGAACCTATGTTTAATCAAAACATATTCCAAGGAGAGCATAAAGACAAAGATTGTTATGCTATCTGTCATCACCATAGATCATTTAGTCACACAGCGCAGACTCACAGAAAGGATTTGTTTGATTTCATTACAATTACTGTTGTAAACATTTTCATTTGGAGGAATTGATTCTCTGGTTGTTAATTAATACAAAAAATGGCCCTGTATCACAGTCACTGATAACTGATGTCAGTTTGGGTACCATAATGTAGCTCCACAAATAATATTCAAACCACTGCATCAATTACAGTACAGAGTATAGGGTTTTCAGCTGTATTTCTCAGAGGTCAAACCAACTTTAGAAAAATTCAGATCTTTATAAATGATCAGATCAGATCACCAGTGTTTGTAAGATCCTCCAGTGCATGAATTCACACTGAAAATGTCCCTCCATTCCTCCCTGTTTTTTGTCCTTCTAGAAAATATACACAGTAAATACCGGTGCAGTTGGCATGTGCAAACCTGAGGTAATCTCTGTCAAAATGACATGCCTGACCCACAGGGGTGTCCAACCTGTGGCCCAAGTATTGTGTGCGGCCCCGGTTGAGGGCGATGCAGTGTTTTCCTCTGCTGCCCCCGTGTGTTTACCGTCTTGCCAGCTCCCTCCTCTGTCTTGCTGCAGCATTTGTGCAGCCCCAGAAAAAAAATTTTCGGCCAATGCAGCCCAGGGAAGCCAAAAGGTTGGACACCCCCCTAAGGCAAGAGCATATAATAGGAGCAAATTCATTGTTGTGGTGGTGTTTGTCCAGCTGGCAAATGGATTCATGGTGATAAACCTTTTTTGTTCAAACAAGTCAAATGATGAAATAAAATGATGAAATAAAAGAGAAACAGATGACTGTGTGAGACCACTAAGGTATGTCAGGGTATGCAAATATATCCTAGCGATGAGAGCAGTGACGGGGGAGGGGACAGAGGTGATCTTATTGTAGAGAAGCTGTGAAATGATTGCATGACACAAAGACAAAGCGGTCTAACCATATAAGAACAAGTGCATCATTTTGTTTTTGTAAATGCTTGTATTTTATGTACCTATGGTAGTGCTTGCGAATAATACAATAAAACATTTTACAGCCTAGAATTTAGTCATGAGCAGTACTTTAGTGAGAAATTGTTTGCACATGTGCACACAATTTCAACTTTACAGGGTTAATTTTTCTAAAGGTTTTTCCATGGTGATGCTTGTTTTGCATGTGGAAAAGCCCATTTATAAAATTGTGCAGCCATTATGACCAGGTGTGGGCGAGCTGTTAGAGACCAACAGCCCATGCCAAGGCCACAAACCCTGACCGAGTGAATTAAATGTAGTTGGCAGAACTGGATACACTGAAAGAGCTCTGGAAAAAACAATCCAGTCTTGATAAACACAAAAGTATTTTATTCAGTCTTTTCTTGCGCTTCTGTATTTCAGTAATTGTATTAAATTGTATTATCTGTTTTTACCCTATTTTAAAATGTATAACCACCTTGAAATAAATGATAAGGTGGTATATCAAATTTTTAATAAACTTCAAACTTGAATAATCACCAAAAATCACTCAATAAGCAAACATTTTCATTTGGAGGAGTTGATTCTCTGGTTGTTAATTAATGCAAGAAACTGCCATGTATCACAGTCACTGATAACTGATGTCAGTTTGGGTACCATGTCTAGTGGCACCTAAATTAGACCTAGGCATCAAAATCTTAGGTGCCTCCAATTTATGCCAGAGGCTTCTTAACCTAATTACCTGTGCCTAATATGGGCATCTACCAATGCCTAAGTCCAATTTAGATGCCTAGCTGCAAAACACATCCAAGATCCGTCCACAATCTGCCCATAAGAATACCCATTTTCTGGTAGGTGCCTTGGGCTAGGCTTCTACCTGAAAGCAGTAGGCACCTTCCGAATTAGGCATCTACCACACAATTCATTTTGCCAATTCTGAGCTCATTATTGCTTGTTAATGGTGCCAATTAAGCTAATTTAAAAAATAAGGGCTAGATGCACTAAAGTCTCTGATTGCCTAATGATCATCGCTAAACTGGTTTGACTGGTTTAGCAACCGATTGTATTTGCTGACCTGATACATAAAATGGCTCACTGCGTGGTTTTCTGCACGATTGCTCATTCTCCAACTCGGCCATGTAAATTAGCCGGCCAACGCAATTCACAAAAAATAGCAAGCACCTCTATTGACTCAACCCCCCCTCCCCCCCAACACATCTAGACCTATCAGTAACTGTGTTATCAACAGGTCTGTCTGGGTTATTTGTTTTTTTTCCTGTGGGCAAAGATGTACCGTATTTTTCGCTCCATAAGAAACACTTTTTTTCTTCCAAAAAGTGGGAGGAAATAAGGGTGCGTCTTATGAAGTGAATATAACAGCCCCGACCCCCGAGGGACAACCTTTGTCTTATTGGCCTACTCGAAACTCTATTTGATGTACGTCTTATGTCCACGTTAGAGACTTGGTTGCAGGCAGAGCTGCCATTGCCTGCTGGCCAGGTCCTTTTGGAGCGCGCTCATAGACTGGACAGGTGGATGGAAGACATGCTGTGGCAGCTCTGCAATACAAAATACGCAAGGAACCACTCTGCTTTGAGGGAGGAGGAAGAAAACAAGCTGTGCTTCAGGGAGCAAGACGATGACGATGAGGTGCTAGATTTAACTGGTGGCGCTGGAGATCATTCCCACCTGCCCTTCACTGTTCACTTCCCTTCTCAGCCCAGGGCAGCCGCTGCCCAGCTCACAAGATCAGAATTAACTGAGAAACTCCCCATGAGAAGCCTGCAGCTGGCACCCGAGGTGCTGAACGTGAAGCTCCTGGAGAAGAGTCCTGAGAGGAGCCCTGAGCCTTTGAGCATAAAAATCCCCGACTGGAGCCCAGAGCCACGCATCAACCCCCCCGGTGCCCGGTATCACCTCAGAAGAGCCTGCCGAACTTGCCCTGCTGAGCCACAGGGGCCTGTCTGGATCTGCAGTTGTTGACTTGCAGTACAGGTATAGTGTTTGGGGCCAGCCTCTTCTTGCTTCTTTCCTTCACTGTGCTCAGCATTGTGAGCATGTCTGCATATATTGCCCTGGCTCTGCTCTCTGTCACCATTAGCTTTAGGATATATAAAGGCATTCTACAGGCCATCCAGAAGTCAGATGAAGGCCATCCATTTAGGGCTTACTTAGACTCCCTGCCTGCCTGCCTCTGGGTGGGGGTCCCTGCTTGACTGCCAGAAGGCCACTAGGCCTGCCTGCCTGCCAGTAGGCCTGTCACTAGGCCACTAGGTCTGCCTGCCCTGGGCTCTGTCCCTGCCCACCCTGTGCCATGTCCTGGCTTACCACTGCAGACCACCAGAGGGGGACAGGGTGCAGAGCTTGGCAGGGAGAATTTGGTTTAGAATATTTTTTTATTTTTTTCTTCTTCTAAATCTAGGGTGTGTCTTATGGTCAAGTGCATCCTAAGGAGCAAAAAATATGGAATGTGTGTAGCACACACAAAAAATATCTGGCCCATTAAAAAAATGCCATGCTGCCCCCACTTCCTTGATGACAGGGAGGGGCCTTAGACATCAGAGCCAATCAAGGCCTTAGGCTCCTCCCTCTATATCCCAGTTTGTGTACAATGAGCAGGAACAGCAAGGAGTGCAACAGGAATACAATTGTTGTGTGGGTTTTCCTGTTCCACTTTGCATGGGTTGGGGGTGGAGGCCCAGATTTGTGCAGTGAATCCTTGGTTGTGCTATACAGTGCAGTCAATGACAAGTGCTATGTGAGTTTGACCTTTGCCTTCTGTGGAACAGAGGGGTAGGTTCATTTGCTGGATCTTGTGCAGTGTTCATTTCCTATGGAGCTCAGTTGTACTTTGGAGTTTGTTGTCATCACAGCAAATCTACAGTACTGTTCAGTGTAATACAATATTCTACTGTAAAGTACACATATCTTCAGCACCGAGATTTAGGTTGCCACAATACTGTAAATTTTAGTGTCATCAATAAGCTGTTGATGTATAATAAGCTGTTTGTATAGTTGTACAGGACAGTGTAATTAATGGAGGGAAATAAACATGAGCAAAGCTATACAGTAGAACAAAAGTTAGTGGCTGTGAACAGTATGTAATGGGGAATCCCAGGCAAAGGTTTCATAAGATGTAATATTTCTGAATCAGCGCTCTGGGGTTGACTTGGAAATGAAGTGAAACTGCAAAACTTTATTTAAAACATTGATACATCTCAGGGACTGTGTTATGCAGCAAATTCTCAAATAGAAAAAAAAACATTGTATACCTGGGCTGCTCAGGAGCGAGAGAAAGGGGACCCTTCTTAGTGGCAAGCAAAAAAAAATAAAAAAATAGGAAACTTAATTGGTGAAGAAACATTTTCAGCTAATAGAGGATATACACATAATGCCAGAAACTTTCTCAGGTTTCAATATCTGGGGAAAGCCGATCCATGGATTCAGCTGCTGCCAACACATTTCCAAATGAGCTTAAGAAACTTTTTGAAAATGAAGGCTACACAGATGAACAAGTATACAATTGTGATGAAACAGCTTTATTTACAAAACTGTTACCAGATAAAACTTTGGAATTTAACTACAAACCTCATAAACCAGTTAAATAAATAACCAGGGGGTGCTGAAAAGTTCTTAGCTCAATCATCCACCTTCCTAAATTCTGAGCTTTATTTTGCCACTGTAGCTGAAAAGAGTGTTATCTTATTTCATTAAGTGCCAATTTGTAGAAAAGATTTTTTTTTTTACATTGTTTCAGATCATTGGTTGAACCATATCCACCTCATTCTCTTCTTAGATGGACTGAAAACATTTCAGCATCCTCTCATATTTTGAACCAATAAAATGGGCATACACATCTCCCTCATTATTCGCGGGGGATAGGGGCAGAGCCAGACCGCGAATAGGGAAATACCGCGAATATCCGGATCTGACCCACCCCCGCCTCCCCCCGGCATCTTGGCCTTACCTGGTGGTCTAGTGGGCTTTTGGGGCAGGAGCAATCTTCCTACGCTCCTGCCCTGTGTAGATTGCCAATAGGAAATGGCTGTAGGGAGTTCCCGTCATAGTCTCGAGAGACTACGGGAGCTCACGGCAGCCATTTCCTATTGGCGATCTGCACGGGGCAGGAGCGTAGGAAGATCGCTCCTGCCCCAAAAGCCCGCTAGACCACCAGGTAAGGCCGGGATGCTGGGGGGAAGGCAAAAATATTTTTTTTTTCCCCCTCCCCCCCAAAAAAAATCACAATTATGTGAAATTGCGAGTGGGGAAACCGCGAATGGGGAGGGGGAAGTGTACACTAGCTTGTTCCCTTATTGATTTGATATTTTGAAAATCCTTGATGCTTCAGCCATCTTAATAAAGCAAAATTGCCTGTAATCTACAAAAGCAACAAAAGTGCATGGGTGACCTGTGCCATATTTGATGACTGGTTTCACCAGTCATTTGTGCCAGCCATTAAAAGGCATTTGCGTGCAAAGAAATGAGAACAAAAGGTGATACTATGTCTTGGTAATTGTCCTGCTCATCCACTGACAGAATCCTTAATATCACAAAACAGAAAAATCTGAATCCTTTACTTACCAATTAATACATCTAAGATTCAGCCCTTAAATCAGGGCATCATTCAAAATTTCAAACAAAATTATCCACGTGAGATAATTTCAGCCTTAGTATCATTGGGAAATCCAAGCATACCAGGGTGTCTAAAACAAAATTTAATCTAAAAGAAATCATATTACCATATTTCCCCGATAGGCTGTCCCACATGATAGGCCGCCCCATTCTATAAGCTGCAGAAAATGCTCATTTATGTTTAAAACCTCTAAGATAAGCTACCCCATGTTATTAGCTGCGGCTTATGGAGCAAATGTATCTTTTTAAAATCCTGGCTCGCTCCTGTCTCTCCCTTGCTGGATGACTGCCAGCTGCCTCCTCCAATCACTGCACTGCTTCCTGAATGGCTGCCATCTATGAGCGTCAGGAGCAGCGCAGGTCATTCAACGCAGCTCTCTGTGCTAGAAACTGCTAACACAGTTTATTAGAAGAGGGGGTTAGTGTCGATGTTCATAGATAGGCCGCCCCGTTTAAGCAAGCTGCACCCACTATGCAGGTTTGCAAAATCAATGTATAAGCCGTGGCCTATCATTGGGGAAATACGGTACACATGGTTGAAAAGGCATGACTGTCCATTGAAAACTGTTGGATGAAAGGCCTTGATAAAACTTCTCCATATGAGCCCAGTTCAGATAGCAGTGCTGCAAATGAGGCTGAGAGTGGACATGACTCTGAAGGGTTCACTGAAGCAGATCAAACTAATGTGTAAAAGATGTACATCAAATCAAACTAATGTGTAAAAGATGCCCATCCCTTTCACATATTACAAAAAACTTCAACATGGACACATCTGTAGAAATTATAAATGACTGGCTAGACTTGGATGAGATTAATGATGCAGATTTCTTACTACAAATTTGTCAGACACAGAAATGATACAAACGATTCAGCCTAAAGTAATAAGAATGCTGATGAAGATTCTGACTTAGAGCTCCTTTTATCAAGGTGCGGTAGGCGGTTAACGCATGGAATACCGCGCATTCAACCGCCTGCTGCGCTAGTACCTAATGCCTCCATTGACGAGGCATTAGGATTTTAGGCTGCCGTGGGGGTTAGCACGTGATGAAATGTCCGACGCGCTAACACCCACAGTGCACCTTGATAAAAGGAGCCCTTAGAGTTGCATGCACCTAAGGTTTCATCTAGTGAAGCTCTTCCCACTGTCGATATATTCACATGATTTATGGAAGAAAATGGCGCTGAACCACTTGAAATTATGCATCTGAGGAGAATGAATTTGCAAGAAAGGTGAGCATTGCCAGCTAAAAACAGATGAAATAGCAACAAATTTACAGTAGATACTATACAGTACTCACCCGAAATTTGCAGGGGTTACGTTCTCAGAATGACCGTGAATGTTGAAAAACCGCAAATATCGGAAGAGTAATGTAATCAGCACTCCCCCCTCCTCATCCTCTTTTGCTCTGGCCCCACCCTCTCAGCAACACAGACCCAACGGCTCCCTCAGGTGACAGCAGCAATAGCCATTTTGCCCCTCCCCCCTCATCTCTCTCCTCCCCGCACCAGCCTCTGACGTGAAACCAAAAACTCCTCTTTCCACAGTGCCCGCGCCCTGCCTTTTCCTTCACACCTGTGCAGTTTAGTGAAATGCTGTTGGAACCACACTCAAAACCTCACTGTCTGAAGATTTTAACTTCAAAGTGCGCAAGCATAGGGGAGGCGGCAAGGCGCCTGTGTCATGGAAGGAGGAGCAGCTGGAGACGAGAGTCAGATAGACAGGCACAGGGAGGACGGTTTTAAAGAACAGTCTCCTGGAAGAGGGGGTGGAGAGAGAGACTGTGTCTGAATTCAAGAAAGCATGGGATAGGCATGTGGATCTCTTAGAGCAGGGATCTCAAAGTCCCTCCTTGAGGGCTGCAATCCAGTCGGATTTTCAGGATTTCCCCAATGAATATGCATTGAAAGCAGTGCATGCACATAAATCTCATGCATATTCATTGGGGAAATCCTGAAAACCCAACTGGATTGTGGCCCTCAAGGATTGACTTTGAGACCCCTGTCTTAGAGAGAGGAAGAGATAATGGTTACTGTGGATGGTCAACCTGAGGCTGGATGGGCCATTTGGCCTTTATCTGCCATTATGTTTCTATGTTTCTGCTTTTCCTTTTATTTCCTCTTTCCAGTGTCATTCTTTCTTTTTATCTCTCCATCCCCTTCATATCCGGGTACTGTATTTCATTGGATCTCTTCCTCAATCCTTTCCTCTGTCTCCAGATCTGGCCCTCCCTAATTTAAATCCTTTCTTTGCACAGGTATTTTGCAGTGGCAGTGACTTTGTCTCCCACCCCTTTTAACCTCTCTTCCTGCTTTGGCATGAATGGAGCAGAGCAGAGAGCAGACTTTGGGCCTCAAGCATAGAGCCTCTGTGAATCATTACCCCTGCCAAAGACCTGGGTAGAAAAAGTATTTAAGGTAAGGAGCACTGGACCTGGGGCCAGAGGTGGTTTGAGGGAAGGGGTTAGTCTCCCCCTGCCATGGCATAAGAATACTGTACTGTACAGTAAAAGACACAAAAGGCAAACCTCTAGTGGTCCACTGGGTCACCCAAAAATCTGGTTGCATATGTACTTTATGGCAACTTTTGTAAGAAAACTCTGGAGGCAGACAGGAGGCCATCGTAAACCTAGTTGTATGTGTGCTTTTTAGGCAGGCAGGAAGCTGCAGATTAAAAAGGTTGTACCATGTACAAATGAGTCCCAAGTGCAAATCTGGCATTATTGAAACAAAATATCACTATGGAAAGTAGTTTGGACATGGGAAATTATAAAAAGGAAGAGTTTAAAATATATATATGGACCTATGAAGAATTGGGCAACAGGATTGGACTATGAGACTGAAAGATCCGTTATGCAATCTTTATAGGTTATGACTGAGTTTGCCCCTAAATTTACATGCATAACTTGTAATTAATTCTACTTAGTGCCAATAATTGCTTGTTAAAACACCAATTTTTTTTAATGCTAATTAGCTTGTTATTCAATTAAATTGCACACACAAATCAGGTATGTGCCCAAATTTGCACATGCGGTTTTCAGCAGTTTTTATAGAATTAGGGGATTAGTGTGCTCTTATTTTGCTAGTGCACACTAAGTTTTAATAAAAGGGCCTCTTTATTTGCTAATGAGCTGCTGCAATTCAAATGTATTCAAAGCAGCTCATTAGCTATTAGTTCATTGTAAGATTAAGCATGAAATTTGCTTTGGAAAACATTTTCCACACAAAGAAAAGAATAACCACATCTCTATGCTATGTAAGTAAATATTATGTTGTGCTATTTTTATCTCAGACTCATTTGCAAGTGAGCCCAACTGGAATTTGTCCAAACCTTTCTTAAAACCAGCTACGCTATTCATGCAAGGTGCTATTTTTAGAACCTAGGTGTGTAGTGTGCCATTCTGGAAACTTACATATCTAGCTGCTTCCATTTAAGTGCAGAGAGTGCATTATTCAGCGTTGATGATTTACCAGGGGCTTAAGGGGGGACTTTCCCAAATTTTTCATGTAGAGGGCTGCCCAAAATGAGCACTTTTTAATGACACCTATACATACCTAGGAGCAGCTGTAAATGCTGACGTTGATCTCTGTAATCATAAATGTGCATTCCCCCTCCAAAATAGGGAAAACGCATATAGTTTTTCATCCCACCCTAGTCCCGCTGAAACCCCACTCCATGACATAGGGGTGCTTTCTAAAATTGGGTTTTCAACATCTGTTATACACTTGTAAATGTCAGTATTTACACATTTAAATCATGAATAAAGCTTCTATAGTAGGGGCCTGTGTGTGTGTGTGACCTCCTTCTTCCGCCACTGAAAACATCTCCTCTGAGTTTGGGCAAACTTACAAGGGGCGGCTGAAACGTTCTCAGCCCAACCAAGAAGAGAATGATGTGGAGCCATGAAATTTACAAGTTATTCCACACTTTTCTTGACACTTTTCGTTTCAATAATATGAAATGAAACAAAAAGTATCAAGACAAGTGTGGAATAGCAAGTAAATTTCATGGCTCCGCATCATTCTCTTCTTGGTTGGGCTGAGAACTCTTCAGCGGCCCCTCATTTGAGAATACAGGCTGAATGTACTCTAGGCAATGTTATAAAAGGCTGTTTATGTACTTAAAAATCTTTTACCCATGGAAATGACCTAAGGGGGTAATTTTATAAAAGCTTATTCAAGCATATATACATGTATACATGCATAAATGTCATGTACAAAATCACCCTGTGTACTGTATGCATGGTGATAAGAATGCATGTACTTTTACAGGACTCTGATGAAGGCCTGTTGAGGCCTAGTGTGCGTGGATTATGTGAGGAATTTACAAAAGAGGCACATTCATACAGATTGTATGCATGTTTATTTATTGAGAACGTGATATACCGCCTAATCTAGTAAGCAGGACTAGGTGGTATGAAATCTAAAAGGAGTTAATAAATTGGAAAGGAACACCATTCAAACTAGGACAGGGTTTGAGCAAGCACACATGAACAAACTGTGATCCGAATAATTGGCATCTGGCTATGCAACTGAGCCCTGCACCCAGTCACCAAAAGTCAGACTAAAGACCTTAAATTTCTTAAAACATTGCTTACCACAAATACATGAAGTGAGGTCATCCCAAAGTTTAGGTGCTACGAAAAAAAAGTCCAGGGACTAGTGTATTCGTAATGTGCTTGTTTAGGGTTCGGAAGAACTAGACAATGAGAATTCAAGAATCTCAAAGCAGTGGCGTAGCCACAGGTGGGCCCAGGCCCACCCACATTGTCCTCAGGCCCACCCAATGGTAACACATTTACAATGTAGCTGGTGGATATTCCCAAACCCTGTCAGTTACAAACTCCCAAAATCTCTCCTGCCACATACCTTAAAAGAACCAATCGCAGGTGACTGATGCATGCTTCTTGCCTTGGCTCCAAAGTCTTCTGACATAAGAGAAAGTTGCACCAGAAGGAAGGTGTGGGGTTGGACCAAGCAGCATATAACGGCCCCCTAAAAGGTATGCACTGGTAGCAGCAGGCAATACAAAACTGAAGTACCAGGGGAGTGGATTGCCCCAGTGTGAGAGGGGTGGCTTTTGACAACGGAGTGCCGAAGGTGGGTGCCAGACTGTCCGGGTGGAAGAGGGGAATATTTGTCCACTCAGCTTGGGTCCAGGCCTACTCAAAATTGGGTGTTTGGCTATACTGCTGTTTCTAGGATTATGTAGGTATTTGGGGGATAGGGAAGACAAATAAAATGGAATAATAATGACAAAGAGCACATTTTCTATAATGGCATCCAGGCTCCCAGATTCTTTTATAAAATACTAACATAATCCAGCATCAGAGCACCCAATGTTTAGGCACCTGCAATTACACCAGTCATGGAGCTGGCATAACGGAGCCTACCTAAATGCAGCAATGAATAAAATATATTTAATAATAAAATCATGTGGAAAAAAAGCTAAAAAAATGCAGCAAGGGTGTGCATAACTTCTGGTATGCTATGTTATCTCATGGTAGTAAATATGGTGCCCAAAGTTGAATATACAAATTTTAATTAACAAGCTCTTACCTAGAATGGAATTGGTGCTAAGCATAATTCTAAAAAGGGTGTGCTGGATTTTAAACATGATTTTCTAAATCCAGTCCTATGCATACAGCCGCTTCTCATGCTTCACCCATGGGTGCCCTCTTGCATTTGCTTTGAAAATATATGATCACTGCTGAGCCATATCCCAATCTATGAATATCACAAAATTAAAAAAACTCCCTCGTCACACAAAAAAATGAAACAAGGGAAAATACTTATACTCTCTAAAATCAAAGAGGTAAGGTAAGTGAAAATCAGGCAACCCTCTCTCTGATAAGAAGTAAAAAAAATGTTTTTTAAGTTTTTGATTTCTTGAATTAATTTTTAATTTGGAATTTATAAAAACTATAATGCAGGGCATCGTCAATTTACATCACAAAGGCTCATATGGTCTCTTATAACACAAAGGAGCCCTTTTATTAAGCTGTGCTAAAAGGAGACCAGTGCCACCCCATGCATGGGACTTTATCACGTGTTGAGGCCACTTTCAACACGATGGTAAAATGGCCCCATTTTCCCTATTAATGGCCATGTGCTAATTTTTCCATTAGTGCTTGAGCACTTACTGCCATCATGGGCTCCTTTTACTAAGGTGTGTTAGGGCCTTAACACATGGAATAGTGCACGCTAAATTGCTGCCCGCGCTAGACCTTAACGCCAGCATTGAGCTGGCGTTATTCTAGAAGCATACCGCACGGTTTAGTGTGCGGTAATTTTGTGCGTGCGCTAAAAATGTTTCTATGAAGAAAGCCTGGGATAGTCATGTGGGATCTCTTAGAGAGAGGAAGAGATAATGGTTACTGCGAATAGGCAGATTGGATGGGCCTTTACCTGTCATTGTGTTTCTCTGTTTCTATTTTCTAGGTGGTAAGGGGCCATGTGCTAATCATGCACTAATCGGTAGCTTGCAGTGATGTAGCTGTGCTGATTAGCAGAGTCCATGCCTACTCTCCGTCCCCAGCTCTAAAATATAAATTCTACTTTTTTAGCATGTGGAAAGCACATACTGATCCCGAAACTACCATGGAGCACCTGAGCGTGCCCTGCAGTACTGCTTTTTATCCTGCAGTAAACATATTAAAAAAGCGTGGGATGAACACAGAGGAGCGCTAAATATAAATGAGCAAACTTTCACAGCCTGAACCCGCAAAGGAGACGGTATGGATAGGCTGGAGCGAGCTTCAACAGCAACTCCAGTAGTTGGAACTTAAGGACAGTACCGGGTAGACTTCTAAGGTCTATGGCCCAGAAATAACAAAGAAAAAAGACATTTTAATGTAATCATGAAATTGTAATGCATGGGATTACAGGGAAGACTGGATGGACCATTCAGGTCTTTATCTGCTGTCATTTACTATGTTACTGCAGCTTAGTAAAAAGGTCCCCGAATTATTTCAGATTCCTTGCATTTGCCCGGCATAACATGTGTACTATTGTAGACTATGGCTTAATGTGTATAAGTGCTTCTTTTGCTCATACATATGCACAAAAAGGGGTGCCTAACTGCATGTGCCTAATTATAGAATTGCTCTTTATGGAAGCAGTTTTATAACTGAATACATGCAGTTATGTGTGTCTTGCATGTGGAAGTGTATTCTATAAGTGCATGAGTGCTATACTGCAAGGGGCGGGGCATGGACAAGTCTTCAACTTATGCACAAAGGCCCCGATTCTATAAACCTGGCCTAAGACATAGGCGCCGAGGAACACGTTGCTTAGCACACATCAGTCTTAAGTTAGGTGTCATTTATAGAATTGTGCCTAAAGTAAATTTAGGTGACGGTAGGTATCCTAATTAAGAGAATGACACGGTGACAAAATTCATCACCGCTCTCATCCCCGCGCAAACCATCTCCACGTCATTCTTTAAGGAGAGAGGGTAGAATCAGAGTTTGAATGGGTACAACCATTGACCCTCAAGCCTTGCATTGGAGAATGCTGGTGTGGGGCTGAGGTTGAGATAAGACACTAAGAATGACACAGGATTGTTACCCACAATTATCCACAGGGATGGGAACAGTGATGAATTTTGTCATCGTGTCATACATTCCTAACCTTAGGTGCACCCTTTTTTTGTGCCAGGGTTTTCTTGGCCTAAATACTAGCACCTAAGTCCAAACTAGGTGCCTAGCATCCTATTAATTTTAAGCCAGTTATGAGGTGCTAATTGCTCGTTATCAGTGATGATTTTTAAATAATTAAGCTAGGCACCCAGATCAGCCTGGCACACCAATCTAGGCACCTAACTTTTAAGTGTCTTTTATAGAATCTGGACCAAAACTTTGAGAATACTGCTACTGAAATTAAGTAAAAGTCATATCTAAATTTAGGCATGCCAATGTGGGTTTATGCTAGTACAGTGTAACCTTTGGTTTACAAGCATAATTCGTTCCAGAAACATGCTTGTAAACCAAAATACTTGTATATCAAAGCGCGTTTCCCCATAGGAAATAATGGAAACTCGCTTGATATGTTCCCATCCCCCACCCTCCCCCAAGGCCAGCGGCGCTGCTCCCCCCCGGCTTGCAAAGGCCCCCCACCACGCGAACCGGCACCACCCGCCCGAACAACTTGAAACTTACCCCCCCTCCTTTGGCACCGGACGTAGCCCACAGGACGTGCTGGTGCCGCTTGAAGAACTTCCTGCCTCTGCCGGGCCTTGAGCATGCATCTGCGCATGCTCAAGGCCTTCTCATGCTCAAGGCCTTCTCATTCTCCCTCTCGCCGAGATTCTCAATGCCGGTTCTCGGGGGGGGGGGGGGGGAGGGTGCTTGCAAATTGAGTCAACACTCGGTTTGCGAGACAATTTTTGCGAGAATGTTTTGCTCGTCTTGCAAAACACTCGCAAACCGGGTTACTCGCAAACCAAGGTTTGACTGTATTCTGTAAAGGAACTGGGGGGGGGGGGGGGCCCAGATGCTGTTCTGGGAAATGGTGCTCCTGGAGTGATAAATGGATATGTCCTGTTATGTAACTGCTCCTCGTGTCTCTATAAAACAAGCTAACATTAGGCACTGACTTGTCCTCTCGGCTCAAGCAACCGTTATAAAATTATCCTCATGTATCTATGAGGAAAACCTACTCAGTACCTGTGGCCGATAACCTATGTAATGCTGATGTTAGCATAAAACGTAGCAAAATTAAACCTGACTACTGGAATGAGACCCTTTGTATTGGTTTAAAAAAACAGACCAAATGTGGAAATTCAATGCACTTGCGCCATCCACCCACAAATTCCCCCGATTTTGGAAATGCCTGTCTTTTATTTAATAAAAATAAAAGAAATGCAAAAGGTAATTTAACAAAATGCCCTTAAAATGTCAATGTTTCCACTATCAACAGGGACAATGTAACAAAACTAAGAGTCAGAAAAGATACTGTGTAAACAAAAACAAACCGACTCTATAATGGTAACTCAACCCACGAGGAGGACCCGTTGTGCTAAAATACAGCTCAGAGGTATAAAACTCTAAAGAGGAGGAGGTAACCCCCTCTTAGGAAAAAGAGTTTATTTTCCAATCATTGCTTCATAACAAACGAGTCCAACTCAAAGGTTTGAATGATTGTAAGGTATATATGTCTCGCTAATGATGCAATATGCATTCAAAACGTTTTTCAAAAGATAATCAGAATTTCTGCATTCAGGTAAGCACTAAACAATTTTTGCATTCATATAGTAAATGCTCAAAAAAGGTACTTGTCAGGGTCCCGACGTGGCCCCGTTTCGGTGTCTACTTCAGGAGACCCCGTCTGGCTGATTAGCTTGCTTACAAATTGACAACCATGTAACATTTGAAAAAAAGATCTGAAATGCAAAAAACAGAATCAAAAAATGCAATAGAGATGGGCTGATACCTTCTAATAGCCCCAAAACCATGCATAACTTAATAAGGCTTGCGACTAGCCAACAGGACAGGAGCACAAAAATGTACGTACCGTTCAGCAGATGAAAAAATTCTTTGTGCTACATAGTGTACCCGCCCCCACTGCGGTATTTAAACCTGAGAAAGGCGGGAAAACAAACGTGGCAAACGTGATGACATCACTATTACACTGGAAACAGAGTACAATGCAAAAAACTTCAGTAAATGATCACGGGAATCAGACGTGATCAGAGGAAAGCCACCCACTCGATTTCATTATTGAGGCCATAAGGGTGAAGCGGGGAATACCACCCGCAGTTTAAAGTATCGTATTGGGGAACATATGAGCCGCATACGCACCGCAGTGCAAGAAGCTCCCCTGGTGCAGCATTGGCAGAATAACAACCACGCCATTACAGATTTGCGATTTACAGTTCTGGATTGCTACAGTACTACCAGGGGAGGCGATACAGCTCGCATGCTGTGGAGAAAGGAACAGAAATGGATCTATGATCTTAATACTCTTCACCCTTATGGCCTCAATAATGAAATCGAGTGGGTGGCTTTCCTCTGATCACGTCTGATTCCCGTGATCATTTACTGAAGTTTTTTGCATTGTACTCTGTTTCCAGTGTAATAGTGATGTCATCACGTTTGCCACGTTTGTTTTCCCGCCTTTCTCAGGTTTAAATACCGCAGTGGGGGCGGGTACACTATGTAGCACAAATAATTTTTTCATCTGCTGAACGGTACGTACATTTTTGTGCTCCTGTCCTGTTGGCTAGTCGCAAGCCTTATTAAGTTATGCATGGTTTTGGGGCTATTAGAAGGTATCAGCCCATCTCTATTGCATTTTTTGATTCTGTTTTTTGCATTTCAGATCTTTTTTTCAAATGTTACATGGTTGTCAATTTGTAAGCAAGCTAATCAGCCAGACGGGGTCTCCTGAAGTAGACACCGAAACGGGGCCACGTCGGGACCCTGACAAGTACCTTTTTTGAGCATTTACTATATGAATGCAAAAATTGTTTAGTGCTTACCTGAATGCAGAAATTCTGATTATCTTTTGAAAAACGTTTTGAATGCATATTGCATCATTAGCGAGACATATATACCTTACAATCATTCAAACCTTTGAGTTGGACTCGTTTGTTATGAAGCAATGATTGGAAAATAAACTCTTTTTCCTAAGAGGGGGTTACCTCCTCCTCTTTAGAGTTTTATACCTCTGAGCTGTATTTTAGCACAACGGGTCCTCCTCGTGGGTTGAGTTACCATTATAGAGTCGGTTTGTTTTTGACTACTTAAAATGTCAATAGCAATAACACTTGAAATAGCTTTAGCACTGTGCGTTTCCAAAAGCACTATAGCCTAAACAGCACCCAAAGTTAAGCACCAGGATGATAAGCTAGTATTCAATAAATAGTGCTCTGCATGGAGCGTTCCTTATAGAATACTAGCTTAGTGCACGTTTCCCCCCCAATATTCAAAGCTATTTAACTGGCCAGAATGGTCGCTGACTGGTTAAATAGTATTTAACTATGAATATTCAGGCAAGATAATCAGTTACCTTTGCTATTTGTGGTTAGTGGCTAAAAGTTAACCAACTACTGTATATCATGCGATAACTGGCAATATTTAGCATTGACAGGCTAAGTTTAGTGGGCAAATCAGACCAACTAAATAGTAGTCTTGTCTTTGCTCATAATTCAGCTGGTCAGTGCTGAATATTGCCTTATCTGATGATTTTACATTGTGCTTTTTCTCTGATTATCCAGCACTTCTTATTGTAAACCGCCTCAAACCATTATGGCTTTGGCAGAATATAAGAATAAGAATAAAAATTATTAACCGGTTAAGTTATAGCCATTCAAAAACCAATCCCCCCTCCCCCCCAGATACTTAAATGCCGGTCACTGGAAATGGCTCAAAATTAAATATCTGGGCTCACTGCCAACCATGGTCTGAATGGCAGGCCTTTTGGGGCTGATTCTATAAAGGGTGCCTAGCTTAATTGGCAAAATACCCTTAATAGGCTCAGTAATTGCTAAAAAACAATTCGGCAATAGATGCATATCTGATTCTATAAAAGATAGGTGCCTATCGCATGGTGCTTAGTGGTGTCTAATGCCTAGGTGAGCGTTTCTGTGGGTGCAGCATGACTTAGAACATAAGAATTGCCGCTACTGGATCAGACCAGTGGTCCATCATGCCCAGCAGCCCGCTCACGCAGCGGCCCTCTGGTCATAGACCAGCACCCTAACTGAGACTAGCCCTACCAGCACACATTCTTGTTCAGCAGGAACTTGTCTTACTTTGTCTTGAATCCTTGGAGGGTGGTTTCCCCTATAACAGCCTCCGGAAGAGCGTTCCAGCTTTCTACCACTCTCTGGGTGAAGAACTTCCTTACATTTGTATGGAATCTATCCCCTTTCAACTTTAGAGAGTGCCCTCTCGTTCTCCCTACCTTGGAGAGGGTGAACAACCTGTCCTTATCTACCAAGTCTATCCCCTTCAGTACCTTGAATGTTTTGATCATGTCCCCTCCCAATCTCCTCTGTTCAAGGGAGAAGAGGCCCAGTTTCTCTAATCTTTTGCTGTACGGCAGCTCCTCCAACCCCTTAACCATCTTAAGTCGCTCTTCTCTGGACCATTTCAAGTTGTACTGTGTCCTTCTTCATGTACACAGTACTCTAGGTGAGGGCACACCATAGCCCGGTACAGCGCCATAACCTTCTCCGATCTGTTCGTGATTCCCTTCTTTATCATTCCTAGCATTCCTAAACGCAATTCTCAAAACACTTAGGCACCTGAAAAGTAGGCCTTTAAAACCCTCACCTACATTTCTGGCATCTGTTTTTACATAAGCGCTGATAGCTGCGATTCTATAAACGGTGCCTAAGTGTGACTGACACACAGCCAGTGCCATTTTTTTAGGTGCTGTTTATAGAATCAGCCCCTTTGTGCCTAACTTTGAGCACAAGCACTTACACCCGCCAAGGCTGGTGTAAACGCTGGGCCCACTGGTAGCAGTTAGGTGTACAGGTATTCTATAACATTAAACTAAAACTAAACTAAACCTTAGGTTTGTATACCGTGCCATCTCCACAAGCGTAGAGCTCGGCACGGTTTACAGAGTTAGGAAGAAAGGAACTCCAATGAAGGGTTATAGGAAAGGAATAAGAAGAAAGAGAGGGACAAGGGTGCTTAATTTCTAGGAACTCTCCTACCCACCCATGCCCTTCCCTTGGCCATGCCTCCTTTGGAGTTGTGCGCTATGAAATTTAAGTTATAGAAAAGGGCTCAAGGCAGATCCATGAGTAACTCCTAATTACTGCCAATTAAGAATTTGTTAACTCCAATAACTGTTAGCACTTAATTGACTGATTAGTTTATGCATCCAAATTTGGGCAACCTATACAGAATCCAGGGGTATTTGAATAATTAGTAGTAGACCGGTAGAACTTTAGCCCTCGAATATGGTTGGGAATACTGCATGCGAATACCATCCCCCACCCCCTTGTATGCTCCAGCTGATAGGCACTGAGGACCTGATTCTATAAATGGTGCCCACTGGCAGCAAACTCATAGGTGCCGGTCTCCACCATTGTCAGTCAACCGCTAGCCTTTGTTCATAGCTTCACACCTACATAGGCTTAGGCATCCTAGTTGTAGGCAACTGGTACATTAGGGCAGGGTTTTCTGTCATACCATACTTACTCTCTGCCCCTAACCACACCTACTTTTCAGGTGGGCGCCGTTCATATCTTTCTAAATTTTTTAAAATTGGGTTTTAATGGCACTGTTATTTACCATGCCAATTAACCTAATTAAAAAAAAAATCAAGTTGCACACAGATTTTGGCCAGGCATCACTAGGTGCCATCAATATAGGTGCCTAACCTAGGTGTCGTTTATAGAATCAGGGCTTGTGTTGTTTAGAAAGTGCATCTCAAGCTGGAGTCTGGTCACTGCTATTCCTGGTGGGTCAACAGGAGGCAGAAAGAGGAAGCATACATAATACTTATTAGTTTTATAGTGCTACTGGATGCACACAGCACTGTACAAAATGTTCCTGCAAGAGCTTGCAATCTAGGCTGATACTTGAGGCAACTTGACTAGGATTACTTTGGGTTCCCTGCTTGTCAGCTCATTGTTCTACTTCCTCAAGATAGCTTGAGATCTCCTTCCAGAACCAGCGCTGGCTGAAGACACGATTGAGCTATCCCGGGAGGAGGGGCTTTTTCCATCTGCTTCTCCTTGGAAACAAGACAACCCAGGCAAAAATCATTCCAGACAACCTTGGAGAACTGGCCTGCTGCAAGAGGAAAATTAAAGCACACAAAGCAACATGATGTTCCCATGAAGACACAGATCAAGGACAAACAAGTGGGAAATAAAGCAACACTGGATGGAAACCTTCCTGAGTCATCCTAAGAGATCTTTTTCTGTCTCCCGTGAATTAGTCGTCAGGCTGTGGATGCTGTCTGAGGCCTGACATTGCTGATGCCGTCTCTCCTCCTAATAAGGTCATCTCAAGCCACTTTTAAGAGTGCCTGCTATGAGTGGTGGGTTGCAACCTACAGGGCATATCCAAGGGGATCCTCCCTTGGGAGCTCCAGAGAGAACACAATGAATGAAGGTGTCTGGCAACTGGTAAACAATAACTAGGATATTTTTTAGACCATTTTGAGTGTTAGTAGTCCACAAGTTATTTTACTGTAATTTGAAATGTTTTAGTATTTTGCATATTTCTGGTCCACCCTTAATGAAAGGGGGTATTTATGGTTGTGTTATACAAAGCTTGTTTGTACATCGATATTGCATTGTGTTGTCATTTTTTTTAACCTGTAAACAGTGTCCTGTAAACTTTGTCGAGCTGTTCCATCCTTAAGAACCATAAATACGAGACGTACTACACTCTTCTCTGTCACCGCCCCCCAAACGTGGAACTTATTACCTGCTCAGATAAGAGAAGAAAAGAACCTTGAGAAATTTAAATCAAAACTAAAAAGTTTCCTATATAGACACCTTTAACTGATTAGTGAGTCTCTTAAACTAAAGACACCTTTAACTGATTAGTGAGTCTCTTAAACTAAGTTGACATTCCCAATCGAAGTAGACAACCCCCTATTGTTCTATCCTTATTTGTTATCTTTACTATATCAAATTGCAGATCTTCCCCGAATTCCCTTTGAAGTGTATGTTTGTCTAGCCCTACATTGTATGTTCCCCTCATTTGAAAATTATTTATTGTACATCGCTTTGTAATTCTTGAAATGAGCGATTTTATCAAATATGAAATAAATTTGAAACATGAAATAAACATAGTGGCTGCGGCTCAAGGCATCCAGAAGTACGTGGATGTCGCCATGATGATGTCACATATATGTGCGACATCATGTCAACATCCGCGCATGTGCGAAGGCCCTCCAGACAGGCCCTGAGCTGCCAATGGGGGATGACAGCAGTGAAGGCGAGGCACTGGCACCGGCTGATTGCCTACACCTCTCACCATGAGTCAGCCGGTGCCTCTTCTCTCCAGTGTGTCGTGGCACACCTGAAATCTCAGGAGGCACACAGTTTGAGATACACTGCTGTAAACTATTGGCTAAGGGTGATCTATAAATGCAAACAAATAAATGAAATTATTGTTGAATGGGATTAGAGTCAAGTGCCCTAGGTGGACTTGTCAGAGATAGGAGCAGGGAGAGGACTCCTGCAAAAGTATTTAACACTTTAGATTTGGTGAAATAAGGTTGGCCCTGTGACTCAGGCAGTAGCGCTCTGGGTGTGAATTCCCCACTTGATGTGTCAACTGGGTCTAGATAAACTGGACAAGTGACACGTTCAGGCATGAGAAAAGATAACGGCTGCTGCTATAGGGGCAGCCTCCATTTAACCAACCTGCGGATGTATCCCATAAACTGAATTTTAGGATCTTAATTCTCCTACAACACCTTCTGCTCAGTTTTGAACTTGGGTCATTCATTTTTCCTGTAAATGGTATATGAGCTATCTACAGCAAAATTGTTATAAATTTTATACTGTATAAATACATATTGAAGCAGCATGCCTCGGTGGTAAGTGCATCATAGAAAACCTAAACAAGAAATGTTAATTGTACCATAATTCTTTACTCTTAGTAACAAGCTACTTCTTCATAACATTTAACATTAGCAGCTGTAAAGAGTTACAATGATAGATGAATTATTACAAGAATAACTTTGCTTTCATCTTGTCTAACAAGATCAAGGGTTGCTCAAGGTTTTTGGCACTAAATGCTGGAAAGGAAGCTTTGAGGTCAGGGGTCAGAAGTAGCTGGAATAGATAAGAGAAAATAAACAGGCCCTTTCTGATTGAGCCCTTGTAGTGGGGCTTTTTCTAAGTTACTAATAGGGTAGGACTGCCAGGTTCGACATTAGACTTTATATATGAACGGGAAGACAGCAGTGTCATTGGAAGGATAATTGTCAACAGCCGGGTAGACAGGCTGAATGAAATGGCCCACCCTGTATGTGGGTAATAGTAAGCATGGGAACCAACAACATACATACTTCTATTCCCAGGAAAAGCAAGGGTCAAGAGTCGGGGGGCAGGCAACCATGGGCATACTTTTGCATTTTCAAAGCTACACAGCTTGTTTTTCTTGGGGGGGAAAAAATATCTGCAGGTAAAATCTCTGCAAACTCTTTGACCCCAAGAAATGTTTTGAGGGAAAATGTACATGTACTGACCATTTGAGAACTGGTGCAAAGTCTATGGCAAAAGCATTTGCAGACAGTTTTGAATATTCTTCCAATACTGGGTACTGGTTAAAAAGCCATTTCCGCCTTGCTGTATTTTATAACAACTGCATTCTCTCTCCCTTTTACTAAGCCACGACTGAGGTTTTTACCAAAACCCAAGAACTAAATGCCCCAATGTTACTCTGACGCTCATAGGAATTCTATGAGAGTCAGAGCAGTGTCAGAGCATTTAGCGTTCCTGGATGCAGTAGAAACCTCTACCGTGGCATAATAAAATGGGGAGTATATTAGAAACATTACTCTTTACAAAGGGGTCAAACACTGACTGCCACGTGCTGAATTAGACTCAGGTATTCTGTGCTGGCCCATTTCTGGCTACTGGTACTGAATATCTGGGTCTTTGGTGGGTCCCAGAACTTATCTGGGTACCACCAATGCTCAGTTCTAGGGCCCAGATACCTATTCAGATAGTCCTTTTACTAAGCTGCGGCAAGTGCTAGTGCATGCTTACTAGTGTTTAAAAGAGCTTACTGCGGGACACGCTCAGCCATCCTGCGGTAAGTTCCCATTCTGCGCCTACTAACCACGCACCAAAGAACATTTTTTAAAATTTTGCACAGAGGGGGCATGTCTGGGGGTAGAGTGGATATTCCAGTACTAACCAGTTTTCATGTCCACATGACTATGCACTAATTAGTGTGGAATTAGCACACGAGTCCTTACTGCCTACAAAATACGAGGTGTCAGGAAGTGCTCCCGCTGTAATTATTTTAATGGCCGCAGGCTAATGGCAACATTAGTACGAGGCCATTAACTGTAAAAAAAAATAAAAAATTGACCATTTTCTGATTGCGGTAAAGATAGTCTTAATGTTTTGGAAGAACCTGCGTAAGGGGCCAGCCAAGGCCACTTTTTATTGCAGCTTAGTAAAAGGACCCCTAAGCTAGGACTGCTGTGTATACAATTAACTTCTGGCTCTGCCTCTGTTCTGTCCCCCGACTGTCCCAGTATTAATTGAATACTGGCGTGATGGTCACACATGACATTCTGTGCCACTATCAAGTTAAGCGCCATTTCATGTGAGGAGACGATCAGCGGGAGTTAATTAAGCAGGAGTGACTCTAGACTGGTTAACTCCCACTGAGAATCAACCCCTCCCCCAAGTCTCAAGGATGGTGCCAAAGAACAATGCATTAGAATTTCCTAACCATTTCCAACACGTGAAATACTGCTTTAATACTGCTTTTATCCTGATGACTGGGCCATTTAAATCACTTCTTTCAGTGAAATCTATTTCTTTAAACAAAATATAACTTCTTGTGTTATAATTCTCTGTCGTTAGAACATAATAACATAACTCGCATCAACATCCAGTGATAATGCTTAAGGTTTCCATTAGCTTAGCTTCCATAACTAAAGTGAACTGCGCCCATACAGCTGCAATAGAGACTTAACATGCTTTTCTTTGGCCTTTTCCATATTGAGGGTAATTTTACAAACCACTGCACATACAAACGAGCTCTTAGAAAATTAGGACAAGCCTAGAAGAATGCATTGTGCAAGCCAGTGTGCCTTTGCTGAGTAGAATCTGGGCAGTCATATTTTACATGCTTATTTTATAAAATACAGATGATTGTGGGAATTTTATGTTCATTTACATGAGCTCTCAAGCAGGTGTAATTCCCCCCCTCCGCATTCAATCTATGTATGATTTTTGCAGGATTTTTAGTAGTAGTTTACAAAGACATATAGGTGACCAGGTGCCTTTGTGGAATAAGCTACAAATAAGCACCTCCCTTCCCTATTAATCTAGGTGCTGTTTTACAATACAAAACTACCCTCTTTGGGGGTAATTCTATAACTGTGTGCCTGAATTTAGGGGTCCTCTTGGTGCCTGTTCTCTAAAGGAGAGCAGGTGTCTACTTTCCTTTATAGAATGCCAGTGTAACTCGGTATTAACATGCATATGTTCTCAGGCACAAGCACTTACGGCAGCTGCAGGGTTGATTTTACCACTGGACCAGGTGAGGTACTGGCTCAAGGCACCAGCCATAAAGGGTGCCAAAATCCCTAGCCACTGATGTCACTGCCAGTGCCTCAACTGGAGCAACAGTTATGTGTTCAGCCCCCTCCCCCCCCCCCGTTTGGCATCTCCAGTCTATCTCTCCATCCCCTACATGCTAGCATCACTCCCTTATCCCCTCCTCCACCCATCATTCTACAAGCCTGCCAGCAGCAACATGAAAAGAGGCAGCCTCTGGGTGTTTCTTCAGCCAGTGTCCCACCTACAGAAGCTGCAACAGAGGAGGGATTGACAGAGAGAACACCCTGGGGATGGCCAGAGACTGCCTCTTTTCATGATGTCAACAGGTTTACAGGACTGCAGGGGGAGGGGGTGGGTGGAGCCAAACTGAACCACAAGGAGAGGAGTGCCAATTATGGCAGAAGGAAGTAGGGTGCTGCTAATATTGACAGAAGAGGGCAGGCACTACCAATATAGGGAGCGGGGCACTGAAAGCAGTTGGCTCATAGCTCGAGCTGACCCTGTAGTGCTGGTGTAAATTCACCTAAATGTTGAAGGTACACATGTAACTTGCACATAAGCATGAGACCCACTCACGCTGCCCCCAGATTCCACCTAGATTTACATCTACCTGTACAATACACACTATATAAGATTTGCGCGCATTTATATGTGCATTTGCACACATATGTACATATATATATATATATATACCATTATTCTAATCAGTGTATAAATGACCAGCATGTAAATATTAGCACCTTTTATAGAATTACCCCCATTATGTGTTTTCAGTCTGTCATCTACTAAGATCTTTATAAGCACTTTCATTTACTTTTGTTATCATCATCATCACCACAGTAATAACTGTCCAGTAATATATCTTGAAAACTCTGCTGGATTGTCTGCCTGAGCTGAACCCTACACTTCTTCACTTTAAATCTTGAGTTGGGTTAACCATTGACTATAAGCAACAAAGCTACACTTTGGGTTTGATTCAATAACTCCCTTGCTCCCCACAGACACAGAACAGGAGAAAACCTTACTAAATTAAGAGTGATGTGAAATGGGTAATCATCAGGAATTACTGTAAGAAACCATTGGCCATGCAGAGTTAGCAAGGGATGTCAATTCAGATGCATGTTCCTATGTTCTGGTCTTTTCCCTTTTTTTTTATCATGAATCTGGACAGTGGGTTCAGCAGTAAGTAAAGATGATGGCAAGACTGCTTTGGCTGACAAAGAGTTGAGGGGTAGTGGGGTCCTTGGAGAGATCAGAAGAGCAAGGCTTTTTTCTTGAGGTCATTTCTTTTCCAAAGTGCCAGACGGTCAAATTCTTCAATAGTCATTCCGAAGACCTCTTGGAACTCTTCAGGGGACAAGTGTCTCTTAAAAGCAAAAATGCAAAAGTACTGTAAGTGTATGTTATTGTTACATCATATTGATGGTAAAGATTAACAGAAGCTGCAAATGTTATATCAGGAAGGCATGAATATAACGAGAGTGGTTTCAAAATATACTACATATTGCATACTGTGCCATGGTCTTAACATACAACCTGAATTTTCCAAGTGCAATCAGATGGATTTTTTTTCTTTTATAATTTTGCATGCAGTATGTTAAACTCGTCTTTGTACTTTGTGCCTACTTCTTCATGTGGTGGCCCACAGAATGTCACCTACACAAGTGTTATAGAGACATAGAAACATGATGGCAGATAAAGGCCAAATGGTCTATCTAGTCTGCCCATCCGCAGTAACCATTATCTCTTTCTCTCTCTGAGAGATCCTATGTGCCTTGTAAATTATATATGGAATGATACAAAATTTCATATTGGTTTATCAGCTCTCATGAGACTGAGGGCTCAGGGAGGTTTGGGCTTGCTAAGTCTTAAATTATTCTCTCAAGTTGGTCAAATGAGACATATTAATGATTGGATCAGAGACATTACGCACTTCTCAGTTACACCACAAGAGCATTTCCTGTATATCCCATTCACTTTAGTTATTGTTGCATACTAAGAGATTGCCACCAGTTTTTTTGCCCAGAGGAGAACCTTTTTTAAACACTTTGAAGAGAACAAGGGAGAGAATTTGCAACCTTCTTAAAATATCGTTTACACTGACACCATACCTGCCACTTCTGGGAAATGGATTACAACTCGTTCCTGGATTACAACTTTCTTTGCATAATAAATGGTGGGCAAAAGGATTGAAGTATGTGTTTCAAGTAGTTACTCCATCGGGAATCATGCAGACTATGCAGAATTAACCACTGAGTTCAATTTGAGAATTAAGGATTGGTTCACCTATAAACAATTGTTATCTACGCACTTTGCCAGCTGATTGCCTAACGGACTTGAGACAAGACTCTTTGTCTCTCAACTCAAATTCTTATGCCTTACGCCTCACAACTCAAACTTAAATTCCATTGAGATTTCATCACAAGTACCTCCAGGAATATTTGAAAGATTTGCCTTATGAGATGTATGCACAAAAATGGTCTCAGGATTTAATTGTACTGTGGATGACACTGCACTTAAGACTTGTATGTTTCATTGACATAAACTAACACAACAAGTGACTATGTTTGAAATGAACTATAAATTCCTACTGCGCCTCTACAGATCTTCTGTATATCTTTATAGAGCTTAGCAAACACTATGGACAACTGTCTTAAATGCAGTCTCAAGCAACTTTGGGTCATCAATTTTGGGACTGCCCATATGTATATTCTTTTTTGGACACTATTATGTACTCATATTTCATCCATGTGGAACTGCACTTATGCTCAGCAAACCCACAATATTATTCTCAAAAACTAGCCCTCAGCGACCTACACCAAAAGGTTTTCAGGACTTTTTGAAGCGTGCAATTCTTATGGGCAAGAAAAGTGTATTAGTTTCACTGGATAAAAGCTGTATCACATTAGCATACACTGATGATTCAGTTGGCATCTATGGAATGTTTATCTTTCAAAAATTTGGATACCAGTTTGGGGAAAAACTTGTTCGATCTGGGAGTTCTTATGGCTAATCTGACTCCCTCAGCTAGAAGACATTTGTTAAACACATAAACTGCTGTTAGGGTACAATGGAATAACTGCTCAGTTTGCTAGTAGGGTTTCTTGGGAATTAGGGTGGGGGAAGTTAGGTATTTTTTCTACTAAAATGTTTTCACGTTATTTTTGTTTATATTTTGTGCAATTTCAATAAAAATATTTAAATGTAAGATGGACTTGGGAAAATCCAGTGATTATTCCTCAGATAAGCAGCATAAAATCTGTTTTAATGCTTTGAGATATTGCCAGGTACTTGTGATCTGGATTGGCCATTATTGGAAACAGGATACTGGGCTTGATGGACTTTTGGTCTATCCTAGTATGGCAACTCTTATGTTCTTATACCTACCAGTAAAATGTACTACTTTGCCAATGCATATAAAACTGTCATGCTAAGAAAGTTATCTTGATCTGAATTTAATATATGTCACCTGGGGAGGTGGGTGTCACTAATCCTGGTGTCATTTCTACTGTGGACATGCTAAAGCTATAGGGAAGTTTGTGCCCTGGAATCAGCAAGAGATTATAGAATGATATGATTAATTTTGCTGGATATCTGGAAATAAGGATTACTTCTTAAAACTCCACTTTGAATTTGGCTTTTAGTAGCATGATATGATTAATTTTGCTGGATCTAAGAAGTAGGAAAAGTATGGCTTCAACTCTGGATATAAGGCTTATTAAATGTATTCCTTAAATTAAATTTTAAATGAATCTAGGCCCTCTGCTTTCAGAATCCTGAAAAAACTGAAACAAAAGAAGTAAATTGCCCAGTGGATTACAAAAGGATGGCAGGGAATTCTACCCTCCAAGATATGCACAACAAAAGGACATCAGCCACTGACTGTCAGTCTCCAAGATATACACAACAATCAATGAAGCATGAACAATACCTAGCAATCAGAGGTTGGGATGTGACAAAAGAGACCTCAGCTACCTAAAACTCCCAGATAATGACTCTCTTTAATCCCATCACAGCTCTGCTCAGCCAAAAAGCATGTGACCAGCCAAATCACCAGACCTAGCCAAATCACAAGACCTAGCAAGAAACCAATTTTCAACTATCCTGAATTTTGATTGGACTACTAAATGTACCACCTGATTCCAGCCCCTGTAGTCCATAAAAAGGGGATATTCAACTAAGCTCCCTCCTCTTGGGATCACCACTCGATTTGCAACACACCTTGCTGGACATCTCCTCTGCACCTAAGTCTCCTCTCCCAGTCATTATGCAACTAGAGAATTTTTCTTCCAGCAAAGGACCATCATTTCCTCAAGCTATCCTCTGCAGACACAAGACCTCCATTACCAGAGTGAGTTACTTTCTTCCAGCATAATTCATCATTTAGCTTTTCTAGCAATTTATTTATTTTATTTTAAAAATTTCTTACAACCTAAAGTCAGTTGCTACCTTATAACAAGAGTACGCTTTGCTGCCTGCAGATGTATTTTCTTACTTACAAGTTAAGCACTATATACAAAGTCTTCCTTGGGAGGATCTCACAGAAGATGTACAGGATGAACTAGCCATTTGTTACACCTTGGGAGCTCAACTCCTGGTTCCACTAAGATTTCACCATCTTTATCTTCGGGATTACACCACAGAATTGCATTATCCTAGCTATGTTTCTGCTTGGAACACTGATCTGGGCATACAGTTATCGATTATGGATTACAAAAAACATGTTCTAGCATCCATTTGAGTCTCTGACAATGTACTACACTGGGAACAGCATTACAAGTTTGTGTTGTGCCTTTATATAGCACCCAATAGAGTGCGTCATGTGGGACTATCTCAGACTGGAACTTGTCCTAAGTGTGGCCATGTACTAGCTACTTTGCCCGGTGATTTTGGCGCAGCCTACTTACCTATGTTTCCTCTATCTGGACATGTGGGGTAAAACTGGATCCCTTGCTATTGTTTGATTTATTTTTGTTGTAAGCACCAGTTCCGCATGGCTATCGCCCTTTTTTGCAGCGTGCAATTTTGATGGGGAAGAAGGTAATCCTACTTAATTGTCTTTCTCCAAATCCTCCTTCTCTCTCCCAATAGTGGATGCAAATGCTCACTTTACTCATGATGGAACGGATACAATTTCAGGACTTTGATTCTTCCTTGGGCCGTCATTTTAGGCGGATATGGCGGGCATTTTGGACTACATTGACCCCCCCAGAGTACGTAGTTGTCTTTTGAAAAGATAGCAGATTTGTAAAGTTGCAGGCACTCCTCTCTTATTGTTTTCTGATATTTTGGGTGGGGGGAGCTTTTGGGGATGATTTGTTATAACTTGAACATATTACTTGCTATTTCTGTGCTTTATAATTTGAAAACTGTTGGACATTTGTTGTGTGGTTTTTGTTGCTTTCTTGATGCTCAATAAAAATGATTTCAATATATAAAAATTTCTTCCCCGCGTATCAACTAAGCGGGTTACAGTAGAAAACATACATATTCAGGACACTCAAACATATTATAATCTATGCATCCTATCCTATTCTTCCAAATATAATCGCTAAAACTAGCATAATGAACTATAAAATAGTGTTGTACAGAGCTAATAAAAAGCTTTGACAAATAAAAAAGTTTTCAGCTGCTTCTTAAATGACAATTTCTCTCTACATAATCTTAAATACCTTGGCAAAGTGTTCCACAGATGTGGACCAACCACAGAAATAGATGTTGCTTGTACTCACTATAATATGTTTTGTCTAGTGCATCAATAGATAACTTCATTGCGAATTGTGATCTCAAATTTCTAGAAGGTATATACTGTTTCAAAAGTTGCCTCAGGTACAAAGGAGTCTCCCCATAAATTACCTGATGAACAATTGTCAAAATCTTGTATTCAATCCTTGACTGAATTGGTAAGCAATGCAAATTTTTCAGTACTGGAGTAATATGATCATTCCTCTTTGACATGAAGAGCTGGATGATCTACAACAAACTCCAGCTCAATGCCACTAAAACTGAACTTCTCTGGTTCAGGAAGAAGAACTCTAGCTTCACCCACCTGACATTATTCTAGGAAGCCACTTCCTTAATGGCAAAGGACCAAGTGCGCAGCCTGGGAGTGATTCTAGATGGCCATTTATCTCTCACTGCACCTATCTCACAGGTAGTCTCCACTTCCTTCTGTTACCTTCACCAGCTATGGAAAATCAAACCTTACCTCTCAATCTCAGACCTTGCCCAGCTCCTCTATGCCTATGTACTTTCACAGATAGACTACTGCAACTCCTTGTTTAATGGCATCACCACGAAAGACTTGAAATACCTCCAATGAGTGCAGAACTCAGCTATCTGCTTCCTGTATGACCTCAGCCTCTGCGACCTCATCACACTAGCGCTGAAAGCCACCTACTGGCTACCCATCAACAAGAGATGTGCTTTCAAGGCCCTTGTACTGGCACATAAAATCTTCCACAAGACGCCTGCCTATGTCTCTGTCAAACTTAGACAGTACACCCCCAACCGTTTCCTCCGTTCTGAAGTGGAGAATCGACTCAGCATCCCTCCAGGGAGATCTCTCCAAATGGAAACTGCACTCAAGTGCTCCTACAGCCATTTTATCCCTCGTCTATGGAACCAACTGCCTGCACAAACCCAAAGACTAGACTCACTGATGGCTTTCCAAAAGGCAGTGAAGACTCTCCTTTTTGATCAATAATGACTTCAACAAACGACTCCTCTCTGTAAAATGACTTCCCAATTAGACTCTTGCCCTTTTTGCCTCCTTCTATGTACTTCCCAGATGCATCTGTCATGTCTGTGGACTTATTTTTGATTGTCTTCTTGTAACCCGCTCTGAGCTTTTTGGGAGGATGGGATAAAAATCAAAATAAATAAATTCCAGGCTACTCCTGTGATCATACAGGCAGCAGCATTCTGTACTACCTGTAACACTTTAATTTTGCATTTTGCAATGCCTACTAACAAGGAGTTACAAAAAGCAAGCCTAGAGATCACCATACATTAAATCACCATCCGAAAATCTGATACTGACATCATAGATTTTACCCTTGACAGCAATCTCAACTGAAAGAAAGCACCTTTAACCGTTTGCATTATCTGTTCTTGCATAGCGAGCTTTTATCTTGTGGTATTTACTCTGAATCTTGTTTAATACAATTATTGCCATCAGTGGCACAATCTCCTTGTGCAAAGATCCCTAAATTTCCAGAGCTAACTTTATTGCATTGTCTACATAATACTGTAAATAAACTTACTCTGTAAAATCAAATCTTAGTTCTTCCTTAATGTTCTAAACATATGTTCTTAAATATTACACAGAGCTAAGTTGTAAGTAGGTAGTGCCTTCCACAAATTAACAACTATTTATATTTTCTTGTAATAAGATCATACCTGGTAAATTTCCATAGCTCATCTGCTAAGGTAAACTTCATAGGAGGGACAGGGAGGTTAGTTGGTGGGCCTTTATATACTTGTGGTTTTGGAAGGAAACTCTTAGTTTACCTCCTCCTTTACTAACGCTTAGTGTGGGTTTTAGCGCTGGCAGTGGCGGTAACTGCTTCGATGCTCATAGGAATTCTATGAGCGTAGGAGCAGTTACTGCTGCTGCCGGCGCTAAAACCCACGTAACGCGTTAGTAAAGGAAGGGGTTACTCAGGTAGTAGCATATTAGAATAAATATATTCAGCATGGTTTAAGTAGGTTAAGCTTTCAGGCCTGCCTGTTTAAACCATACTCAGCATTCTGGCTGCCAATATTCAATGGTGCAACCAGTGGCAGACTGATAGTGGTCTGAGCTATTGGGCACAATGGGGTCATGGGCCCTCAAACACCTATCAAAAGTTATTAAATTAGAAAAAAGTTTGGACGCAGAGGGTATCCTACTGTTGTGAGCCCTTGGATAAAAGGTTCATGTGCAAATTGATTAGTTTATGAACCAATTAATTGCAATTAATTGATGTTATCAATTAGCGGAGTTAATTAAGAATATAAGACTTGCCATACTGGGACAAACTGAAGGTCAGTCAAGTCTAGTATTCTGTTTCCAACAGTGGCCAAACCAGGCCCCAAGAACCTAGAAAGATCCCAAGTGGTAAAACATTTTATGCTGCTTATCCTAGGAATAAGCAGATTTCCCCTAGCCATCTCAATAATGGCCTCTGCACTTCTCTTTTAGGAAATTATTTAAACCTTTATTAAACCCCGCTAAGCTAACTGATTTCACCACATTCTCCGGAAATGAATTCCAGAGTTTAATTACACGTAGTGTAAAGAAATATTTTCTGCAGTTTGTTTTAAATCTACAACTTAGAAGCTTCATCGCATGCCCCCTAGTCCTAGTATTTTTGGAAAGAGTGAATAAATGATTCATATCTACTCTTTCTACTCCACTCAGTATTTTATAGACATCAATCATATCACCCCTGAGCCCTCTCTTCTCCAAGCTGAAGAATTCTAGCCACTTTAGCCTTTCCTCATAGGGAAGTCATCCCATTCCTTTTATCATTTTTGTCACTCTTCTCTGTACCTTTTCTAATTCCGCTATATCTTTTTTGAGATACGGCAACCAGAACTGCACACAGTATTCGAGATGCGGCTGTACCAAAGTGCATTATAACATTTTCATCTTTGTTTTCCATTCATTTCCTTGAAATTTGTGTGCATATCTCTCTGCATGCTAAAATCCACTAATGTTCAACTTGTTAAGTTAGGGGGCATGGCTAGGGGAGTGGCAGGGATATTCCTAAAAGTTGAGAGCAGAGTTAAAGATTAGTCCCTTTTCCACATAAAAATGCCTGGAGTTGGGTGTTGGCAAATTTCCAGCTGATATAAACCGTAACCTAAACCGTAACCTTCTACCTAGAATAAGAAGAACACTGACACCATTCTCATACCCACCACTCAATGGCACTCATCGTAAAAAGCTTTATGATAACCTCATAGCAACACATGCAGCAAAACTTGAACCCTCCATCACCAGATTGTTAACCTCAACATCTGACTTCAAAGCATTCCGTAAAGAAATCAAAACGCTGCTATTCAAAAAGTATATACAATCTACCTAATCTCCCTCTCCTCTCCCACTTACACCGACCAGGTTTTGCTCACTCCCTGGCACCATACCCTCAATCGACCAAAAATATATAAAAATAAAAATACCTGGAACCTAATTCATCCTACCGAAACCGATTACCTACCAACGTATGGAAACAGACTATTTGATATGTATAGTAATGTAACCTGATTTATCTTCCAATGTTATTATGTCTACACACTCATTCTGTCATTAAGTCTATACCCTCAATCTGTATTCTCCAATGTCATGTACCCTCCTGGAAATGTCCAGCTCTCTTCTTATGTAATCCGCTTTGAACCGCAAGGTACAAGCGGAATAAAAATCACTAATGTAATGTAATGTAATAAATACTGATGTTCAACTTTTGGCGTGAAAATGGGCTCTAAGCACTATTTTATAACCAATACTCAACCTGGAGCAAAGTTTATAGAATAGCGCTCCATACCAATTTTTAGTTAGGTGTCATCGACTAGTGCTCAAGTCCTAGCGACATGATGAATTACAGATCTAAAAATAGATTGGTTTTGTGCTAGTCTGGTAAGGTCCTCCAGGATCATCCCCACTGTTTTTTTCAGCATGTCCAGCAATCTGATTCCTTAGATCTTCCCCAAACATAATGTCCTTCTCCAATGATCTTTCTCTTCTTACAATGCGACCAAAATAACAGTCATAACTTCATCATTTGGGCTTCGAATCATATAGTAGGTTTGATCTCTTCCAGAATCAATTTGTTAGTTCTGGTGGTTCATGGCACAAATAAAATCCTTCTCCAACTCCAAGGCTAAAATCTCAGCGCCATTTATAGAATACCCTTCAAAGAGGATAATTTTCAAAAGCCACTGACTCAAGTAAATGGGTTATTTGAATTTTATTCACCCGCCTTGATGGTTCTTTAAGTTTCTGTGGCTGTCAGGACCTATCATGTTACCATGCTTTTAACTTTTCTCTGCTGAATACCAGAAACTGCTTCCAGAAGCGAATGCCTAGTTTGTCTACAGGTTAAGCCAGCCCTGATGCCAGCTCGCATGCTCCCGATAGCTATGATGGTAAAAAAAAAAAAAAAAGAGGTGGGGGGGTGGCATTTTCCTGGAGAATACTATAACTCCTTAGTCTGCCACTGCCCTTCTTCCAAAAGGGAGTTCCCACCAGCACGAAAGTGATCCCACTCTTCTCAGCTACCCTGCCATTAACAGGTTATGCTTTCCGCCAGAAAAAAAGATGATTAATGATAGACTGTACTTAGACTTGGCATCTTCACATAATTATCGTAAAAATTTAACCCAAAAGAAAATGAAGTTTTCCTTTTGGAATGAATGAGTTCTCATTATTTTTGTTGTGGCTCAGTGAAGGAGTTGGTCACAATTCTACCAAGACTTAAAATGCTTCTTTTTCTTGACAGACAGTGAATCTATAATGAAATCCAGAATGCCTGTTAATATTTAGATGTAATTGCAAAGCACTCTACACAAATATATTCCTGTTTCTTTCACGACGTTCTTTTACTACATGCTAGACTTGCCAGTAAGACACACCCATATGTCTAAAAGGGTTCTTTGTGTGCATTCATGTGCAAAGCCCTAAAGACATCTAATTGTCCCTATTCTTTCATATGGTTTATAATTATATAACTGCATATTTACAAGAAATATTCTTTTAATTCTCAGTACTGTTATCTTAGCCATATGGAACCGCCTGGATTTAGGCAATAAGTATGAACGTAAGTGCCAATATTCTAGTCATTTACGAGCATATGTGAACACATCTGTTTGTCAATGAGCAGTTTCTGGTGTGTACTTTTGCGGGTTGGCATTCACATGGGTAGAGTTTGGGCGAAGAATGGGTGGGGGGCAGAGTTACATGCATATATTATAATCTAGTGATTTCAAGTATGGAAACCCACTCAGAAGAATGTCACAATAATAGAAATCCCAAAATTCTTCAAGGATAAAGTGAAAATAGTAGCAGCCAACGACAATGGTTCACAAGCTAAAATAGAGTGAAATTAAATTAAATTTAGGTGTGATGGGGAGAGTCCTCAGTTTACACAACTAAATGCTAACCAGACCAAAGCGTCAGCTGTCACTCTTTATAACCATGTAGGGTTTAGGAGGTGTAACATCCCTGGTCTCTCCCCCGTTGTGAATTAATGTGCACAAATGTTCCTCAATATAAATCACGAAATGTGAAAAACTAATAAAACACATTCATACTTGGCTGATGCTATAAACACAGTTCAGCGTGCATAGTTCATATTGGATCATAGGTGAAGGAGTCCAACAAAATAAAAGGCTGGAACTGATAGTAGAGAATTATTCTGTACTTATCTTTTTGTAGCTGTAATAAGTAGAGCAATCATCAGATCGCGTGCTAGCTGTAAATTCAGGGGAACATCCCCCTTCCTCGGGAATATCAGCACTGCTTTAGGAGAGCATACAGTACAAAAATCCAGTGATCCCCAGTCACCAGGCAGGAGAGAAAAATGGCGCTGAACTGTGTTTATAGCAGCAGCCAAGTATGAATGTGTTTTATTAGTTTTTCACATTTCTTGATTTATATTGAGGCACGTTTGTGCATGTTAATTCACAACGGGGGTGAGACCAGGGATGTTACACCTCCTAAACCCTGTATAAAGAGTGACAGTTGACGCTTTGGCATTTCACTCTAATATTTTAGAGTGAAATGGCTGCTACTATTTTCACTTTATCCTTGAAGAATTTTGGGTACCTATATTATAATCTATGCATGTACATTCACAATCTAGGCACAAGCATTTAAACTATCTCTCTGGCAGGTGTAAGAGAGAAAACGAAAAACGACAACAGATAAAGACCATCGGCCTCTTTTACAAAGCCGCGCTAGCGGCCCTGAAGCCCCTAGAGATTTAAAGGGCTTCCGGGCTGTTGCCGCGCGGCAGCTGCTAGCATGGCTTTGTAAAAGAGGCAGTATATGGCCTATCCGGTCTGCCCATTTACTCTCTCTTTCACAAATTCAAATACAGTTTTTGTCTCCACTATCTTCACCGGGAGGCCGTTCTATGCATTTACCACCCTTTCTGTGAAGTATTTCCTCAGGTTATTTCTGAGGCTATCCCCTTTCACCTGCATCCTAAAACCTCTCATTCCAGAGCTCTATCTACAGTATTTAACCGCTAAGCTGCTTTACTGATGCTATTTATGTTATATCAAATTTTAATAAATAAATAGAAATGTAGAAACATGATTACTACTATTAATTATTTCTATAGCACTACCAGATGTACACAGCGCTGTACAGAGTCACGAAAAAGATAGTCCCTGCTCGAAGGTGCTTACAATCTAACTAGACAAGACAGACTAACAGGACGCCATGGATACAGTTAGGAGAAATTGTTAATCTTAAGGTAGATAAAGGCCAAATGGCCCATCCAGTCTCCCCATCCGCAGCATCCACTATCTCCTCCTCTTCCTATGAGATCCCATGTACCTGTCCCATGCTTTCTTGAATTCAAACATAGTGTTTGTCTCCAACACCTCTACTGGGAGACTACTCCATGCATCTACCACTCGTTCTGCAAAAAAGTATTTTCTTAGATTACTCCTGAGCCTATCACCTCTTAACTTCATCCCATGTCCTCTCACTCTGGAGTTTCCTTTTAAATGAAAAATACTCGCCTCATGTGTATTTATGTCATGTAGGTCAGGCTGATTTTTAGGTTGAAGAAATATGATCATGTAACACCCTCCTATCAAGTACCACATTGGATACCAATAGAGGTGCGGGTGAAGTTTAAGTTTGGTTGCTTCTGTTTTAAGGCTTTGTTTGGTTTAGCTCCCAAATATATATTCTCTTTTACAACCAACAGACATAAGAGAAACTCACATCTGAATTTTGTTTTTCCACCTGTTAGAGGATGTAAACTTAATAAACATCATCAAAATCTTTTTTTCATATCAAGCAGTGTTATGGAGTAAGGATTTAGAACAATTGCTTTTGCTTATTGACACTTATGGGGAATTTAGGAGACATCTAAAAACAAATCTGTTTTCAAAGTATTTAGGCAGCTAATTCGTAAAAATTTTATTATGCACTATTCTGATCATTTTAGTGTCTCTAATTATTGGCTTTTATTTTTTTTTAATTCTATTCAACTTCTTTTATTATTGGTTTTTTTTTTTTTAAACTACTGTAAACCGCATAGAATTTTATGGCCTTGCGGTATATAAACTGATGATTATTATTATTAGATCTCCCCTCTCCCATCTTTCCTCCAAAGTATACATATTGAGATATTTAAGTCTGTCCCCATACACCTTACGACATAGACCACCAACCATTTTAGTAGCCTTCCTCTGGACTGACTCCATCTTGTTTATATCTTTTTGAAGGTGTGGTCTCCAGAATTGTACACAATATTCTAAATGAGGTCTCACCAGAGTCTTATACAGGGGCATCAATACCTCCTTTTTCCTGGTCATTATTAAGATGGCTTGAGGAAATATACTGCTTATTTCTAGGATAAGCAGCATAAAATCTGTTTTTCCACTTGGGATCTTGCCAGGTACTTGTGATCTGGGTTGGTCACTATTGGAAAGAGAATACTGGGCTTGATGGACCTTCAGTCTGTCCCAGTATGGAAATGCTTATGTTCTTATGTTAAATAGCATTGAATATCAGCCAGTCAGAAGGAGTTAGGATGACTTCCCTATGACAAAAGGCTAAAGTGGCTAGGGCTCTTTAGCCTGGAAAAGAGATGGCTCAGGTGAGATATGATAGAGATCTATAAAATACTGAATGGAAAGGAACAGGTAGATGTGAATTGCTTGTTTAAGCTTTCCAAAAATACTACCTAGAACTAGAGGGCATACGATGAAGCTACTAAGTAGTAGATCTAAAATAAACCAGAGAAAATATTTCTTCACTTAACATGTAAACTCTAGAATTCATTGCTGGAGAATGTGGTAAAAGCAGTTAGCTTAGCAAGGTTTAAACAAAAAGTTTGGATAATTTTCTAAAACAAAAGTCCATAAGCCATGGACTTGGGGAAATCCACTGCTTATCCCTAAGATAAGCAGCATAAAATCTGTTTTACTCCTTGGGATCTTGGCAGGTATTTGTGACCTGGGTTGGCCACTGTTAGAAATAGGATACTGGGCTTGATAGACCTTTGGTCTGTCCCAATAAAGTCAACACAGAGTGGCTCTTGCTGTCTGAAAATCCAGTTATGTGCCCTCTTAAGAGCATTACTGAAATCTGTTCTTCCACTGAGAAACACTTGCATTTACTGTTCACAAACCACCATGCCTTACCATCAGACATTCTTTCATTCTTGTATTCATGAAACAAACCAAAAAGAAACAATTCCATTTTAAGTCAGAAAATATGAACTCCAGCTCCTCTGTCAGAAGATGAACAATGAAAGGTTTACCCTCAGTTGAAAAAGCAAAAAATATTTCATGTATGAGACTAGAGTGATTCAAAACAATAATATGAGTTACTTTTCCACTGTTAAGTGTGATTTATAGTCAAGTAGAGTAGATGAATAATACTTAGCAAGACATGTATTATCTTAAATATGATGGTTGGAATCTGTTCCTGATTTTCTTTCTTCATGACTCTTAATTTTAGGCAATGTCACTTATAGTGGGGGTTTTTTTTGTTTGTGTTGAGGGTGAATGGAAGGTGATTCTCTTCAGAAATACTGCCAAGGTTACTTTATCAAACTGTCCTTTTGCTGTCACACATTTCTTGAACACTAGAATATAAATGTGGGTTTCTGAATTTATGACTTTCCAAATGAATATCTACTAATAAAAGAAAGAGCATATAAAAGAGTATTACAGAGCCAGCCCAGAGGCTCTGTGGTAGTATGGTCAACTGCTGCATGGAAGATCTGGGGTGCAATAAATTCCTGGATCAGAAAACATTGCTTCCCCCCTGGGGCAGGGAATCCAGCTCAAAACACAGCGGCAACATCTAGTGCCTGGATTTTGGGCTTTTAATGCCAGGGTTCCAGAAGGAGTCCTGGTGGAATTTGCAAGTGAATTAAGAAGGAAAAAATCCCTGAGGTAGTTCTGAATAAAGATTCATGGGGATAATGGATATGATCTGTTTCTTAACATATATTAATTAAACTGCAACATCTTGTGTTATTTTACAGTAGCACATAGTCTCTGAAAAGTAGGGGACATTGTTAGGGGTAAGAGTCTGTCTTCAGGGGAGTCTGGGGATGTCTTCAGCAGGTGCAGGGCATCTTCAGGAAGGTTGGGATATTCAGACTTTTTTGAAGGGGATGAATATACATGGATAAAGGTGAGCCGGTTAATATTGGGAATCTGGATTTTCAAAAGGCATTTGACAAAGTACCTAATGAACAACTCCTGAGAAAATTAGAAAGTCATGGGATAGGAGGCAGTATCTTATTGTGGATTAAGAACTGGTTAAAAGCCAAAAAAACAGACAGTACAGTTTAATGGTCAATATTCTCAATGGAGTAGGGTAAATAGTTGGGAGGTCTGTGTTGGAACCACTGTTTTTTTTTTCATAGTCATAAATGATCTGGAAACAGGACTAATGAATAAGGTGATCAAATTTGCTTACAAGACAAAGTTATTAAATCACAAGAGGTTTGTGAGAAATTGCAGAGGACCTTACAAAACTGGGAGACTGGGCATCCAAATAACAAATGAAATTTAATGTAATCAAGTGCACAATGAGGGCATGTAGGAAAGAGGAACCCAAACTATAGCAAGATGATACAAGGCTCCACATTAGGACTTACTGTCCAGGAAAAGAATCTATGTGTAATTGTCAATGTCACGTTGATGAAGCCCTCTGCTTGGTGCACAGCAGTGGCTAAGAAAGGAATGGAGAATAAGATAAATACTATTACAATGCCTTTGTATCGCTCCATGGTGTGTCTGCATCTTAAAAACTGAGTGCAATTCTGGTCACTACATCTCTGAGGAGTGTGTGGCGCAGTGGTTGGAGCTACAGCCTCAGCACCCTGGGGTTGTGGGTTCAAACCCCGCGCTGCTCCTTGTGACCCTGGGCAAGTCACTTAATCCTCCATAGCCCCAGGTACGTTAGATAGATTGTGAGCCCACCGGGACAGAGAGGGAAAAATGCTTGAGTACCTGATTGTAAAAACCGCTTAGATAACCTTGATAGGCGGTATATAAAATCCTAATAATAATAATAATAATAATAATAATAATAAAAAAAGATGCTGTGGAATTAGAAAAGCTATGCAGAAGAGCAACAAAAATGATAAAGGGGATGAGATGACTTCCTGATGAGGAAAAGCTAAAGAGGCTAGGATTCTTCTGCTCGGAGAAGAGATAGCGGAGGAGAGATATGATAGAGGTCTATAAAATCATGAGTGGAATGGAATGGCTAAATATGAATTACCTGTTTACTCTTTCCAAAAGTACAAGGACTAAGGGGCATGCAATAAAGCTACTACATAATACATTTAAAACAACGGTTCTTCACTTCATATGCAACTAACCCCATTTTTACAAAACCCATGGTAGCAGCTGCCGCATGGCAAATGTTCCAACCCCCATTAAATTCCTATGGGCATCAGAGCGATTACCACAGCAGCAGCCGCTACAGTGGCTTTGTAAAAGGAGCCCTAAATTCTGGAATTCATTACCGGAGAATGTGGTAAAAATGGTTAGCACAGCGAGAAAAAGAAAAGTCTATGAGCATCGGAGCATTTACCTCGCCGGCCCACAGTAGAAGCCTCTATCGCATCTCATAAAATGCTCATGGTGTTAGCGCAATTATCTGCATTGTAGCTGTGCTCCAAAAGTATCTGCTGCATTTGATTCAGTCATCAGGGTAGGTTATGCAAAGTGGTTGCTTAGAGTATAAAACTGAAAGGGGGTGGAGGGGAGGGGTGAGGCAAAGTAGCAAAAAAATTGCCCCTGAGGAGAGCTGGGCTGAGTACAAGATGGGGGAGTTGCCTTCCATAACAGTCACTACATTGAGCATTGACATGGGCAGTAGCATCTGAGGAAACACTTTGGTCCCTCTCCTGCCTATTCTCTGCATGATTGCCTCTAGGAAAACTAGTGAACAGCACAAACTACTGGCTCTTCTTCTGCCAGCTTCTCTTTGAAGACAGAACAGTGTGAGGTTGACTGGTCTGATGATAGCATAGGGTTCAAGCAATAAGGGAAGACAGTAAGATGTGCTGCATGAGGAGGCAGAGGGATGGGGGTGATATATAGATTAGGGGTGTACCAAATATTCGTATTTGATCCAATTCGGCCCCATATAGTGCCCCAATACATTATTTGTATTTGGTTAAATAGTGGTTTAAATTTAAATCCTACTGAAATAAACAACTGATCTCTGATTTCACATTGCTTCTTATTTGTTTTGTTAAAGCTCAATGCCCGAGGGTGTGGCCAACATAGTGGCATGAAGCAGGTTAGCAGAATAAGGCTTATGTCAATGTCTCTATTCTTCCGATGGTTAATACCTCAAACTATGCCACATACTAAGAGAAAGAGGGTGATAAGAGCAATTCCTTCGGTTGCTGCTACATCTTCCCCCTTCAGCAATTGATGCCAAGTATGCTACCAGAATCTAACAAGAGCTGAAGGAAAAGCTAAGAGGGCCTTACAGATCATTACAAGGTTTTATTGTCTAATGTCTGTTTGTTAACAGAGATTGATTTTTCAGGAGCTGAAGGTCAGTTATAGAATATATGCAGATGATAGTCAAGTTTTCTTCTCAATGTTAGTTTCTGTTGATGTGAGAATGGAGAAATTAAAATTTTGTTTGGCTGTAACCTGTTAGATGAGGAAGAAAAATCTGACCCTGAATCTACTGAAAACAGAAGTTATGTTGATAGGGAAGATGCACCGAGTAAGGATTTTTCAGTGGAGAGGAGTCAGCTTCAAGTTCAAAGAGAATTGAAGATTTGGGGTGTAATCCTGAACTCCAGATTGCTTATGCAGGGACAGATAACACAGATAGTGAAGAGTGCCTTCTTTCAGCTTCATCTAATTAGGAAACTGAGATCAATGTTGACTCCTTATGATTTTAGAATGGTAGTGCAAGCATTAATATTAACAAAGCTGGATTACTCTACCACCTTGTTCCTTGGTGTGGCAAAAACATGGTGCAGGTGATCCATAACTCTGCTGCGCAGATAATCCTGGGCTGTTCTAGATCAGAGCATATAACACCAGGTTTGAAGCAACTTTATTGGCTACATATAGAGTTTAGTACAAAATGCTGACATTGCTTTTTAAAGCCTTACATCAGGCAGGACCATTATATTTGGTGCAGGCAGTGCAAATTCATAAACCAGTAACAAAACCATTAATATATGAGGATAAAGGGTATCTTCTCTGTTGTTTCCTGTGACAGAGACCCTGCAAACCCTAAGCTTGAACCTCAGGAATATGAACCTAGTCCTAGCAGCAGCCCAGGAAGGAAAAGTTTAGAACCCCTGAGAGAAAGGCAGAACCAGATTATAAGTCCCAGCTCTAAAGCTGCCACTTTAAAGTCTGCAAAAGTTGAGTCCCAGTTTAAGAATGCAGGTCCCTTTAAATCTTCTCCTGTCCCAGCTAGAGGGAGGGGGTGGGGCCCTGGAGCACATAACTTTAGAGAGCAGATTTCCTTCTCAAAGGGAGACCCAGCACCTAATCAAGGAGGAAGGAAACAGCCCAGAAAGGCAAACGTAGAGCTGCTAAGAAAACTGCTTGAAAGAAAACATGAGCAGGTAGAATTGCATGATATTGAAATGCAGGAATTGGATTCAGAAGAGGCTGTTTGTGACCCACAAGGGGAAGTAATGGGCTGGCAGCCTGCTCCTGAAACACTGGGAAATGTAGAGAAAAGCATGGATTTTGAACACTGTCCGAGATCATGGAGGAACTGTGAGTAACTGCACAAGTGTTTGTACGTTTGTTTTTTTTTCTGCTGAAAAGACTGAAGCTGATATGAGTGGGTTGTTGGTTTTTTTTTTTTTTTTTTTTTTGCTTTATTATCTTGAAGAAGTACTTAAAGCTAATTGATTGCTGGTGATAAAGCCCAGGGAGGGAAAATGTATGCTCCCTGTGTACTTCTTCCAAAATGTTTTTTTTCTTCTTCTCTGAAGAGAACTGTGCTCTGTTTGAAAGCTACCTGCAAGGACTTTGGAGGGCTGGAAGCTGTATACTTTTCTTTTTTTTTGGGGGGGGGAGTGGAAAGACCAGTGGGTATTATTAGCTCCACCACCCTGAGAGGGCTTGTGTTGTGACCTGGCACAAAGCCCTGCCCTGCCTTGCTAAGGTCAGAGCTAGAAGGAAGAGAGAAGCATTTTTGTGAAACGTTTTGTTTTGGCTGTTGGTGCTGGCAGCTGGGCTCCTCTAGAGCCATGTGTTCCAGTTTGGAAATAAGAAAAGGAACAGCACTAAAGTGAACTTACTGGTTTAAATTCTGTATTGTGCTACATACCAGGAAACTAAAAAGGAAGTCCAAATCGGGACATTATTCTTTTGTTGGACTCTGTTGTTCAGAAAAGGGGAATTGGACTGCGAAGTCTGAGCCTTGCTCAGATTCCAGAAAACTGTTTTTGTTTTCTTTTAAAAAAAGCAAAGTGGGACACTGAAGTAATGTTGAAAATTGCTCTTGCTGGGTTTTTTCTCTCTTGATTATGTGTTTGAAAATCTTGACCACCTGACATCCTGAAGAAGGAAAAATTGTTGGTGGATTTTTTTGTGCGCTAATAAACCAGTCTTGTTTCCTTTACAAGACCCCTGATGTGCCTTGGGAGATACCGAGCGAAGGGAAATCTGGAGTAAGACCAAGTAGCCATCTTGACCTTGTGACACTGCGCAGGCATTCGTACAGCCGGCTGCAGGTCTCTATTACATTCCTCAGTTGGCATACATTTTGCAGAAACCATGTCTACTGTCTTTTTTTCATAGCAGGGCCTTTACTGTGGAATGATCTGTATGCTATTCTGCAGCAATTCCAAAATGCATTATAAACCCATCTTTTTTTTTATAAGCCTTTGTTGATGTGTTTTATTATATTTGTCAGTTTTTACTGTGATGGTTTTAATTTGGATTTTTATGTTATGTAAACTGCTTAGAGTGGGGGGGGGGGGTGTAAATTTAAAAACAATCAATCAGCATCATTCTCTCCAATTCATGTAAAATAAATATGTAATTATAAGTGCATAAATGTTTTCTCCTACCAGTGCCAAATATTCATTTTGAAAAGTTAATTGTGATAGGAGGAGGTTATTTAGTCCCCCCCCCCTTTTTACAAAACTGCAAAAGTGATTTTTAGCGCCAACCGGCATGCTGAATGCTCCGCGCTGCTCCCAACACTCACAGGAACTCTATGAGAGTTGGAGCGAAGCAGAGCATCCAGCATGTTGGCTGGCGCTAAAAATCGCTTTTGCTGTTTTGTAAAAGGTGGGGTTAGTTAAGTGCCATCGACTTGAGTTTGAGTCCTAGCGACTTGCTGAGTTAAAGATCAAAAAAGTGCAATGTTAAACTTAGGGCTCCTTTTATCAAGCCGCGCTAGCGGTTTAACCCACGTAATAGCATGCGTTAAACCGCCGGCTGCACTAGCCGCTACCGCCTCCTCTTGAGAAGGCGGTAGTTTGTAGGCCAGCGCGGGGGTTAGCGTGTGATGAAAAGTCGCACGCGTTAACCCCGCTAGTGCGGCTTGATAAAAGGAGCCCTTAATGTGCAAGTCTGACAAGGTCCTCCAGCTTCCTCTGCAGGGTAGTTGTTAATGTGTCTAACCACTTAGTTGTAGGCTGTCCTCTTCGTCTAGTTCCTTTGATCTTCCCAAATATGATGTCCTTCTCCAGTGAGCTCTCTTCTAATAGAGTGACTAAAATAAGATAATTGTAACTTCATCATGTGGGATTTGAGTGACATATCTGGTCTGATCTCTTCCAAAAGCGATTTGTTCTCCTGGCAGTCCACGGCATGCTCCTAGAATCCTTCTCCAGCATCAGAGTTCAAATGACTCAATTCTCTTTTTATCTTGTTTCCATAATGTCCAGCTTTTGCATCCATAATTGACCAATGAGAAAATGAGTGGTTGGATCAGTCTGATCTTCGTTTTAGCTGTTATTTCCTTGTATTTAAATATCTTATCAAGAGCCTTCATTACAGAGCAACCAATTGCTATTTTGCTAAGTATTTCTTCCCTGCTAGTTAAATCCTTGTTTACCAAAGAGCCCAAAAGTTTAAAACTCTTTATAACTTCTATTCTATCATCCTCAAGCTCCAAATCGTCATCATTTTCCATATCTTTCTTTTATTTATATTCAGTTTTAATCCCATGTTACGATTTTCAGGTTTAACTTTTCTCAGTAGGTACAACGTGTCTTCTTTATTACTAGCAATGACAGTTGTGTCATCTGTATAACACAGGTTGTTTATATTTTGACCACCAACTTTAAAACCAATGTTCTCTTCTTCCAAATTTGCTTTTAGCTTTGCCGCAAAGATTATTTGAAATAAATTTTATTGAGAGTTGCAAACAAAGGTCCCTCGCATAACAAGTACCGCACAGCACAAATGCAATCAAACAATCACAAAGAAAACAGTAACCAGCCCATCCCCCAACCCTACTACCCTTCCCTCCCTATCCCCCCTCCCATCCCACCCACCCAGTGAAAGCTTTACTATAATCAATGAAACAAAAATAATAATTTATTTGTATGCCGCCATACCGGAGAGGTTCTAAGCGGTTCACAACACAGGAAACAATACATACGATTCCATTAAAGTATCCTGGTGAAATACAACAAGGAGCTATACATACATTTCAATAGTACATCAGAGTAAAAAGCATGCCATATGGATAGAAATGCAAGAGGGCATCCATTGAAAATCAGGGGTGGGAAACTTCATGGCGACACCAGGAAGTATTTCTTCACCGAAAGGGTGGTTGATCATTGGAATGATTTTCCACTGCAGGTAATCAAGGCCAGCAGTGTGCCAGATTTTAAGAAAAAATGGGACAAGCATGTGGGATCTCTTCATGGAAGAAATTAGGGTGGGTGGGTCATTAGAATGGGCAGACTTGATGGGCCATGGCCCTTTTCTGCTGTCATTTTCTATGTTTTTATGATTAAGTTAAAAGAAAACCATTAAGACATCAGCTTATCTAATATAATAAAACGGTAAGTCGCACATGCGCACTTCCTATGCGTGCGCCGGTTTTCCGTGAGCTGTAGCGACCCATAGGAAGTGTGCATGCGCGGCTTACGGTTCTGTTTTTCGGTCTGGCCTGCTCCCTGCCGTATTGCATTTTTTAGTTTAAAGACGCAGCGGTGGCTCCTCTCACGATCCTCGCCTGCGTCGGACTTCCGACGCAGGTGGGGATCATGAGAGGAGCCACCGCCGCGTCTTTCAACTAAAAAATGCAATACGGCAAGGCGAGCAGGCCAGACCAGACCGAAGTTCAAGACCACGGGAAGGGAAGGGAAGGGGGGGGGGACAAAGAAGAGGACTCCAGCCGCGAGGAGCCGAACGGAGCAGCCAGATCGCAGCAGGCCAGAATGCGGGGCAAGGGCCGAACGGAGCAGACAAGATCGCCGTAAGAGAAGGGAAGGGATGGGGGAAATGCTGCAACTGCTGCACAGGGACCTGGAGGGGAAGACAAATACCGCTGCTGCTGCACAGGGAAGTCCGGGGGAGGGGGGAGGGAAATGCTGTTGCAGGGAAGTGGGGTGGAAATACTACTGCACAGGGAAATGGAGGGAAAGAATGACAGACAGACACCAGGAGGGAGGGAGACAGACAGAAAGGAAGAAAGACACAGAGGCAGGGAGAGGGACAGAAAGACAGGCAAAAAAAGGGAGCCAAGGAGAGAGAGAGAGAGACAGCGGGAGAGAGAGAGAGACAGAAAGAAAGAAAGACAGACAGATATATATTCTAGCACCCGTTAATGTAACGGGCTTAAAGACTAGTTGAATAAATAAGTCTTTAACAATTTCCTAAAATCTAAATAAGAAGAAGCTTCTAACATCATTTTACCAAGCCAAGTATTCAATTTGGCGGCCTGGAAAGAAAAGGTTCTATCATGGAACTTCTTATAATGGCAGGAGTTTACAGAAGGATATGTAAATAACTGCACTCTTCGTGTGATTTTTATTAGAATAACTCCAAGAAAAGTGAGAACCTAGTGACAGACCGAACGCTACTTTGTAACAGATGCATGAAAACTTGAACAGCATTCTGAACTCCACCGGCAACCAGTGTAGTTTCAGGCTTTTGATATTCTTTACTCTTGTTCAATATCCATCTATAGCAGGGGTAGGGAACTCCGGTCCTAGAAAGCCGTATTCCAGTTGGGTTTTCAGGATTTCCTCAATGAATATGCATGCACTGCTTTCAATGCATATTCATTGGGGAAATCCTGAAAACCCGACTGGAATATGGCTCTCGAGGACCTGATCTATAGTAATATTAATAATGTCTCTAGTTCCTCAACCTTTTCTGAAACCAGCCTAAATTTCACTTAACCCCTCTTCTACGGAACTGCGATAGCAGTTTTTAGCGTAGTGAGCTGCGCTGAATAGCCCGCGCTGCTTCCAACGTTCACAGAGTTCGGGAGCAGTGCGGGTCATTCAGCACAGCTCTCTGTACTACAAACTGCTAGCGCAGTTTAATAGAAGAGGAGGTAAGTTCTTACTCGATGTATGATTGTAAGCTTTGTTGTATTATTTTCAGCAATATTTTACTGGCGTGTGGAAATAGCACAATCGTTCTATAGTTGTTACAATCTTTTGCATTTCCTTTCTTCAGTATAGGTATAAAAAGTGATCTCTAATCAGTTGTCCAATTTTTTTCCTTTCAAATCTTTTGACACAGTCAATGACATAGTCAATCATAGCCAAGATAGCACCTTCTAAGCCTTTATTTAATCCAATTGGAATACTGTAATTGCTATTTTAACCTCTTTAAAATATATGTCTCTTCAGCATCCATATCTTTTTCAATTTCCCCAATATTTGCTATATTACTTTCCTTGTATAAATTTTCTGTATATTTTTTCCATCTCTTTTTAATGCTTTCTGGATCAATCAGTATCATTTCATTGGCATCTTTAAGCATTCCCAATCGAGGTTGGAATGTCTGTCTCAATCTCTTAACACCCTGATAAGCTAATCTGGTAGTACCATTTGCATGCTCAGATTCAATTTTCTGACATATATCCTTAAAATATCATTCCTTGTCTTGCCGAACTTGACGTTCAGACACTTGATTCATTTGTGATATTTTTCCCCATCACTGGAAAGTTTTGCTTGTCATTTGTTCTGTTACTTTCCTAGTTTCTTTCTGATATCTCTATTTCCTATAACACGAATGGCAAATCTGTTTAATTTTATCTAGTAATCTTTTGGACTATTTTCAGTATCAAATTTTGGAAGATTTCTAATGATCTTCTTGGGGAGCTGTTCCTTGATCTTATATGTCAAAAGCTCATGGTTACTTCCAGCGTTCCCGCTAAGCTGCGCTGGGGTGCGCTGGCGCTCAAAATATTACCTCGCAGCGCACAAGTTTCTCGTCACAGCGCACACAGTGTAGAGCACAGTTCTTCAACCGCCGGTCCGCAAACAAAATCTTGCCGGTCCGCGAAGGATTCGGTCCCCGCCGCAACGAAAGGCCGGCGTCAACTGACTTGCAACTTCCTGTTGCAGTCGCTGTGCCGGGACTCCTGCCTTCGCCGGGACTCCTGCCTTCCACCGCGTTTGCCTCCTGCCTTGTCTCCGCACCTCCAGACCAGCAGCGGCAGCTGTGTATGCTTTTAACTTCGGCACAGAGCTGCCCCTAATCAATAGTTTAGCGCGGTTTCATAAGGCAGCCTCGGGGCCTTTGCTAGGCCGGCCCACATCGCATCATCGAAGCGGGCCGGCTATCAAAGGCCCCGAGGCTGCCTCATGAAACCGCGCTAAACTATTGATTAGGGGCAGCTCTGTGCCGAAGTTAAAAGCATACAGAGCTGCCGCTGCTGGTCTGAACTCTTGGGCCGCTGAAGGAGGGCAAAAAGCAGCTGTCCTGGAGGTTTCCCTTCCTCTCGCCTTTACAGGTTCCTTTTTTCCACCTTTTTTTTTTTCCTTCAAACGGCAACGGGCCCCAGCATCGACATCAATCAAGTAAGTTCCACTGTCAATCAAGCGGTTCTGCTCGGCCAAAGCTTCCCCTGTGACATGAGCCACCCTCAGGGGAAAGAAAGTGACCCACAAAGGTGAGGGGAAGGGGGGCAGATGATGGAAGTTGGGGGGGGGGAGAGAGAGAGAGAGAGAAGGGGCAGATGATGGAATGGAGGAGATGAGAGAGAGAGAGAAGGGGACAGATGATGGAAGTGAGAAGAAGGGAGAGAGAGCAGAAGGCAGATGGATGTCAGTTGAGAAGGGAGAGCAGATGCTGAATGGAAGTGGGGAAAGAACACATACTGGATGGAAGGAGGAGATAAATAAAGGGGGAAGAAAATAGTAAGATAATGGAGGGGTGAGGGAAAGGGGTGACAAGCTGTGTGTAGACACAGTGAAAAGAGGGAAATGGGACTAAATAGTAAGAAAGAATTTAATTTAGATGGAGGCAGAAAATAGAGAAGGAAGACCAGAGAAGAAAAGGGAAGAGAGAGCAGAGAATGATCAGATCTGAGTGGAGGAAATGAGAAGAGAGATATGCTAAAAACCACAGGGGGGAGGGAAGGATAGAGATGCCAGACCATGAGGGGAACAGAAGGAAGATGATGGATGCTAGACCAAATTGGGGGGTGGGGGGGGGGCAGGAGGAGAGATGGCAGGGAAAGACAGAGTGAATGGAAGGGGCAGATGCTGGACTGAAGAGACAGAGAAGGTTATCATGCTGCTGTACCGGGCCATGGTACGCCCTCACCTGGAGTACTGCGTCCAGCACTGGTACTTTAAGAAGGACACGGTACTACTCGAAAGGATCCAGAGAAGAGCAACTAAAATGGTTAAGGGGCTGGAGGAGTTGCCGTACAGCGAAAGATTAGAGAAACTGGGCCTCTTCTCCCTTGAGCAGAGGAGATTGAGAGGGGACATGATAGAAACATTCAAGGTACTGAAGGGAATAGACTTAGTAGCTAAGGCAGGGAGAACGAGAGGGCACTCTCTAAAGTTGAAAGGGGATAGATTCCATACAAACGTAAGGAAGTTCTGTGGTAGAAAGCAACATATTTATTTGGCTCATAACTTGCTGGCGCCCGATATTTTTAGCTCACAGTGAAAAAAGTTTGCTCACAACACCCGCCCGCTTAGAGGGAACACTGGCCCCAGTCAGCTCCTGGTTTAGTCCTTGCTGTCAAAGCTGCAGATTTCCATCTCTGTCTTATGCAGATATAATCAATTTGATTTTAATACATGCTATCCGGAGAGGTCCATGCGTACTGACAGTATTTATAAGGTTGAAAATGCATATTCATGGGAGGAGGTACACAAGGCCAAAGCTTCACCTAGGGTATGTGACACCTTTCAATGGCCCTGTCAGCCATTCTTTCATTTCAAATCCTTGTGGAATACTTTTTGTACTCCAGGTTAAGACAAAAACTGCATGATTTTATTTTCAGAAACTATAAATTATGATATATTTTGGGCAAGAGTTACAAATTAATGTCAAGACATTACAAGCAATGGAAGGCTCAAAATGAAAAAAAAAAGAGCAAATATTCATAAAGAGAAATCCTAAAGATTGCATCATAGGAAAAGAGTGACAATTTAAGGGTGCTGAAACGCACAGCTAGCCTAGTCTATAATGCTGAATTACGGGAATGTCACTATCGTACAGTCCTGCGGGCTTATGTTTCCCAAAGTCAGGCTTATTATATGGGCTGTATTGACACTCAACTCTGTGTGGGTTGTTCTGTTGAGGTTAATTCTTATTTTCATGGTATCTGGAGTTGTGAGGGGATACAGGCCTTTTGGAAGGCGCTGGTTTCCTTCTTGCAGGACCTTTTGCAGTTTCCCATGCCTGTATCGGTGCTTTCTATGTTATTTGCTTATTTTTCCTTGCTCTCCATGTACACTTCTTCAGAAAAACTATTTCTAAGTAAATGTTTCATTTTGGGGAAGAAATGTATCTTATGTTGTTGGCTCTCTTCTGAACCCCCCTCCTTTTGGCTTTGGAGGAATCGACTACATGAGCTTATGGGCTGGGAGGCCCGCTTGGCCTGTTCTTCTCGTCGCCGGAACAGAGACTTTGTCAACACCTGGACTCCATTTTTGAACATTTTGGCCCCAATTCTGTAAACTGCGCCTAATTTTAGGCGTACTTTAGGTGTCCGATTTAAGGGTCTTAACAAGTGTTAATTGGGACTTAGACGGAGTTAGGCGTCGATTAGGCATCCATAGAACACAGACACGAGATAGACGCAGATTTAGGGAATAGTCCCGTCTAAGTTTGTAGATTTGGGCGTAATGTGGGCGTGGTTTAGGATAGGCACCACATAGATGCTAGATTTAATAAGCCACCATATCAATAGAGCACATCAGTATAAACATATTGCCTGGAAAACATAGTACTTTTCTGCCCCAAACAGTAATATGATTTACTCTTTACACCACCTTTGGCTTTCCTGCTTAAAAAGAACTCCCTTTTTTCTCAACAAACAGTGCTGCAATCACTCTTTCTTGAGAGCAAAGAAAGAACATGAAAAACATATCATTATTGCGCACATTACTTCATTTCTCAGTGCTTAAAAAGAGAAAAACCAGATAGAGACCTTAACATGCTTTTTCCCTCATTATAAAATGGAGCTCTTCAGCTTCACAAAGCTGATCTCATTGTGAGATCATCAAGTTGCACCTTCAAGGTAGTATGCCACAATTAAAAGATGTGCTGGGTGTTGAACTCACAACCTCTGTATGACCAGCACAAGACTTTAACCCATACAGCTACATCAGCTTCTACTCAGCTGGATCTCATATGTCCTTTCATATCATAGTTGACTGACCTGCCTACGTATCACCTGATTAGCTATCATATCACAATCACCACACAGAAAGCATTTCTGGCTCACCAGATTAATGTGCCTTGTCCATCTTCTCAAGCACCCTGGTTCAAATCCCACCTTCACTCATTTTAACAACTTCCTTAAAGCTTCCTATTAGCTGTCATAAGAGGGTATAGATGGTGGACTTTGCTGTTTTTATCAGCACATTTCCCTTTCCAGGCAAACTTATTTTCTCCTTCTCATAGCTAGGACTTCCTAAGCTGTCATGGGAGGAAACTTCTCCTCAGACAGAAAGATGCCATTTGTGGCTCACCAGATTAATGCTCCTTGTTGCACCTTGTCTATCTTCTGAAGCTCCCTGGTTCATATCCCACCCTCCCCTTCACTCATTTTAACAGCATCCTAACAGTTCTCATAAGTGGTGGACTTTGCTGTTTTACATCAGTATTCTGCAGGCACAGGTGCATCAGATGCATTCACCTTCTCTCTGCTACAAGCCATTGTGGTAGGAATGGATTTCCTTCTATGCAATATCCGCACAGGGCAACAGGTATAACAGTTTCCTTAAAACTTCAGAGGGCTTGAAGGAAGGTACATGTTTTTGAGATGTATCCTAGAGACATTCCTGTTGGTATATTCAGCTTGGCTGTTTGTGGTTTCATGCTTGAGAAGTGTGTGTTGGGGTTTAGGAAGAGAGAACAGGCTTCTTTAGACATCTGAGAATTGCTGCAGATCATTTTAAGGATCAACTCAAATATGTTTAAGCAAAGGAATGGCTAAAGAGTTTGAAAGTTTTCTTGTAGAAATATGAATATCAAATATTTGCTAACCGCACTCAAGACTTGAACCCCTGACGTATGGAAGATAAAAAGCAGTGCCTTAAGGCATAGAGCTATAGAGGGAACTTCATTTAGAATTTGGTAACAGAGCCTCTACAGACTAAGCAGATGACAAATGGCTTCTAGTAAAAGCTTTGAGAAGTGAAGGAATTGATTAAAAGTCAGTGCAGCTGTGCTTGCCCAAACCACACCCAATCAGATTTGAAAGTTTTCTGGTAGGAAGTCCAAACTGTGCCTATGACGTCAGACACTACTTAGGAGTGCTTAGTATAAGAAGGTCCATCAGAGCAGTGTTTTCTCTTTTAGGACTCCTATTCTGTGTTATTGCTTATGCTGATTTCTGAGACTTGACTTTTCTTGATTATCTTTTAACTTTTTCATTCCTATATCTGCCACAACTCTCCATTTCATAGGACCATTAACAGCTATAGTAATTTGCAATTTTGATGTTTGTCTAACCTTTTTCATCTTTCCAGGAACAAATCTAGGTGAGAATGATAGCTACCTAGCTACTTAGGTGTCTTTGTTAGATAAAAGCTCAGGCAGAACTGATTTCTTCTTTTGGACTCCCATTCTGTGTTATTGCTTATGGTGATTCTCCATTAACTTTTTGTCCCCCTGATATCTGCCACAACTCTCCATTCCACAGGGTTATTAGCCGGTCTGAGAATTAGTGATGATAAAATTTGGTTCCAGGAATCTTGGCTGAAAACCTCCCCATGCTGTTTGAAACTTTGGTGCCAGAAAAATGGATATGCAAGTTACATGAATATGTGGCACTTATGATGTTGGGAAGATGGAAGCAGTGCTTTTCCTCATAGAGCTAAAGGTAAATCATTTTAGAGTCATAATTGATATGTATCCTTACTATAAAAAAGGAACAGTGTTTTTTTTTGCTTCTGTTCATTCTAGCTGTTATTGTGAGACTGTGGTGTGACATATTCTCCCAAGTTTTACCGCGCACTGAAGCGGCACCGTTTAGGCGCCATTAGCGTGTGCTAAAGGTTAATGCGTGGATGTGTTAGTAGTAAGCGCATGCGTGGATTTAGCACACCTTTGTAAAACACAGCCTAAAACTCACCAATTGACTCTTAAATTGTCTCAATCCATCTTCCTTTTTCTTCAGCCTGCCTTCTCCTACCAGGAGCAGATTCTGGGACCTTAACAATTCTACCACAGTAACAACTTGGACCTAGGAGTGGCTTACTATGCATACCTGTCATCCATCTCATCGAACTGCTGTTGCCTGATTTTACACTTGCATGCTGCTTTCCTGGACTGTGCAATAAAAATCTTATACCATTTTTCACCTTGTGCTTATTTATATTGAGTAGCAGCCGGGCATTAATAAGCACCACTTCAGCTACTTAGTCACATTGACCTTTAGAAACATAGAAATAGATGGCAGATAAGGGCCACGGCCCATCAAGTCTGCCCACTCCGGTGACCCTCCCTTTGTCTTATCTAGTGTTCCATGAGGCCCAGGCTGCAAAGGGGGGGGGGGGGGTGGCAAGCAGGGTAGCTGGCATGTCTCCTACCTCACAGCCTGTAACCAGCATAATATTTGAGAACATAAGATTAGATGAGAGGTGGAGAGGATGAACCAGGTGCCTTAACTTGGTGGCTTTTTTCAGTCAGTTTCCTACCCTGACAGCTTGAGATATGCTGAACTGCAGCCGATTTGGCATGCTTCAGGTGCTCCATTATGGAGCCACAAGCACGCCGATGCTACTGCCCAAAGGACGCCTAAACAGAACAGTATAATCCAATTAGAATTGCTATGATTTTATGGCTGATTCTGTAGCACAGCAGTTAGAATGAAGATTGGAGTGTGAGCCTGGTGTGGGTTCGACTCCCTCATGTCCTTCAGCTGACAAAGTACTCATTTTAATAACAATTGCAAGCTACAGACCAATCACATCTAATTTTCATCTCAAACAGCACAATCTATTCCAAAAAATTTGCATTTGAAAAAACAGCAGTATTTGAATCCATGTCACATTATTGAACCCGACTTGAGATGCTGGCTTTTGGGACAATGAAAGCAGTGCTTTAAGCCATTGAGCTACCAGTTTTTTGTCTCAGCTAACTGTGAGATGATAGCTAAACAGATTTTACCTGAGCAGATCACTAAGCTATGATATGACAAGGGAGTCAGACAAACTGGAGTGGAAGGTGCTGTAGCTCAATGAGTAAAAGCACTGTACTGATCTTCCAGAGGTTGTGAGTTCAACTCCTGGCCTATCTCTTACTTGTGGCATTCTACTGTGCAGGTGCACTTTGATGATGTCACAATGAGGTCATCATTGTGCAGCTGCATACCTTCATTTGCAATGAACTAGAAGCCCCATTCAGGTCTGTTCTATATTTTATTCTGTTTTTAAGCTTGGCCAATTGAAGTTTGCTTTGAAGAATGAGCTGATTGTAGCAATGTTTCATGACAAAGAGAGGGTTATTTAAAGCAAGGAATCACTTCTAAAAACCTCTTTCAAATAACGTGCCCAGAGAAAGCTGATTGGGTGACCTAAATAGCATGTATCATGCTAATGCCTTTCTGGAGCTTAAGCCACGTCTATTTGAAGCCTATAGGGAGCTCAAAGTCCTATGCTTTACACTTCTTATAGGAGCTAATAATACCATTGCTATACAAGTTTAAGCTTCCCCCCTTCTATGCTGATGTTTGCAGATCAACTCCCACTCAGTACCTCTCAGTCAAACAGTAATCTTATACTTCTTTTAAACATGGGATACTTTATGACTTTTTTTTTATACTGTTGAAGTATACAATTCTGAAATAATGAAGAAAAAGGATATAACAGGAAAGTGAGATCTACCATGTTCTGTCTCCTAGCAGAATTAACTGCCATTCACTACCTATAAGGAGTAGTATAATCAAATCAGAATTGCTATTATTATGTGGCTCATTGTCTAGCACAGCAGATTAGAGTGAAGGTTAGCATGTAAGCATGTCACATTTTTTCAATATGCACACTGATGTTCCCAGATCAACTCCCACTGAAACTAATATATTATAAATATCCTTTTAAACATGGTATACTGTGTTATTATCCTTTTAATGATGGTATACTTTGGGTTAATTATGTTAAAGCTTACAGTCCTGAAATAATGACAACAAATCAGTAAAGACAACCTTTTTATATATAACATCGTAGGGACGTCTATCTGGCGTCTATATGGGGTTTTTGGGAACGCATGCCTAATACACACCTAAGATACGCTTAGTACATTAGAGACATCTATAGAATGCCTATGTAGTGCCTAAGTAACGCTGATTGCCAGTTGCGCCACAAGGATGCCTAAAGCACGCCTAAAGTTAGGCGCAGTTTACAGAATTGGGCCTTTGTCCCCTGTGAGTCGTAGCCATATCCTGAACAGACTCCAATTGTATTCTGTTTGGCATCTAACCCCCCGTCTTTGTACTGTATTTCTGTTGGTGGGGGTGGGAGGGAATGGGGGTGGGCGGAGTTCTTTCTGTGGGGTAGGGGTGTTGATCATGACCGTGGAGGAGATAAGAGTCCAGTCCTCTGCAGTAGCTAGTTTCTATTGTAAACCTTGTCATACGCTTTTGTTGTTCCTGCTGTTGTCACTGTTTAATAAAAAGATTTAAATTTAAATATAGCGCAACATTGCTGAAGGGCTGTCGGGTAAGATTTGTCTCTGCAGATGATACCAAAATCTGAAATAGAGTAGACATTGCTGATGGTGTGACTAACATGAGGAAGGGCCTAGTGAAGCTTGAAGAATGGTCTGAAATTTGGCAGCTAAGGTTTAATGCTAAGAAATACAAAGTCATGTATTTGGTTTACAAAATCCCGAGGGAATGGTACAGTTCCGGGGATGAAGAACTTTTGTGCACAAAAGAGGAGCGGGACATGGGTGTGATAGTATGTGATGATCTTAAGGTGGCCAAGCAGATTGAAAAGGGGATGGAGAAAGCTAGAAGAATGCTAGGGTGCATAGGGAGAGGTAAGGCCAGTAGGAAAAAGGAGGTGGAAGCTAATGGTACCTCATTTAGAATATTGATAACTCATTTAGAGTATTGTGTACAATTCTGGAGACCATACCTTCAAAAAGATATAAACAGGATGGAGTTGGTTCAGAGGAAGGTTACTAAAATGATCAGTGATCGTTGTCATAAGGCATATGCCAACAGACTTAAAGATCTCAGTGTGTATACTTTGGAGGAGAGGGGAGATATGATAGAGATGTTTAAATACCTATGTGGCATGAGGCAAATCTCTTTCATGTAAAAGGGAGCTCTGGAATGAGAGGGCATAGGCTGACGTTAAGAGGTGATAGGCTCAGGAGTAATTTAAGGAATTTTTTTACAGAAAGGTGGTAGTTGCGAGGGACAGGCACGTGGGATCTCTTAGGGAGAGGAGGAGATAGTGCATGCTGTGGATGGGCTTTATCTGCCATCATATTTCTATGTTTCTATGTAACATATAAAGAAATCACAAAAGGAAACTTCCCTATCCTTATTGCCCCTACTACCTCACAAACTCAACCTTAGCAAACCATACTGAATAAACAAAAGTAAATATTCACCTTTAAACCCTTCTTCCTACCCAAAATAAATTTTTCCAGCTGTAGAAGGCCATAGGACACAAGACATAAAGGGGTACTTGAAGAAAAAAAGAGGACCAGCATCCAGTGTTCAAAATGTCAAGAAAGAAGTTAGGTAGGTATGTAGAGCAATCTATATCCAGAAACACTTGAATCTTTTCACCATAAAATAAGATCTCCTCCTTATTAAAATCTTTCTCTCTCTCCTCTAAACTAGTCTGATGTGTATATTCCTTTTATAGGAGTGGCTGTATTGATTGTCAGCTTATGTACCAATTGTTGCACACATCCATGCACAGAGTATGATGGACAAATCTTTCTAACTATTCTCACCGGTGTTTTCAGAAACTCAGTAAGACTTTCTTTTACCTTTTTTTTTTTTTTTTTTGCAAAAGTACATCTTAGATTCTGAGCAAATACAAATTTTGCAAAGCTTACTAAGCATAGCCTGAATACTTAGTCTAAACAGGAGGAGTGTCATGATCCTCACTCTTGTTATATATTTTTTTTATCTACTTTGTCTTCCTAGTTTAATTTATCCTTAAATAAGTCTGAAATATGTTTTCATGTGGGGGTGAGGTAATTTATACCATAAGGAAGCAGTGTATTTTTGTCTCATCGTATAGTTCACTTATACCCATGCCACTCAGACCATGTGACCGCCATATATGCACAGATAACAAATGTTGTTCATGTTTATGGACTTTATAGATATGCAGATAATGAATGTTGCCTATGTTTGTTGGTTTTATGGAATTTTATGAATGTTTTTGATATTAGAAAACTATCTAGATCTTAGGTGGTATACAAATGTGTTAAATAAATAACTTTTGAGACTCAAAAAATGAAATTCATATCAACCTAATCTACGATTATGGAAGGGGTTTCAGATTCATTTAAGTGAAAGTTAAACAATAACCATATTCTAGAAGATCAGTAAAATTACTGGTGCACACATGTCCCAACCTTAATATTTGGAAACTACCAGCTCTGTATAATGAGTTCCAGAATGTTCACTGGAGAGTGGATTTGTTTTACAGTATGAGGGGAAGGGGCGGTTAAGAACATCTGGAACTGGTCTCCGTCTTTTCAGCTGATCCTTTGCTGCTGATTTTATAAGAGCCTTCTTGTGAAATGATCTTCAGGCACTAAATTCTAATCTGAGTTGTAGCAAAGGTTAAATACAATTAAATTCAACAGGATCTTCTGTCAGTGCTGTATTTCCTCAAAAAGCAACCATGGAAGAGGTCTAGAAATAGGAAGAAGTCAGAAAGCAAATGTCCCCACCCCCCTTTTACAGTCACGGAAAAGGCATCAGCTGTGTGCCAAGAGAACTGACTGTTATATTGTATCCAAGGAGCTGCCTGAGTGACCAATCAGAGAAAGAGCATAACATAAGAACATAAGAATTTCCACACTAGAATATACTGAAGGTCCATCAAGCCCAGTATCCTGTTTCCAACAGTGGCCAATCCCTGGTTCTAAGTACTGTGACCAAACAGACACAAGGCCTGTCAAGGTCCCGGCTAAGGTAAAAGATAAAGTAACAATAAAACCCAGGAAGAAAGATTCCAGGATCTCTCAGGAATGTATTGTGAGAAACAGGGTCAGTGACCACCAGGTGGAGCCTGACTTATCTGGGGATGAGATAGGTGAATTATGTACAACTCACCACCAGGGGAGCTCTAGGGTACCCTGGGCTACTGCTGACTCACCTAGAGCAGGGCACGCCCCTAAGGTAGAAAAGCCAGCAGTGGCATTCAGACCAGCAAGCCGGTTAGGGAGGAAGTTTGGGCCTTGCCTCCCTAGGAACCCTGCCGAGCCAAACAGGGACAACAAACCCCAATCTATGGAACCAATGGAGGTTGAACAGCCAGAGGATTTGTCTTACCTGTTTGAAGAACCTATGGACTTCCAAGAGTCTTGTGCTGGCTGTGAGAGTAATTTGCCTGAACCTATGCAGCTGAACCTGACTTTGAGCCACAAACAGTGAGTGTGTTTTGGACCTGTTTGTGTGCTGTGTTTTTCGTTTTTGAATGCTTGTTTTTGTGAGAAAGCTTTGAGAGAGTGGGGAGAGGTTTTGCTTCCATTCTGGGAGGGAATTTGAAAGCCTTTTCTGAAGGCCTTTATTTTTGGCAAAACCTATGACTCTCTCCTTTTCCTGGCAACCATATTCTGATTGCCAGAGGCTTTCCTTCAATTGCTGCAAGGACTATCAATTAAGGAAAACTTGAATGCTGAACTGTAAGTTTGATGAAGTGAAATACCTGCTTTTCAGCAGGCAGAGTAAGCTCTGTATTGAGCTGAGGTCTCAGGGATAAGTGGGACTTAGGAAACACAGAAAGAAAGTTGCACTGTATTGTGAGCGGCTTTATTTTCCTGCCTTTTGCTCTTTTGGCAGTTTTTTTTTTTTTTGTTTTTGGTTATTAAGGCTGTGTGGAAACCTGACTGAGGTTATAAAGTCTGAAAAAGTACTTACCTGCCTTAAGGAATTAAGTAAAAAGAACTTTGACCTGACAAGCCACAATGGTTGGAACTTTATTTGTGTTTGATTGAATTTTTCATTGCTGCTATAAACTCCAGTCCTGCAGGGTGACTCCAGGCCGGGTCACACGCGATTGCATTATTGTTTGTAGCCATCAAATTTTCTACAGAGCCCTGCTCTGGGTAATACTGGTGGCCACATAAGTGGTATCAGGAGTGGGATATAGCACCTCCTGCAGGACACTTTAAAAACTGCAATTGAAAAAAAGGAAAAAATAAAAAATAAAAAAATAATAATTTTCTTTTGCTTCGCCATTTTTTTTGACTGACGTATCCTGAATGTTTGGATGGTGATTCTTGGACTATTAACCAATTGTTTGCTTTGAGAAGCATATGTTTTTTTTTGAGTACTTTATCTGAGGAGTTTCCTGAATCCTATTCGGAGGAGGAGTTTCCAACCGGAAGCCGGAAACAAAGATAAAGACTGCAGAATATCCTTTGGAGGAAAACTGCGTGGAGCTCAGTGGGAGTTGGGAGTCCAAGAGAACCAGACCAGAGTTCCAGAGGCCAGTTCCAGTTCAGGACCCAGTTCCAGTGGGGCAAGCCGTGCGGAGAACGACTGGAGGCCAAGGAGGCCTAAACACCAAAGGCGCAGACTCACCAGTGCTATCGGTAAGAGTACCTAGGCTGGGGGGTCTGGTAAAAGGGAGGAACACGGTTACCAAGCGGCCACACTTGGGTTCCTTTTCTTTTTGTTTGCTTTTCAGGCCTGCACTATGGAGCAAGCCCAGTTGCTGGCAGCGCTGGCCGAGGAGGACCGGAGACAGACTGAGGAACTTGAAGGCATTTTGCGGACCAACGAGGCGCGGTGGCAATCTCGCCAGGATGCTATGATGCTGCAATATGGACAGTTAATGGTGACCATACAAGAGCAAGCGAAAAGTTTTGCTCAGATACTACATCAGTCTACAGCACTACCTGCAAGTCAAGCCTTACCTAGTGTTCCAGATCCAGCTCCGGTAGGACTTAACACACTGACACATTTTAACTGGGGAGAGTCAACGCACATTGATGCTCCTGATGATTCCCTTAGTTCCACGACGCTAGGGCCAATCCTGGGAATTGAGGAAGCCTATTTTGATGCTAGTGAATTCCTAGGAAGGGGCCCGGGCATAAGGCAGGGACCTACACCTAGGCAGTACCCCGGGGATTCAAGCAAGAAGGAGAGTAGGAAACCCCCTGTCAAATATTTATCTGCTCCTGTATCCAGGCCTAACACTCGGGAAGGTGGTAGGAAATGTTACAGCTGTGGGAAGACAGGGCATACACAGAGTTTTTGTGGGGCAGTAAACTTGTCCAGCCGGAGAACCAAGTGCAATGCTAGGGAAACCAAAATAGGTATTCCTGGACAAGGCCTAAGGACCGCATGCACTACGACAGTCTCCGTAGGCGGACAGGAAACGGTAGCACTGATCGACACTGGGGCCGATCAGTCTATGATGTCTGTAGGGTTCTGGAAAAAAGTGTTCCCAGGGGAAAAAGGATCCTCCAATGTTGGAAAGGTAGTAATTAAGTGCATACATGGTGATAGTGTGCATTATTCGCTTAGACCAACTACAATTTTGCACCAGGATAGGGTGTACTCAATAGTAGTTGCTTTGGTCCCAGGGGCCCCTTATGACCTGATTTTGGGACAGGACTGGTCTGGGTTGAATGAATATTTGAGTGTCAAGCAGGGGTTTGTGAATACTCGATCTCAGGGTTTACCTACAGCAGTTCCGGGGACAGAGCTGGGAGATGTATTCCCCTTTCAGGAGGGAGTGGTGAATAGGCCTACTAATAAGCAGGCAAGAGCCTCAAGGGCACAAAGGAGGAGGCAACAGCAACAGCGAGCACAAGGGCTTAGGAAGGCCGAACAGAGGAATGAGTTTCCTAGCCTCCCTCAAGAGATTGTTAGTACCTTCCCTACGTTTGGGAACGAACAAAAAACGGACCCTTCCTTACAAGAGTTATGGCGTCAGGCCACCGGACTCCAATCAGGGCGGACTGGATTGCGAGTCATAAGGGGGCTCCTCTATAAGGAAGATAAGGGTGCCAAGGACTCGGGGGGAAAAAGGGAACAGTTGGTGGTTCCAAAGGGATTCAGGAGGGCCATTCTACAGACTGCCCATGACTCCTCATTAGCTGGTCATAAAGGGGTTCAGGCTACCCAGATACAGGTGCAACGCAGGTTCTTCTGGCCAGGATGGAGACAGGAGATAGAAGAGTTCTGTAAGTCCTGTCCCACCTGTCAGAGGTTGACCCTAAGTAAACCAGAGCGTGCTCCACTGATTCCTATTCCGATAGTGGAGGAACCCCTCATGAGGCTAGCCATGGATATTGTAGGGCCACTAGAGAGGACTCCTAGGGGGTACAACTTTATTTTTGTTGTAATGGACGTTGCCACCAGGTTTCCATGGGCTTTTCCCCTACGGAAAACGACGTCTAAGGTGCTGATGAAAGAACTAATGGGGTTATTCTGCGCCATAGGCTTCCCGAGAGAGGTATTATCTGACCGGGGAAGTAACTTCCTGTCTAAGGAGATGGAGGGGTTCTGGAAGGACCTGGGGGTTAGGCATATTAGGACGTCGGCTTATCACCCTCAGGCCAATGGAATGGTCGAACGGTTTAACCAGTCCCTGAAACACTTACTTAAAAAAGGGTTAGAAAATAACATCAGGGATTGGGACCTCTTTATCCCATTTGCTTTGTTCGCTGCCCGCGAGAGGGTACAGGACTCCCTGGGAGTTAGTCCCTTTGAGATGCTATACGGACGAGCTCCCAGAGGTCTGTTAGATGTGGTAAAGGAGGGTTGGGACCCTCCTGAAGAGACGGGCATGGATGTAATATCTTATCTGTCCCGTTTGAAGCAGAATCTGGCTAAAGTTGCTAAATTGGGGAAAGAAAATCTTGAGTGGGCCCAGAAAAAACAAAAGGTATACTATGATCGAAAAGCCAAGGAGCGTCAGTTTATGGTGGGAGACAGGGTCTTGATACTTGTGCCCTCAGATCCCCATAAATTTTTGGCGCATTGGAAAGGACCTGCCACGATTGTAGAAAAATTAGGACCTGTAAATTACAGAGTTAAGGATGAGAAAGAACACATGCAAACCTATCATGTGAATTTGTTAAAGCCTTGGAAAGATCGGGAGACCTTAGCTCTAGTGGCACAGAGGTATCAAGAAGATGAGTTAGGTCCCCAGATAGCGGACCTAGGGCAGGCAGAAAAGGTAAACGTGGGGGTGGAATTGTCTACTGCACAAACCCAGCAGGTACAGGCCCTCATTAATAGGTTTTCTGATGTTTTCTCATCCATTCCAGGGCGCACTCGGGGAATAACTCACGACATTATAACCAGTCCAGGCAGGATAGTTAGAGTTCGCCCCTATCGCCTGTCAGAGGAAAAAAAAAGGCTGGTTAATGAGTTAGTGCAAGAAATGTTAGCGCTAGGGGTCATCGAGCCCTCGCAGAGCCCCTGGAGTAGCCCCATAGTGATTGTACCAAAGGCTGATGGGACCCCTCGTTTCTGTATAGATTTTCGTCAAGTAAACGAAGTGTCTCAGTTTGACGCCTTCCCAATGCCTCGTGTGGACGAGTTATTGGATCGTTTAGGCCAGGCTCAATACCTTACCACCATTGATCTGACCAAGGGGTATTGGCAAATTCCCCTGACTGATAGGGCTAAGCCTAAGACAGCCTTTAGCACTCCCTATGGGTTGTATCAGTTTACCCGCATGCCATTTGGATTGCATGGGGCAGCTGCTACTTGCCAAAGGGCAGTGAACGAGGTACTGAGAGGGCATCATGCTTACGCAGAGGCGTATCTTGATGATATTGTTATATATTCCTCCACATGGCCGCAACATCTTGAGCATGTTGCCGCTGTATTAGATTCACTAAGGAAGGCAGGGTTTACTGTAAACCCCAAGAAGTGTTTCCTGGGTCAGAGAGAAGTAAAATATTTGGGGTACACAGTGGGTAGAGGCCAGATCAAACCCTTAGTTGATAAGGTGAGATGTATCCAAGAATATCCTCAACCTAACACTAAGAAACAGCTGCGGGGATTTCTAGGCCTAATGGGGTATTATAGAAGGTTCATCCTCGATTTTGCCACTAGGGCTACTCCACTTACAAATATGCTGAGGAAAGTGGTACCCGATACTTTGCAATGGGGGGCCGACAGTGTGGAGGCTTTCCAGGATCTGAAGGATAGCCTGTGTAGTCAACCGGTCCTTGCTGCTATAGACTACAACAGACCTTTAATCCTTCAGACGGATGCTTCGGGCTGTGGTTTGGGAGCCATACTCAGCCAGGAAAACAAGGGGGTAGAACATCCAATTTTGTACCTGAGCAGGAAGTTACACCCCAATGAGAAAAATTATGCTGTAGTAGAATTGGAGTGTTTAGCAGCAAAGTGGGCAATGCAAACTTTAGACCACTATCTAGGGGAGCGGCAATTCACTTTGGTTACCGACCATGCCGCACTTAAGTGGTTAGGTACCATGAGAAATAATAACGCTCGTCTTACAAGGTGGTACTTAGCGTTACAAACCTTTAGATTTTCGGTAGTTCATCGTCCAGGGCGGCTAAACACTAATGTCGATACTCTGTCTCGCATTCCAGAAAATACTACCCAGCCACAGGCTTCCCAGGATAAGTCTCATTTAAGGGTGGGGGTATGTGACCAAACAGACACAAGGCCTGTCAAGGTCCCGGCTAAGGTAAAAGATAAAGTAACAATAAAACCCAGGAAGAAAGATTCCAGGATCTCTCAGGAATGTATTGTGAGAAACAGGGTCAGTGACCACCAGGTGGAGCCTGACTTATCTGGGGATGAGATAGGTGAATTATGTACAACTCACCACCAGGGGAGCTCTAGGGTACCCTGGGCTACTGCTGACTCACCTAGAGCAGGGCACGCCCCTAAGGTAGAAAAGCCAGCAGTGGCATTCAGACCAGCAAGCCGGTTAGGGAGGAAGTTTGGGCCTTGCCTCCCTAGGAACCCTGCCGAGCCAAACAGGGACAACAAACCCCAATCTATGGAACCAATGGAGGTTGAACAGCCAGAGGATTTGTCTTACCTGTTTGAAGAACCTATGGACTTCCAAGAGTCTTGTGCTGGCTGTGAGAGTAATTTGCCTGAACCTATGCAGCTGAACCTGACTTTGAGCCACAAACAGTGAGTGTGTTTTGGACCTGTTTGTGTGCTGTGTTTTTCGTTTTTGAATGCTTGTTTTTGTGAGAAAGCTTTGAGAGAGTGGGGAGAGGTTTTGCTTCCATTCTGGGAGGGAATTTGAAAGCCTTTTCTGAAGGCCTTTATTTTTGGCAAAACCTATGACTCTCTCCTTTTCCTGGCAACCATATTCTGATTGCCAGAGGCTTTCCTTCAATTGCTGCAAGGACTATCAATTAAGGAAAACTTGAATGCTGAACTGTAAGTTTGATGAAGTGAAATACCTGCTTTTCAGCAGGCAGAGTAAGCTCTGTATTGAGCTGAGGTCTCAGGGATAAGTGGGACTTAGGAAACACAGAAAGAAAGTTGCACTGTATTGTGAGCGGCTTTATTTTCCTGCCTTTTGCTCTTTTGGCAGTTTTTTTTTTTGTTGTTTTTGGTTATTAAGGCTGTGTGGAAACCTGACTGAGGTTATAAAGTCTGAAAAAGTACTTACCTGCCTTAAGGAATTAAGTAAAAAGAACTTTGACCTGACAAGCCACAATGGTTGGAACTTTATTTGTGTTTGATTGAATTTTTCATTGCTGCTATAAACTCCAGTCCTGCAGGGTGACTCCAGGCCGGGTCACACGCGATTGCATTATTGTTTGTAGCCATCAAATTTTCTACAGAGCCCTGCTCTGGGTAATACCGGTGGCCACAGTACCTAGCTAGATCCCAAGTTGTTAACATATTTTAAGCTGCTAATCCTAGAAATAAGCAGTGGATTTCCCCAAGACAACTCAATAATGGCCTTTGAACTTCTCTTTTAGGAAACTAGCCAAACTTTTAAACCCTGCTAAGCTAACTGATTTTACCACCTTCTCTGGCAACGAATTCCAGAGTTTAATTACACATTGTGTGAAGAAACATTTTTTTCTGGTTTATTTTAAATCTACTACTTAGTAGCTTCATCGCATGCCCCCTAGTTCTAGTATTTTTGGAAAGAGCAAACAAGAGATTCACATCTACCCTTTCTACTCTGCTCATTATTTTATAGACTTCTATCATATCACCCCTGAGCCATCTCTCCTCCAAGCTGAAGAGCCCTAGCCACATTAGCCTGGAACTAAACTGCTGTGGCTATCTAACCATATTTTTCAACTCTTCCAGTGGCAAATTTTTTTGAACAGATTAATTTTAAAAGGATTGCCATAGATAAATGTGTAAATGTCTATTTATAAAAATACCCTCCCAATATCCATGTTTTTTTATTTAACTACTTTTAAATTTCATTTAATTTACTGAGGCATTTTCACTAAACTATGTTAAGCGCTAACCCATGCTTTACCAAAAGACCTGGTAAAGCATGTTGCGGTAGTTTGCCTCAGCATGTGCTATTTTTTAAAATATATTTTTCTGGGAGGAGGTGGGTCATGAGTAGGGAATGGGCATGGAAGCATCCAGCTAGCATACTCACATTACCACATGCCAACTGGATAATATCAACTTAACACGGGAACACTTAGCATCTCATAAATAGGAGGTGGTAAGTTCTCCTGTGTTACTTTTTTTGCAAGTCGTGCACACTCTCAAATTAGTCTGGGGCCTGCAAAATTTTTTTTTTTAAAGCCCTATTTTACTGCCGCAGTAAAAATGGGCTTAGTGTATGGGAAAATTTCTGTATTAGGATGCACTGAGCCCATTTGTTCTTACTACAGGTTAGTAAAAGCCTCTAATACAGTGGTCTTCACTAATTTTTAAGTGGGTCTAAAAGGGGAGAAGGAGAGTCTTATCTTCCTACTTTGGGCCATGACACCAATAATGCTTCTCAACATTCATTCCTACCAGAACACCTGGCTTTGATCACACAAGCATAACAGATAAACCCTATGGGGGTAATAATAAAAAAAACAAACGTCTAAAAAGTGTCCTAAATGGCTACTTGGATGATCAAAAAGCCTGATCGTCCAAGTACCCATAACCAAAGCTGGTTTTTAGACGTATCTAAAAACAGCTTAGGCCTTTCCCCTGCCTCTAAACGCACAGAGAGAAAAGAGGTGTGTTTAGAGGGGAAAAGGCGGGCAGTGGGTGGGAGGTGGACCGACCTACAATTAGGCGTACAACACCTATAACCAAAACAGTTTAGTCGGTACTTAGACCTGTTTGACTTAGACGAAAGAAAACCAGGTCTAAGTGCCGAAAAAGGGGCCGCTGAGCTGATGGCCGCTGGCGCCATCAGTTCAGCGGCCCGGCAACCTAACCATCACAGCAGGAGAGATGCCTCATCTCCCCTACCGCAATGCCATCAAGAGGGAGCCCAAGCCCTCTTGCCCTGCTGCAACCGCGACCCCCCCGACTCGATCGGGGCAAGAGGGAGCCCAAGCCCTCTTGCAACCGCGACCCCCTGACTCGATTGGGCCAGGAGGAAGCCCAAGCCCTCCTGGCCCAGGTGACCCCCCTACCCCCACTACATTACGGGCAGGAGGGATCCCAGGCCCTCCTGCCCTCGACGAACCCCCCTCCCCCCAATGTCCACCCCCCCAGAACCCTCGACCACCCCCCCAGCTGACCCGTGACCCCCCGGCTGACCCCCCCACCCCCTACCTGGTTTGAAGTTGACCGGACAGATGGGTGCCCAAACACGCCTGTCCGGCAGGCAGCCACCGGCAGAATTCTGATTGGCCCAGGCGCCTTAGGCCCCACCTGTGGGCGGGCCTTTGGGATGGCTGGGCCAATCTGGCCTCATTCTGCCGGTGGGGATGCCATGGTAGGTGCCGTGCGGATGGGCGGACCCGCTATGCCTAAGGCCTGATTGGTCCATGCTTCTAGAGCCTGGGCCAATCAGGCCTTAGGCTTCACGGGATGGGGCGGGCAAGACCCGTCCGGACAGCAATTAAAGGTTAGTTTGGTGGGGGGGAGGTTTGGGGGCTGTTAGCGCGGGGGAGTGGGGGCGTCTTCCGGCAGGAGGGATTGGGCACCCCCTGCCGGTGATTGGTAGTGTGTGTGGGGGGGCATGTTCCAGCAGGAGGGTTTGGGCACCCTCCTGCCGGCAATCGGTAGTGTCGGGGCGAGTGGGAGCATCTTCCGGCAGGAGGGTGTGGGCACCCTCCTGTCGGCAATCGGACAGGCGGCCACTATACTTATCGCGACAGCGAGATCCCTTGCCGTGATAAGTGTAGCGGCCGCGTCTACTCTAACCCGATTCTGTAACCGGCGTCTGTAACATGGACGCTGGTTACAGAATCGGGGTTTAGTGTAGGCCCGATTCTGTATAGGACGCCTCTCCTGGGCCGTCCTATACAGAATCCGGGCCTATGTATCTTTAGCTTTGTACACAGCTTGGCGCTTATGTAAAAGGAAGTATATCAAATTAAATACATCCAATCCAATTTGATGCAAGACCACACAAAAGAATGTGGTACTAAAAGTGATGTGTCTCCACTTGAAATACGAGATACTTTCTGTGACCTGAAAGTATTGGGATGTGAGTATATGAAACTTTTAAGTCCAGAGATTATAGTCAGTCTTGTTCCTGAATCATGGAGAGTAGGGAGTTCAGGGAAACCATCTGACTAGATATTTGTTCAGGGCCCTTAGGTCTAGGATGTGAAACACCTCTTCCATCTTTTTTTGGTACAAAGAAGTACCTGGAACAGAATCCCCTCCCTTCCTCCCCTGGTGGAACAGGTTTAACCATATGGGCCCTGAGAAGGGTGGAGAGTTTCTCTACAAGAATTTCCCTGTTTTGTGAGCTGAGGTATGTAGCTCTTGGCAGGCAATTTGGAGATTTTTGTTGTCGATGAAGAACGTAACTAATCTGGAACATTTGAAGAACCTATCGGACAGAGGTTACAAGGGCCAACCTTTCTTGGAAAAAACTTGGCCTTTCCCCTATTGGAAGGTCAGCTGGGATGGTAACTCTGATTGTGGCTATGCTCTCTTACAGCCAGTCAAAAACTTGCCCCTTGTTTTGACTGGTAAGCCAGCTGGGCCTTTTGTACCTGCTGTTGACAAGAATGAGTGCACTGAAGATGAACAGGTTGAGCGGGGTGAGGAGTATACCTACACCTTTGAGTGTAGTAGGGACTTCGCTTAAAGTTACCAGAAAACCTTCTGAAGGTATCTGCCAGGTGAGGCTGTTGATGGTATCAGTGTGTTTTCTTATCAGGTCGGCGATCCTTCCACCTTTTCCCAAAAAAGGTTATCTCTAATGCATGTAGCATCCACCAACCAAAGAGATTAGTTGCCAGAGCCACCCCATCCTCAAGTTGCTGCAGGAAAGAGGAAATCAGCAGAGTGCTTCCAGCTGCCAACACTGAGACTCCTCACACACGCTTAGTTCGCACAAGAACTGAGCATGTGTGAGGAGTCCAGACATTAGCTAGATGGAGGAGAGATCTCCATGGACATGTCCTCAGAGAACCTATGGAGGCTAGCACTTTGCCAAGAGGGTAGTATACTGTGGCAAGGTGGGACTTTTATGTAAAGTTGTGTTTGTGCCTAATAGGTTCTGTGATACTTCACCCCCTGATGCAGGCATTTTTATGCCGAAACATGGCTGTCGAGTCCTTTAATTGTTGCCACTAGATGCTAGGCACAGCGCACATTTATGCCCGCCCAGATTAATGTCGGGGTTTACAGCTGCTCCCAGGGACATTTAGGTTTTATAAAGGTGCTTATTTTGAGCAGTGCTCTACTGGAGAAATTAAGGGAGTCTGCCCCCTTAATCTTCCAGTGTTTTTTTTGTCCCTTTTGAAAGGAATACTAGTACAGTGCTCTCCCGTGATTTCGCGGTCCCGGTCATTCGCGGTATTTTCCGACCGTGAAGGGGAAGCAGGAGAGGGCAGCTGGAGCACCGGTGAGTGAAGGAAATCACTCACAGTATGCTCCGACCGCCTCTTCCTGTACTAAAGTCAGGCCTCACCAATCAGGAGCTGCATGTCAAAGCAGCTTCTGATTGGTGAGACCCGACTTTAGTACAGGAAGAGGCGGTCGGAGCATACTGCAAGTGATTTCCTTCATTCGCCGGCACTCCAGCTGCCCTTTCCTGTCTCCCCTGCCTAAATACCGTATTCACGGTTTTTCGACATTCACGGGTGATCCTAGAATATTGGGGGAGTACTGTACCTGATATCAGGCTCTGTGACAGCTTGGGGAAACAGACCTGTAGGTGTCTAAAATGACAGACATACACATGCATGTTGCTGGGTTGGCCCCAATGATATTTTCGATCAGGGTGTCCAACCTGTGGCCCAAGGGCCGCATGCAGCCTCGTAAAGTATTTTGTGTGGCCCCGGTCGAGGGCAATGCAGTGTTTTCCTCTGCTGCCCCCGGGTGTTTACCGTCTTACCGGCTCCCTCCTCTGTCTTGCTGCAGCATTTGTGTGGCCCCAGAAATTTTTTTTTCGCCCAATGCGGCCCAGGGAAGCCAAAAGGTTGGACACCCCTGTTTTAGATGTTGACTTTGTAAAATGAGCGTTGCCAGTGCATAAAGCCAGCACATACATCTCCATTTCTATATGCATTTTAGAATAAATTCTTTATTGGCAGATCCTCTTCTACAATACTACCGGAATCTGACAAGTCCCGACCTGGATGTCTCAATCCAATCTGTCTGTTCTTTCTAAAATCTGCCTTCACGTAAAGAGCAATTGTCAGCCTAGAGAATGTACCCATAATGCCTCTGTATCCTTTCAGAGGCTCCAAGGAAAGCAGATATCCTTTTTCCAATGCAAAGCAACACTATACTTATCTTTCTAGATTTATATTCTGGGTGCATTCTCTGAAAAATCTCATTCTTTGGTCTTCAGCCTTTTGGTATCTCTTTAGATCCTGATGCTTATTCAAACTTTTTTTTTTCTTGAGAACCCCACCCCCCACCCCCAGAAAGAAAAGACTTCATAATAAATGGAAGATGGTGTGCACAGCATTCCCACTTCCAGCTATACATAATCAATGTGCATGATTAATACAGCAGCTCAGGAAGTCTGCCCTAAATGGCTCTTGCAGCACTTTTCTGTTCTGAAATAGGCTTTCTTGTTTATTCTTTTTTCTTTTTCAGATCGCTATGAGATCTTTGATGTCCCTCTCCCTCTCACCCACTCCTCTAAACATTAAGTCCTGGCCTGCGGCAAGCTGTGTAACATTAATGTTAAATAAACAGCAGCCCCAGCTGAGGACGGTGTCTGACTTATTGACAATGGCGGCTAGCACACCTGTTCCTCGTCCAAAGCAAACGGATCATGGTCTTAAGAAAGCAATGAGATTCTATATTCTCTCTTCTGAGCAGCCTGCCGAATTTAAACAAAGACCTGATTTTCCTTTGATGTGAAAAATACAAGAATCTATTAATCTATAGTACATATCCAGATGTAAGGACATATGTGCTCACTTTTCTTGCTTCATCTTTCATGTCTCTCATGTCGTGATTCTCCTGATTTGAAGAAAAACACATCTGTGCAGCCCTGCTCCTCGCCATTTAATCCATACCACTTGCTGAGTGATCAGCCATGCAGCACGCAGAAGTGCTCTAAGAGCGGTTCCCAGTACCCCTAAAGAGGACCGACCGTTTTTTAGTCTCCAAATATTGTGACCAGGTCATATATATAGCTCTGCCTATTTCTCTTCAGTTAAGATAACTGTTAGTTTTTTTGGCAAACGTTTGCACTCTTGAAATGAACTGGTCAAAGCCAAAAGCAACATGTCTCTGGCAGTTACATACTTCAGAATACATTTAGTATTATCTGTATAATCAGTGGCGTAGCGAGGGTGAGGAACACCCGGGGCAGTGGCACTCCTCTCCCATCTTTATCTCCGCCCCCCGTTCCCCTACCCCTGCTGCATGTGCACCCCCTTCCTCTCCCCCCGGACCTCTAGTTGTTCACCATCACGAGCAACAAGAACTTCAACGTGTTCATCGCGACCCCGTCGTCTTTCCCACTGACATAATTTCCTATGCATGGCACCTGGAAGTGACGTCAGTGGGAGAGACAACGCAGTCGCTAGCACGTTATAGTTGTTGCTTGCGGTGGTGAACAACTAGAAGTCTGGGGGAAGGGTAGGGGGGGCGCATGTGTGGTGAGGGGTGGTACTGGAAAAGTCAGGGGCGGAGAGGAGCTGGCACCCCAAACATGGCACCTGGGTGGACCCCCCCCCTTATTATGCCTGTGTATAATGATTATTATTCATAGGATCACCAACAAAGATGTTCCTGATCGTATAAATAAATTCAGTAGAGAGATAAGAAATAAATAACTAAATTCTCATACAAGAGAATTCAAATAACCAAAATAAGTACGCAAAACACTTCAATTAATTGTGCTCAATAATATAAATATACTGTAAAAACCAGTGGAAGGCAAGAAAAATATATGTCCAGCACTTCTATCTCCATTGATTCAATGATAATAATGACAGATGGTCTCATATACATGTGGAGAGGCATAATCGAAAGGAACATCTAAGTCGGTTTTCGTCCAAGTCGCAAGTCATCCAAAGAAAAAATAGCTTAGGACACATTTTCAAAAAATACGTCCAAATTTTTTTTCATTTTGAAAATCGTCTAACTATATGTCCTGTTGATCTGATCGTCCAAGCCGATAAATCATCCATTTTTATACCACATTTTCATCCAACTTTTCATCTAAGTCAAAAATGCCTAGAACAAGCCCTGTTGGATGTGGGAGGGGTCTGCAAAGTGATGGCCTGAACACCCAGACATGGTACCTAATAGTGGGGTACCTTACAGGGTACTGCTGTGAACTTCACAAAAAGGGTGCCATGTCATCATCTCACTACACATCCTTTATAGGTCATGGTGAGCCCCCCAAACCAGCTCCAGAATCCCCTAGACCCACTTATCTACCACCCCAATAGCCCTTATGGCTGCAGGAGCCACTTATATGCCAGTACAAAAGGGTTTTGGAGGTTTATAGGGGAGTGCACATGATTCAATATCAATGCAGTGATTACAGGGGCTTATGGACATGGGACCTCCTCTCTATGGGTCCCTAACCCACCCCCAAGATAGCTTAAGACGCCTCTGTGCAGGTCGACTAGCCTTTCCTATGCCGGGCTGCCAAGTGATGATGGTCTGGAGGCTGAATGTTAAAGGTGTGATTACAATATTTATAGGGTTGGGGGGGGGGGGGTCGGTGTGTGGAGGTCTGTATTATGTGTTTGCAGTGCTTATCTGGTGACTTTATGTGGGTTTTTGACTTAGACCATGTTTTAAAAAATGGTCTAAGTCACAACGTCTAAGTTCCGTCGATCCTGTGCTGTATAACTTTCGGTTATACATGCAGTATGACTAAGTCTAAGCCTGCCCACAACCCGCCCAAATTCTGCCCTCGACACTCCTCCTGAAACACCCCGTTTAGCTATGGTTGTTCAGCGGCACTGTGGAGGCTTAGGTCATTTTGAAATACATCCAAAACACGTTTTTATTATCAGCACTTGGACGTTTTTGACTGGTTTTTGGACGTTTTTCTCTTTCGATTATGAGCCCCATTGCATATACGAAAAGAATTACTTATCTTAAATAAGTCAGCATATGTAGTCCAAATGGAGGACAATAAATAGAAACATGCCACAAGTCCTTAACCAGCTGGAAAAGAGTAATTTGCATGTGCAACCAAGTCCCAGTTTCTTCACACAGTGGTTTGAAAGTGCAAGTGCGTCATAAAAAAAATCCAAGTTCATCCTTCACACAGGTTCATTCAGCGCACGCAGTCGTGTTTCCCGCATGTGGGGAAATCGCAGGGATGAGCACGGCCTGAGTGCAATGGCCGAGCCTCACCCTGGGAGCACCACCTTCTGGATCGTGGACCAGTCTCCCCTGCCAGGTAAGTATCTGTCATTATTATCATTGAATCAATGGAGGTAGAAGTGCTGAACACATATTTTTCTTGACTTCCACTGGTTTTTACAGTATATTTATATTATTGAGCACAATTAATTCAATTGTTTTGCGTACTTATTTTGGTTATTTGAATTCTCTTGTATGACTTGATCATATAAACCCAGGGTTGTCCCTGGAGGGCAAGATTACGAGCAGAAACTAACCTATTTTGGATATGTAATGAGGGTGAATTTACTAGAAAAGGAGGTGCTACTCGGAATGGTCAATGGTAAAAAGAAGCAGGGGAGATCAAAGGCCCGTTGGCTGGATACCATCAAGAATGACACGGGAATGAACATCAAGCAATTGAAAGAAGCTGTGGAAAACAGGGAAGCATGGTGAAGACTGGCCTATAGAGGGTCGGACATGACCGAATGGATAGTAGTACTAGTATTCATAGTGTGCTACAAGGTGTATGTAGCACTTCACAGAAACACATCCTTGGAGCTTACAGTCTAGATGAGAAATAAATAAGGAGCTCTGAATTGAAATGGCAAGATCATGATAGGGAATATCTACTGCCGTGGCTATAATTGTGAATAAGAGAGGCAGGGACAACTTCTCAAAGAATTTTAAGAGTAGCCCAGTGATTATATAATAATAGGCTTATAACCAGGGAAACCAGATCCAATCCTTGTGATCTTGGATAAGTTATTTAACCCTCCACTGCCCCCAGTACAAATTTAGGATCGATAATCAGTGTGGTCTTCTGCTCTTTTAGAGCGGGCTGGTTGCTCATAGAGGCACTTAATCAGGCGGACACTAGCCATTTTCAGTGCCAGTACCCAGAGCTACATGGGTAGATAGGAGTTCACAAAAGGAATTATCCTCCCTCTTTTACAAAAGTGTAGCGCGGTTTTTAGGTCCAGCCACACAAATAACAGCTCCTACACTCATAGGAATTCTATGAGCATCGGAGCTGTTATCGCTGTGGCCTGCACTAAAAGCCATGCTAAGCTTTTGTAAAAAGGGGAGGGAGGGGCATGTAAGTTACATGCATGAGAGCCCTGCCTATGTCCTGCCCATGTGTATGTCCCATTGCAAATACATGTTATGTAAGTTAAGAATAGTATTAGACTTCATACCACGCAAATTTAAATTGAATCAGGTTGGACAGACTGCATGGACAATTCGGGTCTTTATCTGCTGTCATCTACTATGTTAAATGCGAATATACGAGCATATACGTTAGTACATAGGAACATAAGAATTGCCGCTGCTGGGTCAGACCAGTGGTCCATCCTGCCTGGCAGTCTGCTCACGCGGCAGCCCCAGGTCAAAGACCAATGCTCTAAATGAATCCAGCCTCACCTGCGTACATCCCAGTTTACCAGGAACTTGTCCAGCTTAGTCTTGAAACCCTGGAAGGTGTTTTCCCCTACAACAGACTCCGGAAGAGCGTTTCAGCTCTCCACCACTCTCTGGGTGAAGATCTTCCTTACATTTGTACGGAATCTACCCTTTCAACTTTATGTGCACCATACCAGCTTAAGTGTGCACACTTGAGCATAAATATATACCTCAGAACACTAGGAAGGAAATTCTCCCTTCCAGAAATCCAAATATTTTCCTATTGTGTCCAGTTAGGGACACCTTTGAGGCCACCACCCAATATATAGGAAGGATTGTTCAGATCTCAGTGTGTGGACAAAGAAACTTTCTCAAACTCAACAAACTGAAGACCAAGGCTCTCTGATTTAGAAGCTATAACTCCTTGCCATATACGGAATTGGTGCTGGTAATACTGAAAAAATATGTGGGAGATTACAGCTACTAATGGCTGCCAGACTAATCTTCCAATGTAGCAAATTTGAGAGAGTTACCCCACTCTTGAGGGAATTTCACTGGCTACCTGTAAGAAAACCAATTCAATATAAATTTTTATGCATTGTCCACAAAGCCATTTATGGGGAGAATTCCATGGGACTAATCTCGGACATCACCGTTACAAACTCCTTTTTCAACTCAAGATCGACGCAATGCTTTAAGCTAACTTTCTCTTCACCTTTGCGTGTATACTTTCGCATTCCAAGGCCCCAAAATATGGAATGGCCTCCCACAACACCTGCATCAACCGGACACATATTACAGCTTCAGGAAAATGCTAGACTCATCTCTGCTCTTCAGACCCATTACTCAAAATGCAGAGACATTTCTAAACCAATAATTCAAAATGCAAGACATGCTAGTTCTTCAAACCTGTAATTCATTGTTCATGCCCACTGATTAGAAATCTTGTTGTAAACCACATTGAATCCTTGTCGAAACTTGCAGTACCACTCTCTCAGAAAATCACTAAAAACCCACCTATTCGACAAATTTACCTGATCCTCCAAATCTGCGTGTCACCTACTTCATCTTACACACCTCTTCCTCCTACCCTATACCACCTCATCACTTAACTGTCTTTCTACCCCTCCCCAATTCTAATTGATGTTACCTCGCTGTCCTTACAGCACCTCTTGTTGTACACCGTCTTGAACTGAAAAGGTATGACGGGATATAAATAAAGTTATTATTATTATTATAGAAGAAAATGTATGGTATGGTATTGTTCTGTGCATGTAAATGTGAGCACCTAGGTTACAGAATGCTTTCATGTGTCTAATGAACCTAACCTGGGTCCTTTCCCTGTCCCACATGCCTGAAAGCTTCTCTGCCCTTCAGTTCTTTCTCCCTCATTGCTTCTTCTGAAGCTTGAACTCTTCTCCTGAAATGTCACTCCTCTCCCTCTGTCTTACTATTTCCACCCACACTTTAAGCTCTCCTGTGCCTTCCACATCCATGCACGTACACAACTGCTCAGCACTTTCCATGTTCCGTTTAACTACGTCTTCTCTGGAATTCAGTGCTGGAGGATGTGGGTTAAAGCAGTTGGCATAGCTGGGTTTAAAAAGACGTTTGGACTAGTGCTTAGAGGAAAAGTCCATAAACCATCTTAAAGGAGGACTAGGGGAAAACCACAATTTAGACCTGGGGAATTTATCTATCTTGTGGGATCCTGCCAGGTACTTGTGAGCTGGATTGGTGACTGCTGGATAAATGATACTTGGCTTGATGGACCTTTGGTCTGACTCACTATGGGAGACCCTTACTGATACAAAGATTGATGGACAGAAATGCACATTTACCCACTCACTGACAGTTCTAGAACTATGGACAAATGAGAGAAAATGGACAAATTTATTTTTATTACAGTATTTTTAATTTAATTATATTATAGCCTGCATGCTCAAAAGCTATTGAAGTGATATACACGCAGATACAGTAGCTATTTCCTTGTTCTGGAGGGCTTAAAACGTATGGAGTCCTTTCACTAAGTGCAGTTAAGTGCTACCGCATGCTTACCATATCTTAAAATGGCTTACTATAGGATGTACTGAGACATCCTTTGGTATATTTGTGATCTGTGTGCACTATATGCACTCTAAAAAAATAAATTTTAATTTTTTCTGGGAGGGTGTGTGTCTGCGCTAATCAGTTAGTGTATCCACATTACCACACACTAATTGATTAGGACAGGATTACTGCATATGTACTGCATATGTATGTGGTTATGTTCATGCAGTGATTGTTTCTAATGGTCATGCACTAATGGTAATATTAGCATATGGCCATTAAAACAAAGGAATGAAAATCAGCCATTGAACTGCTTCAGTTAAGAATGGCCTTACTCTGCAGAGAAATCCTGCATAAGGGCGTGCTAAGGCCACTTTCTAACACAGCTTAATAAAATGATCCCTAAGTTTGTTCCTTAGGCAAAAGAGGGTTAAGTAACTTGCTCTAGATCACTGTTCTTCAACTGCCGGTCCGCAAAAAATTTCTGCCGGTCTGCGTAGGGCTGGCGAGATCGAGTCGGTAGTTAAATTTCCTGCCGACTGCTGTAGTGTTGGAAGGCTGCTGTTCCTCCCAGCCTCGGGCGATCAAGACAGGCTGCCGATGTCGGGGCCTTCCCTCTGTGAGTCTCGCCTGTTCGGAAACAGGAAGTTGAAACAAAATAGGCGGGACTCAGAGAGTGACGGTCCCGACGTCGGCAGCCTGTCTTGATCGCCACCCCTGCCGAGTTGCTGAAGAGGGCCGCGGGGAAGGTGCAGGTAGAAGGGAGATGGTCAGCGTGTGCGGGAGCAAGATCCTGGGGAGCCTTCGACAGTGGCTGTCTCCCCTCCCAGCAGCTCTCGTACTTGCCAGGGCAGTGATTTCATCGGCAACTTCCTCTTTCCTCAGAGGCGGCAACGGACCCAAGGCTGCCTAAGTAAATCGCTACTGCAGGCAAGTACTGAGAGCTGCTGGAAGGGGAGGAAGCCACTGTTGGAGGCTGGGAAGCTGCTGGTTAAAGGGTGAGATGCTACTGGACCTGGAGGGAGGTAGAAGGAGAGCTGCTGCTGGGAGGGGAAGTGTGAAAGGGATGGGAAGAGAGTTATTGTTGGATAGGGGGGAGAAGGGAAGGGAGAAGGACAAAAGGAAGGAAACAGCTGACAGGGAGATTACAGGAGGGGAAGGGGGTCAGGGTGGAATGGAGAGATCAGATGAGGGAAAGGGGAGAGAGAGGAATGAGAAAGTAGAGAGAGATTGATGCTGGAATGGGGGTCAGCAGAGAAATGAGAGGGATAAAGATGCTAGATCTGGTGTAGGAGAGATAAAAATGAAGAAAGCAGTGAAGCTGGCATGAATGATGTAAAAAGGAGAGAGGAGGCACAGGCTGGATGGAAAGGGGAGAGGGGCATAGAAAGAAGTCAGATACATATGGAAGGGGGAGAGGGCAGACAGTGGATGGAACAGGCAGATGCTGGATTGAAGAGACAGGGCAGACGCTGGAAGGAAAAGAGTGAAAAGAAGATGAAAGCAGAAACCAGAAACAACAAAAGGTAGAAAAAAATAATTTTATTTCTATTTTGTCATAAGAATATATCAGATTTGAAATATATATCCTGCTAGAGACATAACTGGGGACTGCAAAGCTCAGGCAGTGATTATTTAGCTTCCAGCTGGCTTAGGGCTCTCTCTGAACAGGTGGCACTCCCCTAACACTATTCCTGTCATGTGTGACTGCAGTATTCTGTTAACATGATATTTCTGTGTAGCATTCTGTAATAACTTGGCTTGTTCATTTTTCTTGATAGTAGAGGGGATATATGTGAAGGGGAGGGGAGACAGGGGTTTTGTTGGTCCTTGCTCTGTATATTTGTATTTATAAAATAACAATTGTACAGAATATTGTTTCTTTTTATACCTTAATAAAATATGTTCAATATAAAATCATAACTGCGGCTTGTGCAGATGGGATCAGATGGTTTAAGGGGACTGAGCTCGCGGAGACGGGGCAGAAATGATTTTTTAAAATTTCAGTCTTAGTAGTTTGCTGGTCCACAAAATAATTCTTTTATTTCTGCCGGTCCATGGGTGTAAAAAGGTTGAAGAACACTGCTCTAGATCACAAACAACCACAGAGGGATTTGAACTCGGATCGCTGGTTCATACCCTACAGCTCTAACCATTAAGCTACAAAAGAAGTAAAAGACACTTTGAAGTATGCTTTTCCTATCCACCCTCTCTACTCTCCTAGAGTTCAGTTGCTCTTCCACTTCTCTCCAAAGCATTGATAATTGGTCCCATGTACCGGGTTTGCTTTATTTATTAAAAAATTTACATACCGCATACAACTATGTGGCTTCCAAATCACAATCAAATAAACAAATTTTCCAGTTCTAATGCACAGTGGTGGAACATGCTCAATTCCTTAACCCCTTGTAAGCATGCAACTGCAGGTTAACTTCAAGCCAATAAAACTTAATAGGGGAAACGCATGCTGCAAAGCTATCATTGCTTTGAGACTTGAAAGGAAAGCTTACATTGTTCAATAGCTCCCTTTCTATCATTGGCGAAAAACCCCCTAGGTTATGCTTGAAGCCGATGATGGCCAGCGTTTCATGATCTACTGATAATTTCTTCAGGGCTCTGAAGTGCTGTCTACACATCGAGTCTACACATTGAATGTGCATTAGAACTGGAAAATGTGTGAATTGAATTTCCAGTCCCTCTGTTTTTTTGTTTTGTTTCCATATCACATACATAAAATCTTGTTTCCCTACGATTATCACATATAACATAGACATGCCTAAATAACATCATTAATTGTCCCTATTATAAACAGGGATAGAGCACAAATTCAATCAATTCAGAGATACAAGCAAGCTTAAATCATACATTGTTATCAAAAAAAATTCTAAAAGGCGATTATCAACTGAAATATACCTTAGCATAAGAAGGCATTGGCAAATAATTGAGTTTTCAGCATTTTCTTAAAATTCATCCTCCCCATACAAAACCGCAGGATACCAGGCAAGGCATTCCATAGTTCTACGCCAGCCACAGATATCATTGATGTTCCGATCCTAGCATGCATAGATGACATTTTACCCTCCAAACTTAATTTTTCATCCCATTTACATCTCTAAGCTCTCAGGGTAAATGATGATTGACTCAGATTCTTTCTTTCTGGTTATCTGTCTCTTGGAGAGAGGAACAGAAAACAAAACAAGATCAGGCCTGGCTAATATCTGGGCTAGGCGTAAGAGTAGTTTGAGGAGGGCGAAGGGGGGGCATTGACACCCCATACAAGCTGCTCTTACCCATAACCCTCAATGCCTGTCCTGGAATCCCATCTCCTTCCCCATGGGATCAAGTACCTCTCTCTCTCCCTTCATGCTCCCTACAGCGCTGCACTCCTCCAATCTTCTGGTGAATCACCAGCACATCAAATGAGGTAAGCGCACTGCCTTCGGCCAGCACAGGAAGATGTTCCTCTGCTACAACTTCCTGTTCCTTTCTTAGGCAGGATGGTGCAGAGGGAAGGAGTCTGAGGCCAGTTGAAGGCAGTGTGCTTGCCTCAATGATGCTGCTGGTGACCCACCAGAAGATTAGAGAAGTGCAGAAAGTAAGAAGGGAAAGAGAGATATCAGACCCCTGGGGAGGGCGGTGGTGGAGGAAGGAGGAAGCAAGATATGCCACACCGATAGACTCGGGGGAGGGGGGGAAGGGAAAGAGAGGGATGTCAGAGACTGTGAGGGGGAGGGGTAGGGAAGGGAAGAAAATAGGTTAGATTATGGATGGAATCCAGACTGCAGGAGGAAGGAAAAGAGAATGGAAAGATAGAAATGCCAGACCATGGGGGGAAGGGAATGGAAAGATAGAGTTGCCAGACTGTGGGGGTGGGGGAAAGTGAGAGATGCCAGACTTTGAGGGGAGGGCAAGGGAGAGATGTTGGCCCAGGGCAGGGGTGCAAGAGGGGGAAGTGCCCAAATATCAAATGGGCACAATACCCTGGAAAGAGCAGAAGATGGATGGGTCTAGGAATGAGAGAAGGGGAACAGAATAGAAGATGAATGGGATATGGGATGGGAGAAGAGGAACAGAGCAGAAAATGGATGTGACTAGGAATGGGAATAGGGAAACAGAGTAGAAGATAACTAGGACTTGATGACTGAATGAGAAAGTGTTGGGGAGCAGAGATGGAATGGGAATTTCAAGGGGACTGTGAGTACTTGGCAATTAGTGTGTATGAGTAGGAGTATGTTGATGGTTTGGGAGAATGAATGAGTGTGAAATGAGGGAGAAAGAAAATGGGAATGAAGTGTGGGGAAAGGTTGAGACATATTGTGAATGATCTGGAAGAACAGAGAGAAGATGAGGCATTGAAAAGGGATGGGGTGATAGAGAAGGATATGAGAAGAAGGGGATTGATCTGTCACGGGATTGAGTGAGGGTGGAAATAGGGTTAAAAAGATGATAAAAGAGAGGCAATAGGATACACGGGAAGGAAGAAGAGACAGGGATGATGGAGCTGTGGCTGGTGAGGGGATGAGAGGCAGTGGGTAGATAAACACAAAAGTTGTAAAAGGGGACTGAGGAGGGACATAGGAAACTTGGGAAAAGTAAGGCAGACAGACAAGGGGTAATGGAATTATTGGAGAACGGATAAGAGGGAGGTGAGGTGAAGTGAAAACTAGAGAGTGAGAGAATGAGCAATAAAAATCATATATAGGTGGATATAGAAGAAGAGCATAGAAAAGAGATATAAAAAACATCAGTGGTCTGTATGCTTATGTTTAAAGAACAAAGTGACTGTATGTTTGCAATCAACACTTTCATAATGGAACTAGGGTAGGAATGTTCAGTTCAAAACCAGCTTAATGCTTAGAATAGAGAGCTGCACGGGAACGGGGACAACAGGAATCCCGCGGGACCCCGCTGGTTCCCCCTTCGGGTCACGGGGATCCCGTGGGGACGCCCCCTAGGGTCGCTGACGTCGGAGGGAGGGCTTAAGCAAAGCCCTCCCTCCCTCTGACGTCAGCGCTGACATCGGGAAGACTTCCGGTCGGCTGTGTACTGCAGCAGGGCAGGTAGGGAAAAGGCAGTGGCGTACCAAGGGGGAGAGGGTGGTCCACCCCGGGTGCAGCACAGCTGGTCAGGCCCCCTTACCTTTTTGGCGCTTCCCCCGACCGACCGACAACAGGCCCGGTCCGCCAAACCTCCCTGCCCTGTAGCCACGAATCTAAATTACCTTCTTACAGCAGCTGTAAGAAGGTAATTTAGATTCGCGGCTACAAGGCAGGGAGGTTTGGCGGACCGGGCCTGTTCTGTTGTCAGGCGGGCGGGGGAAGCGCCACGAAGGTAAGGGGGCAGGGAGAGAGAAAGGGAGGAAAGGTGGAGTGGAGAGGAAAAGACGCTTAAGGGAAATGGGTAAAATTGAGAGGGGAGAAGGACGCTGAAAGCACTGGGGAAGACAAAGGGGTGGAGAAGGACGCTAAAAGGACATGGGGAAGACAGAGGGGGGAGAAGGATGCTGAAAGCACATGAGGAAGACAGAGGGGGAAGAAGGACGCTGAAAGCACATGGGGAAGACAAAGGGGTGGAGAAAGACGCTGAAAGGACATGGGGAAGACAGAGGGAGGACACTGAAAGCACATGTGGAAGACAGAGGGGGGAGAAGGACGCTGACAGGACATGGGGAAGATGGGAGGGGGAGAAGGACGCTGAAAGGAAATGGGGAAGAGAGAGTGGGGAGAAGAAGCTGGCAGGGAAGAAGACAGAGATGCCAGACTATGGGGGGAGCGGAGGGAAGAAGATGGGTGCCAGACCAATTTGGAAGGGGGGAGAAAGGGAGAGGCACAGTAACAGAGCAAATGGAAGACGCAGAGAGAAGAGAGACAGTGGATGGAAGGAATTGAATGAGAACATGAGGAAAGCAGAAACCAGGCAACAAAGGTAGGAAAAGAATTCTATTTCTTTTTTTTTTTTTTTTGCTTCAGGATAAAGTAGTATATTAGTTGTGTTGATAAAAATTTAAAAACATTAGAGGCTCTGGTAGAAACCCGTTTACAAAGTATGTATTCTTCCCAATTAATATTTCCAAATTAATAAAGTCTTTTTGCTTATTTGTAAATGGGTTTCTACCAGAGCCTTTAATTCAGTAGTATAATTAAATGAAATAACTATTTCTGAAGTTTATAGGGACGAGCGGGGACGGAGGGGATTCCTCGCGGGGACGGGTGGGGATGGAGGGATTCCTCACGGGGACGGGTGGGATTCCTCACGGGGACAGGTGGGACTTTGGCGGGGATGGGTAGGATTTCTGTCCCCGCGCAACTCTCTAGCTTAGAAGTAAATAGAGGGACCCCAAGAACCATCTGAGTACAATGGAATTTTTTAGTGCCTGAGCCTCAGGTTATATGGCTGTGGAATAGAAATCTGCCCTGCATTTGCATCCTGATCACAATTCAGTACTTGGCCATGATAATAAATGTAGAAAGATGCTAATGTGATCCTAAATCTCAATTGTGATTCTGCTTGCAAAGAGAATTCTATCTACTGGTTCTCTGACTTCCATTGGACCATTAACTTTTATTAGGGCTCATTCAAATCTTGTTTAATTTAGAACCAGGGCTTTCAGAATGTGTAAAACAAAAAAATCTACCTTACTTTTCAGCAATGCTATTTCTCCTAAGAGGGTTTATTACAAAGAGGAACAAAAGATGGTAACAGAAACTGTTGTTCTTTTGTCTTGAGATTTAATATAACTGCAGGTAGGGGGAGGTGTCCTAAGAAATTTACACCCACCGAGGAAGGTGGAAAGGTACAAGTGGGGCTGAGGTGCTAACCAACCTCTATTCCTCCAATAGCGAAGGAGATGCCCAATTCCATATCTTACATAATTGCTCTAAAATGAAAGCATTTAAAGTCAGAAATTTTAAACACCAAAAGCAAAACAGCACTAATTGTGTTCATGGTTTTCAGGGTGATTGTTACACAAACTCCTACTTGAACCAAGACCTGCTCCTGCAATTTAAGGAGTGTCTGATTCCGATCTCCCCCCACCCTGATTAAGAATAGAGAAAAGCTGATACATTTATCAACTTCAGATCCAGCCTAAAGCCAACTCCTGGCCAGTTTGAGAGCAAGTGGACTACATCTCTCATTCTCTAATTATGCTCTCTCTGTTCCAATATCCTACAACATTACATTATATTAGAGATTTCTATTCCGCCATTACCTTGCGGTTCAAGAACAGTCACTTTTTTAAAAAAGCATTATTCTAGAGCTTTTGGGCTTTGCCAAGAGACTGAGCAGAGCCTTAAGCACCTGGTGATGAATGCTGATCATTTCTGAAAATGTATTTTCCTCAGCAGAAGTGAGGCTAGATGTAACATATTTCTTTGCTGAATAGCACCAGTGTTGCCAAACAGAAAGGTGACAGACCAGTCCTTTTGTAATAGGACAGCTTAGGACTGGCTAGTTTAAAATGAAAACTGTTGATAAATAATCCAATAAATCACATACCTAGGGTTACCATATGGCTCCAGAAAAAGGAGGACGGATTGAGACATCAGGTTTTATTTCATTACTTTCAATAAAACCCAGACATCTCAATCTGTCCTCCTTACTTCCTTTGTTTTCAATGGAAGTAAAACCTGGATGTCTCAATCCGTCCTCCTTTTCCTGGAGCCATATGGTAACCCTGCACATACCCCCCTCCGCACACATAAATACAGAACAACAACAAATAATAATCCCTTTCACAGGAAACAGTCAGGAAACAGGAAAGGTATTATTTTAAACACTCTAGTTCACCATTGTTGTTTCAAGAATACAAAGCAGTGTACATAATACAAACAAAAGAAAACCAGCAGAGGTTGACAGGCAATGGTGGCATTGTATGGATGCCTGAATAATGGAAATATGTTGTATCCTAGCAACCTCCAGAAAAGTAGTTCTCAGATCCCAACCAAAGTCTGAGTTTCAGGGTATCCAAAACACACCTTCTTAGTTGTCTCAAAGAGCCTGCCTGCTGAATGGAAACCATGAAAAACAACATTCTTGTCTTCCAGCTTGTAGCTAGGTACCTTTAAGGCATGTGGATGTTCAGCTGTGTATAGGGTTATCATATGGCTCCAGACAAAGGAGGACGGATTGAGACATCCGGGTTTTATTTCCATTGCTTTCAATAGAAATAAAACCCAGGTATCTCAATCTGTCTTCCTTACTTCCACTGAAAGCAATGGAAGAAAAAACCCGGATGTCTCAATCAATCTTCCTTTTTCTGGGAGCCATATGGTAACCCTAGCTCAGTATATCTTATTTATTCAATTTTCTATGCTGTTCTCCCAGGGGAGTTCAGAATGAATTACATGAATTTAGTCAGGTACTCAAACATTTTTGCCTGTCTGTCCCGGTGGGCTCACAATCTATCTATTGTACCTGGGGATTAAGTTACTTGCCCAGGGCCACACGGGGCAGCATGGGTTTGAACCCACAACCTCAGGGTGCTGATCTTCTTGCTGTACGTAGCCTTGGTTTGTGACCATTTCCCTCCTCTCTCCCCAGCTGGCATGCATATGATACCTTACTGCTTGCACCTTCTGTTGACCACTCAATAATACCAACAGCTTTGTGGCTTTGGAAGCACACAGGACTCTGTACATCTCAGGTTATGATTAACTAGAAATATAAGAAGCCCTGTAATGTTACTGTTGTTCTATTGTTTTATGATGTTCTTTGTGAATTGCTTAAGGTCTGGATGATACAGGTGATACATACATAGATATGATATTTAAGTCTAATTTAACACTCCCCTCCCAAAGAAACAAGTATTAGAAAAGGTGAGATGGAGACAAGAAGAACATTAGGAAGTGGAAGGGACTTGTAAGGAAGGAAGACAAAAGGATAGGGAATGTAAAAGGGGTGAATGAGGAAGAAGAGACAATGAAAAGAGAAGGAAGAATGGAGAGAGATGGGAGAGAGCATAGGGTACAGAGATAGAGGAAATACTGGGATGCAGAGAGAAATGAGAATTGAAATTGGAAAAAGGAAGCCAAGCTAAACTATGTGGGCAAAAGAGGAGAGAATGAGAAACAACACGAGGTGCGGGCATGGCTGATCCTACCACAACGACTGCTTTTTTGCACATGGATCCACTTTTTAGCCCCCATTTGACATGTATTTGAGCCCCATAGTGACTCTGCACATCCCTTTACATCCCTCTGGAAGAGTCTGTAATGAAATACAGAAACTGGGCGGAATACATGAGGAGATGGTGAAAGAAACAGGTTGAGGACTAGGGAGTTGATGCAGAAAGCGTCTTGTGTGGTCACCGCAGATATAACTCAAATCTTACCATAGGATTGCAATGCAGAAAGAGTTTCAGTGCGGGTGTCAACTCGCGTGGAAACCTTGATCACAACTGCATTTAAATGAATACAAATGAGGTGAATTTGTTATCTCACAGCACACATCAATTGTTTTTCAGCTAGTTAGTTGTTTATCCCCCTAGTAGACAAACAGCTTGTGAACTCTCTTTGCTATACAAATCATAAATCTTATCACTACAATTTCTGTCAGTAGTTTTCTCAGGAATCAGACAGAAGCTAATGGCCTCAAGCACAATATTTAGCAACTGGAAAGTTCAGCCCCCGCCATCTGTTGGTTTGTACTCCTTGTCGGGTTTTCTTTTACATGTCACAAGCATATTTTATGTAATATGTTTACTACTGTTACTACTATCCATTCAGTCGTGTCCAACCCTTGGATACTCTGTAGTCCTAACCATGCTTCGCTGTTTTCCATAGATTCTTTCAATTGCTTGATGTTCATTCCCTTGTCATTCTTGATGATATCCAGCCAACGGGCCTTTGGTCTCCCCTGCTTCTTTTTATCACTGACTATTCCGAGTAGTGCCTCCTTTTCTAGTGAATTCATCCCCATCATATGCCCAAAATAGGTCAGTTTCTTTCTGGTAATCTTGCCTTCCAGACATCTCTCAGTTTATATGATCAAGAACATCTTTGTTGATGATCCTAGATGTCCATGGGATTCATAGAAGTCCAGCTGAAGGCACCAATTTTTCTTCTATGTCCTTTCTTGGAGTGTCAATGTCTCGCAGCCATATGCTGCGATTGAGAATACAATCCTTTTTGGTGGGCCAGTTTATGTTTAGGTTACAAATATGAAAAGATGAGTGCTGATATGTTGGGGCATAGCAATTTTTTAAAATTTGGTTTGGGGCCCGTTGACATCCTTTGTTACTTCAACATAGTTGTCTTTTATTTTATTTTGTTTATTTCTATATATATCCAGGACGGAGTGGGTGGGGGGGGGGGAATCTTTTTGGTTTATTTCTTGATTAAATTGTTGGATGGGAGGGGAGGGATATTTTTTCTTCAGCATTGTTATTGATGGAATTTAAGTGCTTACGTTGATTATTGTCTGTATAATTCCTGGCACTTTGTATTAGTTTTGAAAATTAATAAAGATTAAAAAAAAAAAATGAGAGAATACAAGGTCAGTGATCAGTCTTTGATGGTGATATTTGGCCCATGCTCACCATGGTTGCATGCCACAGTGCTAATTGATGAAAAACATAAGATATATTTATATGTCTGAGGGATTAGGTATGTTGAAGATATGATTTAGTATTTATGTTGGGGTAAGAAAAGAATAGTAGCAGAAGGAATGTTTTATCAATGAAGATTTGACAATAATTACATATCATGAATTTCATATTTTGAGAATAAATTTTTTTAAAAAAAGTTTTGAAATATTAGTATTGATCAGATTGTACAAAATTTCCAGAAACTAAACCTATCGGAAGTGTAATTGTTATCAGAGTCTTTGTCAACTGTCTGTTGCACTGCATGGCATCACCACCATTTGTGAGATGTTAGTGACAGTGTCCTGGGAAGACGGTACTCACTGAATCAGAAGAACTACCATGTCTCACCTTGCATATTCATTTCACTTTTGCATACATTATTAGGTTATTTGATGTTTCAGCTTTACTTCATTATCTCGGCACTGAATATTCTTACCAACTCCTTTGTCATATCCACCCTTGATTACAGTAACGCGCAAAGGAATCGCACAAAAGGAGCTAAGGCTCTTGCAAATTAAGAACACTGTTGTAAAGATAATTGAGAATGCAAAAAAATTTGATCACGTTACTCCACTCTTAATACAAGCTCATTGGCTGCCAGTAACACACAGAATTACATATAAAATTCTACTTTTGACATTTAAAACATGCAATACTAATCTGGAATTCTTAGACTTTTGATCCCTTATACCCAGGCCTTATATCCTAGATCTAATGACCAACACCTCTTATATATCCCATCAATATGCCAGTTTAGCAAGCATCGATCATCAATCTTTTTCGTTACTGCTCCCATGCTCTGTAATGCTATGCCTGCAGATCTATAAGAAGAATCATCTTTGGAACGATTTAAAACAAAATTAAAAACATTTTTATTTATAGATGCTTTCAAGCTTTAATTTAACTTACTCGCACTTATTTTTTTTCTCTCATGATCAACACTTACAGAAGGGTCACATCCAACTATTCTTCCCTTTATTGTCGCTTTTTTCTATAGGTTATGTAGTTCTACCCCTCTACCCTATTGTGAACTGCCTCGAACTACTACGGCTTTGGCGGTATATAAGAAATTAAAAAAAAAATAATAATAATAGTGTACCAGTATGTCAGTATGTCATATCATTCTTGTCCCCAAGATTTTACTTTTTAATGTAAATTTACCTGTACTCTGCTTAGAAATTCTATAAACGGAATATCAAATTTTTAATAAAAATTGAAACTTGAAAACTTGATCTCCAATTACTGCTCATTAAATGAAAACATTTTATTTTCTGAAATGCTGGGAGATAACCAAATGGCTAAATAACAGCTTTAAATGAGAGGATTAGGATTTTCGTTTTACTATTTGCTGAGAGTATTTTTATGGCCTAATATAGGCAGCCAATATGCATACAGGCCTTAGGCATCTTACCAATCAGAGTCTTATGCCACTCCCACTGCATCCCAGAATGCACAAGGAAGGCCCAACTTTTTGGAGTGGCAGGCCAGACTTTCAAATTCAAGGTACGGAGGGCAGGAGAGGGGGGGTTGGGAGGGTAGAGTTAGGGGTATGGGGTGAGGGGCCTAAAGACTTGGGAAGGTGTTCTTGATCAGGGGTATTGGTAGGATCTGGGAGGGGTTCAGAGGGGGTGGCAGCAGGAGTGAGTGACCATCATTCCTGCCTGGCTACTTCAGAAAAGGTTTGGGGGCAGGAGGGAGTAGGAATCCCTTCTGCCCGGGAGGTTTGGGGGCACTGGGCATACCTCCTGCCTAGAAGCTTAGGGGGTTTGGAGTCAGGAGGGAGTGGGTATCCCTCCTCCAGGGGATTTCACGGGGGGGGGGGGGGTTCTTGCTGCAGCCACTCAGCTGATTGTGACAGGGAGATTTCCTTGTTGCGATCAGCTGATGGCAAAGAATCCCATGGCGATTCTCTAACCGGCGCTTGAGACACGGGCGCCGGTTAGAGAATCAGGGTGGTAAAGTGGGGTTAAGTGTCTGTCCCTTAGAGTAGATGTGATTCTGTATAGGACGCAAGTGTGTGATTCTCAGCTGCTTCAAAGGCGGCTGTTGAGACCAGTATTTTGTACAGAATCTGCCCCTAAGGCTCTCCACCCTAGACAAATGGGTTTTTGTAGGGGGCATAGCACAGAGACCATTCTGACTGCAGTTAGCATTAGATAGTAGTTATCTTTGTCTGGCTGTCTCATTAAATCTTGCTACTCCATTTAATCTGGTTGATCTTCTACATAGACTACATGCCTTGGGAATGAGAGGACAAGTTTTAGTGTGGTTAAAATCTCTTCTATCTTCTAATAGGTCTTATATAGTGAGAGGGGAAACAGGATGCAGCGATCAATTCCCTATTAGCTGTGGAGTACTGCAGTGATCAGCATTGCCTCCACTTTTATTTAATATCTTTTTAAGTCCCTTGATAGCATTGATCCAATCTTATGGATTGGATAAGTGGAGGGGCATAATTAAAAAAAAAACCAAAAAACCCCGTCTAAGTCCGTTTTTGACCTAAGGTGCTAGTCGCCCAAAGTTGGCAGCAGGAAAATGTCCATTCTCGAAAAGTACGTCCAAAAGGGTTTCTTTTGAGAATGGCTTACTTGTACATCCAGGCATTTAATCGCTCAGACCGCCATTACATCTATCTTTATACCATATTCTCTACCAAAAATTCATCAAAGTCCCAAATGCCCAAAACAAGACCTTTTAGACATGGGAGGGTCCAGTCGTTCGCCTAACACCACGATTCTCTCACCGGCATCTGTTTCATAAGCGCCGGTTAGAGAATCGGGGAACCTGTTCCCCCACCACAAAAACTGTAGGCAGGAAGGATCTCCAATCCCATCTGCTGGACACTCCCCAAAAGTTATGCTGCCAGATCTCTCCTATGAGAGGGGCCTGAGGCACCTGGGCCAGTCAGGGCCTTGGGCCCCTCCCCAGTGCATCCCATGATGCACTGGTGAAGGGGCAGGCTCACAATTCAGGGAAGGTGGGTCTGCCGGATGGAGAAAGCATCCATCCGTCCATCCAACTTACAATGAAGTACTTTGGAGTCTGGTTGGGCTTGGGGGGGGGGGGGGATGGTGGCCTAACTTTCAGGGGGGGCAGGGCATCTGGCAGGAGGAACTGGGCTGACGAGCTTTGGGGGGTTTCCAGAAGAAGAGACTGAGCATTCCTCCTGTAGGGGGATGTCTTGGGGGTTGGCGGCAGGAGGAATTGGGCACTCCTCCTGCTTCAGACATTCAGGGGTGGGTGGGGCAGCTTCATGGGTTCCGTAGTCTTCGTGTGCGGTTACGAGTTTCCTGCCGCAGCCGTTAAACTGATTGCTGCAGGGAGATTCATTCCCTGGCCGTGATCAGCTCAGCGGTAACCCTATCCGGCACTTATACTTTTTTTAACTTTGTCTAAGTCACAAGGTATAAGTTCCGTCCAGGCAGCCTCGTAAAACTTTCGATTATCGCTGCAGGACGACTCGGTCTAGGTCGGCCCACATCTGGCCATAACCACTCCTCCAAAACCACCCTTTTGAGCTCTGTGCGCACAGCGGGATTCAGAGTCCTAAAAAGTCTCTGGATACTTCCAAAAACCTGTTTCAATTATTGGCACTTGGATGACCTGTCTTTTAGGTTGTCTAAATAGTGACTTGGGCCGTTTTTAGGATGTATTTTTGTTTTGAGTAGATTATGAGCCCGTTACAGATAATATCCTCATTTTTGCCAAAATTTCTCAGATCACGTTAGATCTTACTACTCTGCAGCAGGATCTACAGGCTATGGCAGAATGGATTACCCAGAACTGTTTGGTGCTATGGGACATGCTATCTGCCCAAACATGAATCCAATCTTATTTGGGCAACAATTCCAATCTGTTTCTAAATTTAGGTATTTAAGTATTCTAATTGACTTAGAACTCACATTTGTAGATCAGACTACTTCAGTTGTTCAGAAAGGATTTTATACTCTACAACAAATTAGATCTGTTAAGAGTGCACTTTAATCAGAGGACATTGGAGACATTATGTCTTATTCACAACAAAATTGAAGTATGGTAATGTTATTTATGCAGAATTACCAGGATCACAGATCAAACATTACAAAATATTGCAGTCAAACTTTTACTTAACGCAAGATTATGTGATCACGTTACGCCATTGTTGATACGGTATCATTGGTTACTATTAAAATATTCAATTTTTAAAAACCACTGTCTCACACATACAGCTCTCTGGGATGGACAATTTTATGTACTCCAACAAGATGCCTTAGGTCTCTCCAAGATTACAGACTGGTGGTTCCCCATATTTCCAAGATGCATTGGAGTACAACCAGGGAGAAAGCCTTGTGGTTAGTACCTTCTCTATGAAACACATTCCTACAATATATTTGTGATGAAATGAACCATAAGAAATTCAAATCCTGGGAGGATCCAAGATGGCCGCAGACCCTTCTGGATAAGTAACATGCCGCAGAGTCTTACTTCCAACAACTTTTGAATTGCAGCCCGGGATATTTGCCTTCTCTTCAATGCCGAAACGAAGAGGACGCAGTGCCGCTGGAGCCTCACGGCAGTTCGGCAACATCGAGGAGCTTCTTCGGCATATGCAGCAGACACCCTGGATGTCGGGAGACCCGCTGGAGACGTCCTGGAGGAACGGAACGGATGCAATCTCCTTGGGCTTGGAGACGTTAAGCCCTGACGTCAGAGCACCTCCCCCTCCTCCTCAGATTACCAGCTCCCCACGAGAGGAGGTGCTTCCGGAGCATGGGCAGTACTCTCCCTCGGAGGCCACAGAGAGCAGAGAGGGAAGAATGGAGACAAACTCCTGTTTGCAGGAGAGTTTGGAGGAGACTGAGAATCCAACAACTGTAGGGGTAAATCGGAACCTCAGTAGTGCTGTTCAAGAGGGTACATCAACTGGTGAGATTTCTCATTTTACAAATGTTTGCTATATTGAAAAACCCAGAGAGGTAACCCTGAATTCCCTTTGGGATCTGGTGGCAGACTTGGCAAAATCAGTTAAACCCCAATTTAACTAGTTGGAAGAAAGACTTAAAGTCCAAGAGACTATGGTGAGAAACTTGAAAGTTGAATTTGATGATACAAAAAGTTCCCTAGAAAATATTCACCAAGAATTGAAAGTTTCTAAACAGATTAGAGAAACATTAATTAAGGACAATATTAATTTGAGAAGGAAGCTGGAATCCTTAGAAAATACCTTTAGAAATAATAATCTCAGATTAATTAACTTTCCGAGGGTTGCAACAATATCTCAAAGAGATATAGTGAAACGCTATATGACGGAAATGTCTGAAGATATGTTGCCACCACTCACTCAGGCTATCTACCTATTAAAAGGGATGAACAACAATGACCACAAGAAAGAGACCAGCAACCACTTGATGCTACAGCAATATTGGGACTTTCTGACATAGAAATGGCTACGCCAGCGACACTTTTGAATACAGTAGCCTTAGCACCAGATAAAAACTAGTTGCTTAGGCTTTTCTTTAAAAATAGACAAAAAAAATTATGGGACTTAAAATATCGATTTTTTCCAGATCTGGCTCGAGATACGCAAAAAAGGAGATGCAAATTTCTTCTTTTAAAACCAGGGGTTATAGCTTTGGGGGTGACCTTTTTCTTCAACATCCTTGTAAATGTGTGATACAATATCGTATAAAAAAAAAAAAGTTTTCTTTGATCCAAGACAGCTGACAACATTCTTGTCTACAGCGCCTCAGGCTTAAGGGGAATTATGAGGGCGAAACTGATTATTTGTTATCCTGTCTCAGTCAAAAAGAGCCTGTTTTTTCTTTAAATAGCAATTTAGTTTGTTAATGTTTTCTTAATCTTCTGCTATGTATACCTTGGATCTCCATTGTCGACTTGAGCTGAAGTTAAGCTATAATGATTTTTTTATTGATGTCTGAGATGTTAGAATGAATATCTTATCTTTATCTCTCTGTACAAGTGATACTTGATTTGTAATTTGAAAATGCTAAATAAAAAAAAAAAGAAATTCAAATCCTTACTCAAAATTCTTTTCTTACCTTGTTATTTATTGTTTTAACTTTTGTAAACTGCTTAGGTCAGGTGATGTTACAGCGTTATATCAAGTCTTAATAAACATTTTCAGCATTAATGGCCATGCGCTAATGTCACCATTAGCCACATGGTCATTAAAAACAATTACTGTGTGAGTACCTACCATCACCCATTTTCTAGGCAATAAGAGCTCGCATGGCAATCATGCACTATGCAAATATGCTAACTCCACTCCTCTCAACTCAACAAAAATATTTTTTAGCGTGCAGGTAGTGTGCGCACATTTGGGACTTATAACAAGATGCCTGAGCGTGTCCCATGGTAAGCCCTTCTAAGCAAATTTTATGCGTTCCTGAAGCACACATGCTCTATTTGTTTGTCCATCTATTAAGTGTTGCCAATATATGAAATATCAGCGCTTTTATTCGTACCAAGCAGCACTATGGGATAAGGATCTTAGATCTATGATCTCCAGCTCTTATCAACATTTTAGGAAACAATTAAAAACTTATTTGTTTACTAGATTTTTGGGCAATTAATGTATTTCATCTAATCGTATGTTTATTCTTTTTTGTAAACCGCATTGAATGTAATGGTATTGCAGTACAGAAATGAATTTTTATGTTTATCTCAAGGACCCCTAAGCCTTTTCTCCCTAATATCTGGTTTTGCCTGATATTTCTTTATTTTATATAGTATAATTTCCTTTCTTTCTCCCTTGTTGGATCTATGGATATTCAGTCAGGACAGTAGAATATCTTTTTGATTGGAGGAGCCAAACAGACCAATCTTTGCCTTACCCTTAAGCTCTCCAATTGCTGATACCATGTAAGACAAAAAGTTGATTGGACTATGACCACAGTGGCCCACTTTGTTCCAATGCCTATGAATTCAGCAGCACAATCGGTTTAATTAGAGCATTTGAATGTCTGGTATATGTGGGATAATTGTTGCCTCTATCTTGATCTCTTATTACACAGACATTACCTAGCCATTTAGTGAGCTAAATGCCCTGACATTATCTGTAATATAAGTATAGAGGCACCCCACCACAAGGTACACAATCTAACAGATGAAAAGCAGTGGGTTCACTGATGCAGGCACTAGCCAAAATATGTCTGGTTCTTGATTTAAGCTTAAAAAAAAAGATTATGTACTTACCCTGGTAAGCTTTTTTTCCAGTAGATAGGCGAGACATTCTAGAGTAGACAATTGGATAGTGTCCCCATGGTTGTGTGCCATCTGAAGAAGGAATACAGTTTGGATTTTTCTCTGTGCCTCCTCTGTATTTCACTAAGCTCCTTAGCTCCACCTACAGTTAGTATCCAAGCACCAAGGGCCATCAACCAATTTGAAGTAGAGGCATCCATAACAATCAAGGTCAGAAATAATTGTTCTGCTCAAAGGAGTATCCAAAGGAAAAGATGCTATGGAAAGGATGTTCTTGTTGCAAATGTTTATTATAAATCATAAAAGACAAAATTATCCACAATAAAATTGATGCGGACTTGACAAGGTCTGTGTTTTGGCTGAGGAGTCCAGGTCGATGTCCGCACAATGGATGGAAACAAAAGTGGATAGTAAAACAAATTTGAACCTACTCGCTCCAAAAGGAACTGAGGAAAAAAACGAAAGCGTCTGCAACATGAGAATATCAGCTGCCAACAGCTGGCAAAAACCTCCAGAGAGCTCAGAAACTGCCAAAAAAAGGAACATATATACAGTATACTTCCCAGCCCCCAAGGGCAGACTGGCATCCAAGTTACAACTTGGGAATGCATGAAACAAACTGAGAGAGAAGTCAAGCGCAGGAGTCTAGAATATCTCACTTATCTACTGGCAAAGAGCTTACCAGGGTAAGCAGTCCCCAAAAAGCTAGGGCAGGCTTACTGCATCGACCCTCAAGACTGAGGACCCAAAGGCAGCGTCCTGTCCCGCTGCCACATCCACTCTGTAAAACTTGGCAAATGTGTGTAGAGAGGACCGGCCCACGAAGAAGCTATACATCTATAAGAATGCACCTTGACGGAAACAGGAGACTGTTTACCAGAAAGAATGTAGGCTGATGAAAGGGCCTCATCGATCCATCTGGAAATTGTGGCTTTAACCCCACTTGACAGAACGAATCAGCAGAAAGATGAATTAGTCAGAAAGATGAACCTCTTTTGTGAACTCCAGAAAGTGAAGAAGCACCCTGTACATATTTAGGGTCCTCAAAACATCAGATTAATTGGTAGTCCAAAGCAAAGAGACCCTTTCAGAAATCTGGCAACATCAGGGCAAGACGCTAAAGATGAAGAATGGACCCGGGCCTGAAAACAAGAGAGCCCAGCCACTTGGACCCGAAAGGACACCGCATAGAGGCCTTGAGCAAGACCAGCTTGGAGAAATGCCAGTACCACTGACAGTGGAGCAGAATATGGCTCCGCTTGGACTCGAGTGTACCAGTGCTGGAAAGTCTTTCACGCCACAATGGAAGCAGATATAGCAGTTGACCTCTTAGACAAGAGAAGAGTGCCAAGGACCACGTCAGAAGAGCCCTTGTGGTCTAAAGCTGCACGGTCAAGAGCCATGCTGTAAGAGCAAAGCAACACTGGTCCTCCTCACAGATTCAACCCTGCGGAAGTAGGTCAGGATGGATGCTCCACAGAAGGCCTTGACCCTAAAGAAGATGCATCAGCTCTGTGCACCATGGCCTGCGAGGTCATTCTGGAGCCAGTTGAATGATTCGGCCTGGAGGGTCCACAATCCGCCGAAAGACTCGGCCTATCATGGGCAAGGGAGGAAAGACAGAGTGTCCCTGAGGCCACGGAAATGCCAGAATGTCAAAACCCTCACTTCTGAGCTCAGGGAAGAACAGTCTGTAACGCATCCCTGTGCGGAGCCCAGTGAGAGAGTAAGGCATACTGGAAAGGATGCATGTGTGCTCTCTTCCAAATAACCACATCCAATGTGACAGCCATGGATCCCAGGACCTGAAGATGGTTCCACGCCGAAGGAGCTTGAGAAGTGAAGAAATCCAAAAACGCAGAATCTGTCTGCATACCCTTGGAAGACAGACACGGCTGGCAGCCATGCCAAAGAAAATACTCAGGTATTCTAAGAGTGCGCGGGTGAGAGACTGCCCATTCTGTAATTCACAATCCAACCAAGGTCCTCCAGCACCTGGATTACCTGATCCACCGTGTGATGACTCTTGACCAACCAGGGAGCTCTGATTAGATAGTCATTCAAGTTTCTGTGGTGAGCAAGAAATAAGGACTAAAAACACTGAATAAAATAAAATGTGGAGAGCAGAATGAACACATTCCTACAGGCATGCGTGAGTGAATGGATAAACTGTAGGTGGAGCTAAGAAGCTTAGTGAAATAAAGAGGAGGCATAGAGAAAAATCCGAACTGGATTCCTTTTTTAGATGGCACGTGACCATGGGGACACTACCCACTTGTCTAGAATGTCTCATCTATTGCACTGGAATAAAAATTATGTGATCTGGACTGTGTTATCATTGGACCCACTGCTCTTGTTCTGTTGGACTGATGCAAACTATGTAATTCTTTAAAACAGATCGACAAGTTAGCTGCTAGCAAAATGCATAACACACTCTGAAAATCAAGTAAAGTATTTAGCCATAATTCCCAGGACTAGTGCAGGTATCAGGCATCCTAGGCAAACCTTCAACCTTGCACTCTCTCAGCCCTTTCCTTGCTGATAGGGGCAGGGGTGGAGGAAATGTATAGATCAGAAAGGGAAGGGGTATTATCTGAGGACTGGGAGGGCCTTGGAGATATTTGGGAGGAGACAAAAAGGCCTATGAATATTACAGAAGCAGCACAATGCTGAGTTGTCCAGCACACTCAGCTATAAGCTGCTTATAATTAGCTAAATAGACAACACATGAAATTTAATTTACAGCATAGTGTAAAGAAGACTACTTCTGGCATCCTTTCATATTTAATGCAGCTTAGTATACCAGCCTCATAATGTTGCTTCTTAGTCTTGAACCACTATGAGATGGGTTAGTGGTGATAGTAGTGGTTCCCTTTGCATGTAGTGATGTGATACCTATTTAATTAAAAGGCTCTTGATGAAACCTTCCTTTGTTTCACACAAGAAGGTAAAGGGCTGCCAAGAGTTCTTTTTTAAGATATCATTCTTTATGTGTGCATGTTTGACCATATTTCTCTACCTTTGCTTATGAAAAGTTAAGGGACAATGAACTATGTGCGTCTCGTAAGCTACAAAAGGCAAGGCATTCGATTTGTAAGGTACTGGGCTGGAGATATCCCCTGAAAAAAACAAGCGAAAGAAAGAAGAACTCCTTCGGAAGCTCTCTTACCTCTAGCCTGGTTCGATCCACATCTTTGGGCAGCTTCACACGAACTCGGTTTGTTATAATAAGAGATTTGTAAGGATAGACCTGTAGCAAAAAAAGATCTTGAATAAAAACAGGGCTAAAAGGATGTTTGGTTACACAAACAAGGACTAACACCAGCTGTACATCCTGTAGCAGGACCTGCTTATCCACTTCTACTCTAGCTGAGATCATTTGCTTGCACCTTTCAGACTCCATGTGCAATTTTTCCTTAAATCAGTCACGTACAGTGGCATAGAAGGGGGGGACTGCCCCAGCAGCATCTTAGTAGGGGCACTGATACCTCTCTTCCCCACCCCTCCCCTGCGTGCTTTCACTTCCCCCATACCTCTAGCTCTTCGCCAGTGTGAGCAGAAGCTCCAACCTGCTGCTCACGCTGGCCTCGGCTCTCGATCTGACATCACTTCCAGGTCCTGCAACCAGGAAATGACATCAGAAGGAGAGCCGAGGCCAGCACAGGCAGCAAGTTGGAGATACTGCTTGCACCGTGAAAGTTAAAGAGGTACGGGGATAGGGAAGGAGTACACACACACAGCGGGTGGAGGGGCAAGGGGTAGAGAAGAGGGCAGGGGAACCATTGCCCTGGGCGCCTCCCACCTTTCTAATACCATTGGACACCTATATTTCAATCTAGCTCCTGTTATTCTATCCTGTCTACTGTATATACTCGAATATAAGTTAATTCGAATATAAGCCGAGACCCCCATTTCCCCCCCAAAAAGGAGGAAAAATGGTTGACTCAAATATAAATTGGGTGGCTTAATATTCAAGTGCCCTGCATCCAGACCCCTTCCCTCCCTCCCCTGTCAGACTGCACCCAGCCTCCCTCCCACCCAGGCTCTGCAACCTTTCCCCCCTTCCTGCCTTGTCCTTGTACCTCCTCTGCCAATTCCTTGTGGTCCAGAGGTGCAATGGGCAGGAGCAGGCTTTTTGCGCTCCTGCCCAGCTGCTAACTCGGTCAGTGGTGGCTGCCGCGAGATCGGGTTTCTTCAACCGCTGAGCGGCACCGAGCAGGAGCGTGTTTTGGTGCTGCTGTTCGGCACTGAGCGGCTTCGTGGGAGCCAGTCAGGAAGTCGCTCAGCACTGAGCAGCAGTGCCAAAGTGCGCTTCTGCTCAGTGCCACTCAGCGGCTGAAGAAACCCGATCTCACAGCAGCCACCACCGACCAGGTTAGCAGCGGGGCAGGAGCACGAAAAGCTCACTCCTGCTTGCTGCACCTCTGGACCACCAGGGATCAACAGAGGAGGTATGAGGACAGGGTAGGGAGGAGGGACAGGGTGCAAAGCCTGGTGGCGGCCTGCAATAATTTTGGGAGAGTGGTGCGGGCCCGAATATAAACCGGGACCCCCATTTTTGGATCAATTTTTGGGCCCAAAAATTCCGGTTTATATTTGAGTACATACGATATACTGTATATTCCATCTCTGCTTACACCCCTATTCTACTAAGATGTTTTACTGCATGTTGTGTCAGCATTGTATATAGCGGGCTATGCCATAAAGTGTACTTTAACCCTCCATTGTCCCAGGTATAAAAATCTTAGATTGTGAGCCAACTAGGAAACATAGAAACATGATGGCAGATAAAGGCCAAATGGTAAATCTAGTCTGCCCATCCACTGTAACCATTATCTCTTTCTCTCTCCGTGAGATCCCACATGCCTATCCCAGGCCCTTTTGAATTCAGTCACAGTACTTTGGCTGTACCACAGAAAGGCGGTATATCAAACCCATGATCTTTTACCCTTACTGTTTTTTGAATATTTTTAATGTTGCAATTATCTGTCCCCTATGTCTGGATTATTCTTGCTTTACATTGCCTTAGGTGAATTTCTTCAAAAAGGTGGCAAATAAATCCGAACCGATAAACAGGAATACTGAAGAAGATATGTAAATTGTACATACTTGTATCGACACTTGACACACACAACACTGCACATAAGCACAACAAAAAGGTACAGTTTTAACCTGGTAAGATAGGGAAGAGTTGGATGATTCTTTCTGTGGTGGAAGGGCGCTTCTTACCTTGTATTCTGAAAAAGAATGGAGGAGTGGTTCATTCATGCTGAACAGACAAGTTTACTATTCAGTTAGAAATATGTCCTCTGAATATTTAAGCGCTACGGTCGGTATTGAATTTAAATGCTGACTGTGTCATTTAAAGTTATAACTGGCTATTCAAAGTTGAGCTGTGTACGAGGAATAGCTGGGCAACACCATTATTTACTGCCGATCCTAACTTGCCTGGTTAGCTTTCTAGGTACTGGCCCTGAATATTGGTGGTACTTGGGTATCTTCTGGTTCTGCTTTAGTTCTGCCACTAGACCATTCCAGCACCACCCGGATAGAGCTGAGACGGTCAGCGATCACTAATTAGCTCAATGGCCATTAGTGCTTCTGTACAAGTTTTTGTAAGATGAAAAACTATGCATAAAATCCCCAGTCCTCTGGTACCAAGAACAATGTCAAAAATCACAGAATTAGGGAAAAATTGTGGCATTTATAACTTTATTCCACAATTTTATATAGTTTTAAAATTTAACATTTTTTTTAAAGGAGTAACCCTCTGAGGACTACTTTTTTTTTCAAAAAAAAAGTTATAATATTGTGGAGTAAAGGGGCTCCTTTTACAAAGCTATGGTATAAGCTTCTGCCACGGGCCAGTGAGGTAAATGCTCTGACGTTCATAGGAATTCTATGAAACCTCCACCACAGCCTTGTAAAAGCCGGCTTAAGTTATTAATGGCATGATGTTTTCCCTGATTTTGTAATTTTCACTGTGTGCAAGTTTGGGGCAAGAGCACTCTGAGTGGTTTGAATTACTCCAGGTGGTAGGAAAGTGACAGAATAACAATTTCATAAGTTATAGTACCAATTGGTAGGGAATAGTGGGGCAAATAGCAGAACTTGCGGGTGTCAAAGCTGCCACCTCCTTTTCAATGATACTTTAGTGCTTATATGGTAACACTAGGAAAGATCACTTCAGCATACATCTCAACCCATTCTTACTAGTATTAGTACTAGAGAATGACACGGGGAAAAAATCTGTCCCCGTCACTGCCCCATCATCGGACCACCGTCCCCTTTACCACCCCATCCCTGCCATCCCCTTCACTGCCCCGTCCCCGCAGCATCCAACCTTCCCTCTCACCACCTCACCGCCTTTCAGCGGCCCGATAATCTCCCTCCCTCCCCCTTACCTGCAGTTGCATGTGTGTGGGCGGAAGCTTCTCCTCTGACGCAACTGCACACACATGCGACTGCAGGCAGGAAGGCTTTGCCGGCTTCAGTAAGTTTCTTTACTAAAGCGCCACAAAGGTAAGGGGTAGGGAGGTAGATAGATTTGGCCATAGGGAGGGAGGTGGCCGCGCACAATAGGTGACCGCGCGCCTTCCCTCCCTTAACTGCAGGGACAAGGCCATTCACCGCTCCACGGGGCGGTGGATGGCCTTGTCCTTGTGCCCGCAGTGAGCACTTTTTCTCCCCCAACGTTTCGGAGGGTTACCTGCGGCTAGCCATGGGTAACTGCCACCGTGTCATTCTCTAATTAGTACACTACAGTCAAAGCAAAAGAAAACCAACAAAATCTGCAGTACAGGTGCACAAGAAAACAAAACTGCAGGAAATTGTACAGGGTACAGGAGTTTTAATCAAAACACATAAAAATACATAAAATAATATCCAAAGTTCTGGTCCTAATATTCGTATGGACTGGACCCGACACGGTCCGTGTTTCGAAGAAACACTCCTTCTTCAGGGGTCCCAATTGTTGGTGCGTAGAATATGAGAAAAACAGATTGGATATCATACAGGATATCTTCACGCCTGTTCATTTTAGATTTTGTTTATTTTATCCAATCTGGTTTTCTCATATTCTACACACCAACAATTGGGACCCCTGAAGACCATGTCGGGTCCAGTCCACACGAATATTTTGATTAAAACTCCTGTACAATTTCCTGCAGTTTTGTTTTGTTTTCTTGTTGTACACTACAGTCACCCATCTACTTATTTCAGTTATTGCCGCAGAAGATGCAAGTCTCACCATCAAAAGTATCAGAATTTATCCCTTATGGCAGGGGTTCTCAACTAGGAGAATAAATATGCATGAGACAGATTTGCATACACTACCTACACTGTATGCAGATTTATCTCATGCATATTCACCGTGTGTATCCTGAAAATCTGACTTGCTAGCTGTGTCCTGAGGACTAAGTTAAGAACCCCTATCTTGCAGCTATTGAAGGTCACAAGATCTTATTACTGCATGACTCAGCAAAACTCAGAAATAAATTTTATGGTCATTGAAGAGTTCCAGCACCGAGATTAAGGCAGGTAGATAAAAGGGAACATCTCTGAAATATATGCATCCACAAAACCCATAGCATTGCCATTTTTAGCTGCCTCTTCAGTCTAAGAAAGCCACTCTCCCTGACTCAAATCATCTCTCATTGTACCTCTCATCCCCCAGCTGGAATCCTGGTCTGTTTCATAAGTACCAAAATTGGCAGCCTGAAACGGAAGAAGAACCACAATTAAAAAACAATTTTAGGTGAATGTACTTATTACAAAAGGAAGGCTATGCTTTATGCACATTTAAGATAGAAATAGAAGCAGATTTTAGGTTAATGTGTTTGACCAATTTAGAATTCCATATAGATGCACAGCCAGCCAAGTAAAATACTGTATGCTAGGTATATGCCACAGACTTTGGACAGAGGGAGATCCCTTTGCCTGTCCTGCTTCCATTTTATGGATAGAAGGGTAGGAAAATGGATACCCCGGCTAGCCCTCCATCCTTATTTGGACAGAAGGGAGAAAGGAGATTCTTGGGCATCCCCACTGGAACCACATGGCACTGGTAAGGTCTGCAGCATATTCCCTTCATCTGCTTCCTTCTAGGCTCTTACCTGCATTAATCATCTTGGTCCATTCTTCTAGTAATAAGAAAATAATTTTTGAACCCATTTACTCAGATTCTGTTCTAGAACACTAGCGTAAACTGATATTGGTGCACCTTACATTTATGTAACTGCTGTTGTATCAGCCACAGGCTTGGCATACCTGTGGTCACAAGAATGTGAAAGGGATACACCGACTCGTACATTACAGTAGACTGTATGTTACATGTGTACGTGGGAGCCCTGACCATTCCCAACCCATGTATACGCTCCCTTCCAGTTACATACTATAGGCCTGATTCTGTACAGTGTGACAAAAGTTGCACAAGCAAATCTGTACGCATTGCCAATTTGTACATGCAACTTAATTGTTTAACAAGCTAATCAGCACCAATAACTGGCAATTAACAAGTAATAACTAATTAGAATTTACAAACACAACTTTCTAAGCATATTCTATAAAGTGGTGTGTGTAAATTCTAGTTTCACGGATTTCATATGTAGCTCTAGTTGACTAATTAGTATTTGATTTGATTGCTTTACATATTAATTTACCTTTATGTTTTTGAATAAAACCTTTATCAATAAAACTTGATTAAACTAAAAAAAAAAGGGTGCATGGCCAAAAGAGCAACAAGGGGGGGGAGTTCCTAAAAGTTATTATCTATTAAACCTTTAGGAATGTAGCAAAAAAGTACAAAGGTCCGTAATGAACAGGGATTTGTCTTTATTGACCCAATATGAGCCATGTTTCTGCACCAGTTTACAAAAAAAAAAATAAAAAATATATATATATATATATATATATAATCTATTAAATTATGCATAATTATATATATATATAATATAATATATACATATATATAAAATATCATAATTTAATATATATGCATAATTTATAAATATGCATAATTTATAAATATGCATAAAAATAAATATGCATAATTTAATAAAAATATATATATTATATAGATATTATATAGATATAGATAATATATATATATATAAAATTTTATTTTATTTTTTATAAACTGGTGCAGAAACACGGCTCATATTGGGTCAATAAAGACAAGTCCTTGTTCATTAAGGACCTTTGCACATTTTTTGCTACATTTCTAAAGGTTAGGCATAATGTTATAGAATATACCCAATAATTTAGGCACAGCTATTTAGGCCTGGTTTTCACTGGCCTAAATGGATGCGCCTAAATATTAGTCACATGGGCGAGTGCTAAATGTGATCTATATTTCTCTGAAGCTGTCTTATTCCCCTAACTCAAAGCAGATGAGTATTTTTTTAAAAGTAATGCAAATAGCACTCTGTGAGAACAGCTAGAGGTGTGGTGACCTTGGATTGATATGCTTTAGTGTATGTGTATTTTTATGTTTTTAAGTATGTAATCTTGGAAACCGCTGAGATTTTTGGCAGTAAAGAAACTTTTTTAATAAATAAATAAACTGCACCTATCTTTGGAGGCATAAGAACTTAAGAACATAAGAATAGCCTTACTGGGTCAGACCAATGGTCCATATAGCCAAGTAGCCTGGCCAATCCAGGTCACTAGTACCTGGCAAAACCCCCAAAAGTAGCAATATTCCATCCTACCGATCTAGGACAAGCAGTGGCTCCCCCCCCCCCCATGTCTATTTCAATAACAGACTATGGACTTTTCCTCCAGAAAATTATCCAAACCTTTCTTAAAACCAGCTATGTTAACTATTCTCACCACAAACTCTGGCAATGCGTTCTACAGCTTAATTATTCTCTGAGTGAAAAAATATTTCCTCCTATTGGTTTTAAAAGTATTTCCCTATAACTTTGAGTGTACACTAGTCATTGTAATCTTTGACGGAATAAAAAAAATCGATCCAATTGTACCTGTTCTATATCACTCAGGATTCCGTAGACTTCAATCATATCTCCCTTCAGCCGTCTCATTTCCAATCTGATGAGCCATAACTTTTTAATCTTTCCTCTAAAGTGAGGAGTTCCATTCCCTTTATCATCTTGGTTGCTCTTCTTTGAACCTTTTCTAGTTCTGCTATCTTTCTTGAGATAAAGCGACCAGAATTGAGTGCAATACTCCAGGTCAGGTCGCACTATGGCATGATACAAAGGCATTCTAACATTCTTAATCTTGTTAAGCATCCCTTTTTTTAAAATAATTCCTAGCATGTTGTTTGCTTTTTTGACTGCCCCTGCACATTGGGTCACAGGTTTCATTGTACTGTCTACAATGACACCCAGATCTTTTTCTCGGGTGCTAACCCCCGAGATGGACCCTAGCATCCGGTAACTATGATTTGGATTACTCTTCCCAATGTGCATCACTTTGCATTTGTCCACTTTAAATTTCATGTGCCATTTGGATGCCCCGTCTTCCAATTTTCTAAGGTCTGCCTGCAATTTTTCACAATCTGCATGCGTTTTAGTGCCATCTGAAAATTTAATCACCTCGCTCATTGTTCCAATTTCAAGATCATTTTATAGAATTGCGCTAAGCATTGTCCTTTTCAGCACCAATTTTTTAGGTATCATACTGTACATAGAATATGTCCCTATGCCACTTACACGCACCATTACATAACAGCATTTACTCATCCTGCTGACGCTTTTGTAGGGAAGTATATGCTTACACGTGACACTGTTCTACATATTTATGTGCTCCAGTGGCATGTAAATATGGACACTGTTACAAAATTGCCCTTAATGTGCATCCTTTTACCCAGGGGCAGCAGAATGCCTTGCTGATTGGGGGAAAGGTCCCAAGCTTCACTCCGTCATCCCTAGATCCCACCTCAACTTCTCACTTTACATTTACACTTGGTCATTCTTATATACATTTTTATGTAATTCATAGACAGTATAATTATTCTCTCAAATGGGTAAAGAACAGATGAAGAAGGTTTTACAAAACAGCATACAAAAATATATCTATATAAATTCTGGTATCATGTCAGTGATAGTACCTCCATTGCCAGACACTGTGTGAAGTAACTGGACATTCAAAAAAACCTTGTCATACCATACCATATCTAATCTAATCTAATCTAGTCTTCGATTTATATACCGCGCCATCTCCCGACGGAGCTCGACTCGGTTTATAAGTAATTAAAGACCAGCAAAAAAAGCAAACAAGACCATAGGAGAAAATAAGTGTTGTGGGGCAATCAATTCGTTTAATCTTTAGGTAAACTGTTCCAAGTATTGTGTAAATAAGGTTTTTAGGATTTTATGAAATTATTGTTACTGACCTATCAATCTGACAGATTCAGGAAACCCATTCCATATTTCTACCAATTTATAAGCGAAAGATTGACTGAGTTTCCTGGCCAATTTAATTCCTCTGAAGGAAGGGAACAGTAGTTTATATCTCTGTGTATTCCATATCAGCACCAAATCCAAGAACTCAAACTGCGTCAACCCTACCTATGAAAACTCAGCACTTTAAATATTCTGGAACACAAATGACCTCCAGTTGGAAAAACAGAATACTATTAATACTACTATTTATCATTTCCATAGCACTACTTGATGTACAGAGTGCTATATACGAGTATTAAATACATGAAGAAAAAATGAACTTGAACTTGCTAAACAAATACTTTTATTCTGTGTTCACAGAACAAAAGTCTGGAGGACTTTGGTTGGCTGACAAAGGTATATATGAGAATGAAGTAGATATCACACCGTTCACAGAATAAAGTATTTATGAACAACTGGGAAAACTAAAAGTGGATGTAGCCATGGGACCGGAAGAGACCCATCCTAGGATACTGAGGAAGCTCAGAAGATCTTGTGGGGCTTCTCACAGATTTGTTTAATAAATCATTAGAGACAGGAGAGGCTCCATGGGATTGGAGAAACATAAATCCTCTTTTACTAAGCTGCAGTACAGGTTTCTACCATGGCCTGGGGCGCTAAATGCTCCAACGCTCATAGGAATGCTATGAGTGTCAGAGCATTTAGCGCTCCGGACTGCTGAAGAAACCTCCATCTTGGCTTAGTAAAAGGAAGGGGATAGAAACATGATGACAGATGAGAGCCAATACGGTCCCTCTTCACAAAAGTGGTAACAGAGAAAAAGTCGGAAACTACAGGCTGGTAAGTTTCAGAGTAGCCCGAGACCCCGTGTCGATGGGCGTAGAATAACACGGGGCTGGCTGGCCTGCGTGTTGCCCATCGGCCGGGGCGGTAGGAGGGGCGGTGATAGTGGAGGGGCGGTCGGATTGGAGGGGGTTAGTGCAGGGGATTCAAAGGGATTGGCAGAAACGGGAGCGCGCGGTGGGGGGGGGGGCGAGTGACCTGATAAAAGGGGAAGGTGTGGAGGACTCAACCGTCGTGGGTCCTCCTGAGACGAATTTCACGTGGCGTTGCGTTCCGGGCCCCCTTTTTCTGGCTGGTGTGATGGCGGACCGATCGGCGGTGGCGAGGGAGCGGGAGCGCGACGAGGCCGAAATTTCGTTTCGGGCGGGAGACTCGCTGGTGGAGGACCCGGCGGAGCAGGTGGGTGTCGTGGGCGAGCAAGACCGGAGCAGGCCGAAGCGACACTCTAAATCTGCTGCGCTTTCGGTGATCGCTTCGGCTTGCTCGGCGGGCGTGGGGAGTGGGCGGGCTTCTGGGTCAGAGAGGCCGGAGCGCGTTGCGACGGCGAAGGGGGCTGGGCCCAAAAAGTGCTTGGGGAAGACGAAGTCGGGCAGGCAGGCGTCTGCTCGGCCTGTGGACCGCAGCGGGGCGGCTCCTGGCTTTGCTCAGGAGTCGGTGGAGGAGGCACACGGTGCAGGGCCAGCCCCTTCCACAGGGTTGGTGCAGCCGGGGTTGCTGGGAGCAGCTTCTGCGCCTAGTGCAGAAATATTGCATGCTACACCAGGGTTGGGGGCGGATAGGTTATCCCAGGGGGACCGGGGACAGTCTCAACCCTCTCCTCAGCCTTCTGCTAGTTGGGGGTCTGGTGGTTGGGGTGGGGGTCACATGGGTCCTTGGGGGTCTCCCTATGGCATGATTCCTTGGTGTTCCGGGCAGCAGGGTTGGGGTTCAGGTGTTTTCCCCCCGTCCTGGGGGGGTGGTGTGAATCCTGGTTGGTTGGGTGGCTCCTTACCTTTTGGTGTGGGAGGTCCTGGTTGGGGTATGCCGGGGGGTGGCGTTCCGGGCTCTGTTTCTGGCTGTGGTTTCTTTTCGCAGAGTCCATCAATGGTTCCGGAACACCAGTGGAGTGCGGCGGGAGCTGCTCCGGGTCCCGTTCTTGGCAGCATGGATGGCGTCCCTGATCGACAGCGTGGCGTGGGAGCATCGGTGTCGTCAGCGTCGGAGGCGGCGGCTGTTGACGGAGGCGTCGCTGGTCCCGTGTCGGGAGTGGTGGTTGCTGGCCGTGGCGTCACTGTGGAGGAGCAACGTCCGGTGGCGTCTGCTGAGGCTGCTGCTAGTGGCCTCTCCTTGGCTGAGGCTGGACCTTCCACGTCAGGTACTGTTGCGCCTGCTGGGGATTCTGGGGTAAAACCCGGGGGTAGGAAGGGTAAGGGGAAGCGGCGGCGCAGAAGGGATTCGTCCTCTTCGAGCCGGTCTTCCTCTTCGTCCTCGTCTTCCTCATCGGCGTCTTCTTCCCCTCGGGCTGGGCCGGTTAAGGAGGGTGGTCCGGTGGGAACGGGGGGAGGGGTGCACCAAGGGGATGGTAGAGGGGTGCCTGCGTTGGTTGCTTTGACGGAATTATGGGAGCGAGTACCGCGCGATTTACGGCGCAAGATTCGGCGCCGTGACTGTATCGACATTTTTCGTCTCCTGGAAGGCAGGGCACATCGGCGTAGTAGGAAAAAATCTAAACGAGCGGGGAGTGCAGTTAAACCTTTGCCAGTCCCGCGGTCCATCCTTAACTGGATACGGGCCTTCATGCGGCTGGCCAGTGTTTGGGGGAGGTACCGTCCCGAGGATTATGGTTTATTGTTAGCGTACGCCGAGTCGGTGCTTGATGCGTATCAGCGATTTGGTGGCTGGACGTGGTTGAACTACGACGAGGCTTTCAGGGATAAGATGGAAGAGAACACGCATATGTCGTGGGGCACGCAGGATGTTAATCTGTGGCTCACCCATATGTCCTCAAAAGCTGTGGGGCCCCCTTTGGGTGTGGGTCGTGCGTCGGCAGTTACTCCGGGCGGTGGGCGGCCCTTTCGGCCCGGGATGGGAGGGGGGAGTGGCGGAGGGGGACTCAGTGATGTGTGTTGGAGATTCAACAAATCTAGCTGTTCCTTCACAGACTGTAGATTTCGACATGCGTGCTCGCACTGTGGGCTGCCGCATCCCCTCCTTAAGTGCCCTAAGAAGCCAGCGGGGGGTCCTCCGGGGGTTGGCAAGTAGAGGTGGGTCGAGTAGGGGTGGGTCGAGTGCGGTACCTACTCCGGTTCTGGTTAGCATGTTGCTCCCTTGGCTTCGCGGTTATAGGCCGGTTCGTGTTGCTCTTATTTTGGAGCGGGGGTTTTCTGTGGGCTTTGAGATTCCATTTCGGGGGGAGTTGTTGGGGGTTCGGGCGCGTAATTCATCCTCGGTTACTCATTTGAGTGATGTGGTCCATCGCAAATTGGAGGAGGAATTGCGGCTGGGCCGGATTGCGGGTCCTTTTCGGGAGCGGCCTTTTCCGGTTATGATGGTGTCTCCTCTGGCGGTGATTCCTAAAAAAGAACCCGGTAAGTTCCGGCTCATCCACAATTTATCCCGGCCTGTCGGGTCTTCTGTGAACGATGGGATTCCGAGGGATCTTTGCACGGTTCGTTATTCCTCCGTTGATTGTGCCTTGAGGCTCATTCTTAAGGCGGGCCGCGGTGCTTTGTTAGCCAAGGTGGATATTGAATCTGCTTTCCGCCTTTTGCCAGTTCATCCGCAGTCTTATCCGTTGTTAGGTTTTCGCTTTGACGGTGCTTATTTCTACGATCGTTGCTTGCCTATGGGATGTTCTATCTCGTGTTCTTATTTTGAGATGTTCAGCTCCTTCCTCCACTGGGTGGTGGTTCAGCGGGCTGGGTTGGATGCGGTCGTTCACTATCTCGATGATTTTCTGTTCATTGGACCGGCAGATTCAGATGACTGTTCGCGTCTGAAGGGTGCCTTTGAGTCCATGGCTGCGGAGTTTGGGATACCTTTGGCGCAGGACAAGTCTGAGGGTCCGGTGTCGTCTTTGGTGTTCCTAGGAATTGAGTTGGATACTGAGAATTTGGTAACTCGTCTTCCGGTAGGCAAAGTCAGACAGCTGCTCGGTCTGATCGAGCGGGTTTTGTCGGCGCGTAAATCTACTTTGCAGGTAGTTCAGTCCTTGATAGGCTCTCTTAATTTTGCCTGTCGGGTTTTGCCCATGGGGCGGGCCTTTTCACGTAGATTAGCGGCTTCCACGGCGGGGGTAAAAGATAAGAGGCATTTTTTGCGGCTGTCGGCGGGAGTCCGAGCGGATCTGCGTATGTGGGCTTGTTTTTTACGCGATTTTAATGGCTACTTACCTATGCAGGCACCCGAGGTGTCTAACTGCGACTTAGAGCTGTTCTCGGATGCGGCTGGTGGTGTTGGCTTTGGACTGTACTGTCAGGGGGCGTGGTGCGCGGAGCGCTGGCCACAAGCTTGGGTGGAGAGGGGTATTACGAGAAATATTACACTCCTGGAATTGTTTCCTTTCATTGTGGCCTGTGACTTATGGGCGGATAGATTGCGGGATAGGAGGGTAGTGTTCTGGTGCGATAACCTGGGAGTGGTGGAGGTGGTTAATAGACAGGTGGCGCGTTGTCTAGCGGTGAATGGGTTGGTGCGGGCCTTGGTTTTACGTTGCCTGCGTCTTAATTTGTTCCTTAGAGCACGACATGTCCCTGGCTTGCACAATGGCATTGCTGACGCTCTTTCTCGTTTCCATTTCTCGCAGTTTCGTCGGCTGGCGCCCGGGGCTCACGAAGAAGGTGCTTCGATGCCGGCGCATTTGTGGAGCCTGGTCGAGAAGGAGTGTGGGACATGCTCCGCCTGTCGGTAGCGCCGGCTACTTGGTCTCATTATTTAGCGGGATTCCGTTTGGTGGCTACTTTTCTGTTCAGCAGGGGCTGGGCACCTGGGGATGTGGCCGAATCCTTGCTAGAGGATTTCGTGTTGGATTCCTACAGGTCCCAGTTGTCTCGGCGGGTGGTTCAAGGGCGTTTGGCCGGGTTTGCCTTTTTCTGTCGGGCGTTGGGTTGGTCCTGTCCTGCTTCGGGTTTCCTGGTCCGTCGCCTGCTTCGAGCTTTGGGGAGAGTGGTGCCTTGCAGACCGGATACTCGTTTACCTATTCGGCATGCCCTGTTGGTACGGTTGTTGGCAGTCTTGCCGGATTTGGCCCACTCTCCTTACGAAGCTAGCATGTTCCGGGCGACATTTTCCCTTGCTTTCTTCGGTGCGTTGAGAGTGGGGGAGTTGTTGGTGAGTGCAGCTGACAGGGCCAGGGGGCGCGGTTTGTGTGTGCAACATGTGCGGTTAGGTGACAGCAGGGTGGAGATTCATGTGGTTAGCTCCAAGACAGATCAGGCGGGACGCGGTCAATGGTTGGTTCTCCATGGGATTGAGGGTTGTATTTCTTGCCCGGTGTCTTGTTTGCGAGAGTTTTTGTTGATGCGGACGGTGGAGTCCCCGATTTTGTTCGTTCATGCGGATGGGGCGCCTCTGTCCCGGTTTCAGTTTCTGGCGGTCTTGCGCCTAGCGCTAGCCCGTTGCGGGGAGGATCCTAGTCGCTATGGCACGCATTCTTTTCGGATAGGTGCGGCCACTAGTGCTAGTGCGGCTGGGATGCCGGAAGCCGGTATCCGGCAGTTGGGGCGTTGGGCCTCAGGTGCCTTTCGTTCTTACATTAGACCGGCTGAGTTGGGCAGAGGGCGGGGGGGGAGAAGGGAGAATTTGTAATTTGGGGATTGTTCAGTGGTATTGGGGGTGGAGTCCTAGCTTTTGGTCTGTTGAATTTTGTTGTTTGCTTTGCAGATGCCGAGCGGAAAAGTACGGCGGTGTGGATCATTGGCCATTCCTTCATCCACTGGGCCGGCGAGAGGGCCTTGTTGCGCCCGGGAGGACGACATCTTGGGCTGGGACATTTGGGCATCCGGGTATCCTGGTGGGGGCAACGGGGTATGCGGTGGCATCAGCTTTTGCCGTTTTTGTCGCGTTTGCGGTCCTGTCCTCGTCGTCCGGACGTGATGATCCTCCATTTAGGGGGTAATGATGTTGATACATTGCCGGCTAGGCAGTTGCTCAACATCATTAAGGATGACTTGCGGGTTCTTTTTGACTGGTTCCCGAGTACGCGGGTTGTTTGGTCGGATGTTATTCCGCGGCCTCGGTGTTTGGCGTCTCGACGCTGGACGCGAGGTTTGGCCAAATTTAATCGGCAGATAGGCAAGTGGGTTGTGTCCAGGGGAGGTCAGCAGATTTTGCACGGGTGGGTTGAGGTCGGTTGTGCGGGGCTCTTTCATAAGGATAAGGTGCATTTGTCTGATGTGGGGTGGGACTTGCTGTTAGATGACTTTGCAGTGTGTTGCGAGAGTGTGCTGGGTTTATGTTAGCCGTAGCTTGGTTTCTTGGGGGGTGGCCTGTGGGATCACAGGCCTGTGGCGGATCTCCCGAGCTACTGGGTCATTGGGGCTCATCCGGTGATGAGCGGTGGGCCGGCGGGGTGCCGTGCCTGGTGGGTCAGGTGACCTGACAATGGGGCATGAGGGCCATGCCACCCCTCTGACCCTTGCTGTGGTGGCAGGGTCGAGGGCACTAAAGTTTATGGGTAGCTCGGGAGGAGCTCTGGGAGTTTAGGTGAACTCATGTTATAATGTTATAATGTTATTATGTATATTGGAAATTATATTATGCTAATTGTTATGATTAATAAATTGAGCTGCGGTTAATTACCAACAAGTGTTGTCTGAGTGTTATTGGAGTAATACATGGGGTATGGGGGAAAGGGGGGGGGGAATCAAGGAGTTGGGTTATAGGGCAACTGCGGACATGTCCAGATCCCGCTGTTAAGAGTAGCCCGAGACCCCGTGTCGATGGGCGTAGAATAACACGGGGCTGGCTGGCCTGCGTGTTGCCCATCGGCCGGGGCGGTAGGAGGGGCGGTGATAGTGGAGGGGCGGTCGGATTGGAGGGGGTTAGTGCAGGGGATTCAAAGGGATTGGCAGAAACGGGAGCGCGCGGTGGGGGGGGGGGGGCGAGTGACCTGATAAAAGGGGAAGGTGTGGAGGACTCAACCGTCGTGGGTCCTCCTGAGACGAATTTCCCTCCCACCCACCCCATATATTTTTCAGATAGTGGCGAGTAGCTCGGGGGCGGATCTCCCGAGCTACTGGGTCATTGGGGCTCATCCGGTGATGAGCGGTGGGCCGGCGGGGTGCCGTGCCTGGTGGGTCAGGTGACCTGACAATGGGGCATGAGGGCCATGCCACCCCTCTGACCCTTGCTGTGGTGGCAGGGTCGAGGGCACTAAAGTTTATGGGTAGCTCGGGAGGAGCTCTGGGAGTTTAGGTGAACTCATGTTATAATGTTATAATGTTATTATGTATATTGGAAATTATATTATGCTAATTGTTATGATTAATAAATTGAGCTGCGGTTAATTACCAACAAGTGTTGTCTGAGTGTTATTGGAGTAATACATGGGGTATGGGGGAAAGGGGGGGGGGGGGAATCAAGGAGTTGGGTTATAGGGCAACTGCGGACATGTCCAGATCCCGCTGTTAATTTCAGTGATTGGAAAAATAATGGAAGCTCTGCTGAAGGAAAGAATAGTGAACTACCTGGAATCAAACGTGTTACAAGATCCAAGACAATATGGTTTCACCAAGAGGAAACTGTGCCAAATGAATTGGACTGATTTCTTTGACTGGGTGACGAGAATTGGACAGAGGATGTGTGCTAGATGTAGTCTACCTGGATTTTAGCAAGGCCTTTGACACAGTTCCTCATCAACAAACTTAGCAGACTACAGATGACAGAAAGTGGTGGTAAATTACATTACATTACATTAGTGATTTCTATTCCTCCATTACCTTGTGGTTCAAGGAGGATTACATAAGAGTTGTCATGAAGTTACAAGATATATAGGCGGATTACATAAGAATTGTCGTGAAATTAGGTAATACATGTTGGGTAATTTGAACATTTTAGATTTGATAAGGAGTTGACAGTATAGTAGGTGGAGCTTGGGATGGATCTGGTCGTGTTAAATAGGTTTTATGTATTTTTTGAAGAGTAGAGTTTTAGTTTCTTTTTTGAAGGTTTTGTAATCTGTGATCGAAGACAGCAGATTGGTGAGTTGTCTGTCTAGTTTTGCTACTCTGGTGGCCATTAGGTTGTCATATAGTTTTCTTCGTTTGACATTTTTGGTTGGCGGATGTGTGACTAGTGAGTGGGTTCTCCTGTGTCTGGTAAATGGAACGTCCTCAGAGGAAAAAAAGGTAAGTAGTGGCATGCCTCATAAATCAGTACGGTGAACCATTCTGTTCAATATGCAGTAACTGTGAGTGATATTTCTGAAGGATTAGAAGGAAAAGTGTGTCTTTTTGCAGATGACATAAAGATTTGCAACACAGTGAACATGCCAGAGGGAACAGAAAACATGAGGAGATCTATGAATGTTAGAAAAATAGTCTAATGTTTGGCAATTAAAATTTAATGCAAAGAAGTGTAAAGTAAAAATCCAAAGGAGTAATCCAAGTGAGGAATAAATCCAAGTAGGGAGTAAAAATGCAAAGGAGCTTTATGTGCTAGGGAGTGAGAAGCTGATATGCTTGGACCTTGGGGTGATAGTGTCTGAGGATCTCAAGGATGCGAAACAATGTGACAAAGTGGCAGCCTTAGCCAGAACAATGCTGGGCTGCATTGAGAGAGGAATCGCAAGCAGAAAAAGGGAGGCGTACAAGTTGTGACTTATACAAGTTGTTGGAGAGGCCCCACCTGGAATACTGTGTTCAGTTTTAGAGACCATATCTTACTAAGGATGTAAGAAGACTTGAAGTAGTCCAGAAAAAGGCAATGAAAATGATAATGAGATTGTAAAGGCTTAGGAGAAATGTTAGGAAATCATTTTTCATGGATGCCTGGAAACAAAAACTGTGACGTAGTTAAAAAATGTGTTGGATAAACACAAAGGATAGAATTGGAACAAACCTGGACAGATTAACAGCTATAACTTTATTAAAAATAAAAAAAACTAGGGGTGTGGGATAAAGAGAGGAGGAGTACAAATGAGTAGAGGAACTGCGGGAAAAAGGTGAAGGTAGCTCAGAGCAAACAGAAGAAGTTAGAGATACATCTGCAGGGTGAGTTGATAACACGTCTATTTCATAAGACAGCTGAAAGTGCAGACAGTGAAGTAAAAATCCCCAAAAACCAGCAGAAAGAGAGAGGAAAGGGCCCACCAGGTAAGATCTCATACTTGCTAAGTATTTGATAAAGGCAACCTAGACATCTCTTTGCCTTTTTAATGCAGGCTCATAAAATGGCTGCCTGTAGTGTAGAAAGGCTCTCAGACAATTTACTCTTGTTTCCAACAATCTGTAAATATGTGCATATATGCTCTACCAAAGTATCTTTATATTTAATAAAATGTTCACATATATCGCAAATCACCCCTGTCTCATCTAGACTACACCCCTGGAACCATCTAACCAAGCAGACATATACTCAAACAGGTAACTTTATAACTGTTAGTTTCTGTATTTTAAAACATATTTTATACACAGAAAATGCTTAATAGATTTACTCCCACCGAGAAAGACAGATATGCAGGGTGCAGATAACTGCTGTTTGTTTTGGTTCCCACTATGGTGGAGGGGGGCCCAAATGAGAATGAAGTGTTAGTTAAATAAGTTCTGTGTGTATTAATAACTCCTAAATGTCACAGAGATAACAGGAGAAATTCACAGGAAATTGCTGGAGGAACAAGCCCGGTAGCAATTCTCAAAATGCACAGGCTCATCTTTCTATCTGTTTGTAGGTAGATAAGTAAACCCATTCCCTTAAAACTAGTGATATGGGGAAGCTGTTGTAGCCTCCTGCTCTGACAGAGGTGTGTTAATTTCAAAAGTTACTAAACTACAGATGCATTATGACAGGTCTTTGCCCCCTCTCTCCCTTTAACACCTGGTAGAGAGATTGGTGTTTGCCTAGCGAGTCCTCTCTGTGGGGCTGATGCAGAAAGTTGCCGAATACTCAGCTGCGTGGATAATGCGAGTTATATGCCAATGAGCAATGTAGGGAGGGACTGAAGGCGGGTTTACCTCGGCAGGGCATACATGGCCCGCACATTGCATATGCAGCCATTAAGTATGCCGTGCCAGTGCACAAAACAAAAACGTGGCCAAATTTGCATAGTCATCGTATATATTTTTCCACCAGGTCCAAGGCAGGCATAGCCTGACCTGACCTTTCTACAATTTAATTTTATGCAGCAGCAACCTCTCCCTGCCTCTACCTGAAATTCGGGCAACCTTCTTGTCTGGCCCCAGTATATTAGGCACCCACCTTTAGGACATTCCCCACAATTCCTCCTCCCCCCAACATAAAAAATAAATCAAATTTCCTGGTGTCTACTGGCACTATTCCCTCCCACCCCCATCTTACCTTCTGACCTGCCTTGAAAAAAAAATAGTCCCAGGTATCCCTTCAACTCTTTTGGGAGGATGGGTTAAAAAATTGAATGAATGAATGGTGAGTGCTCCTCACCAAACTCCCTCTCTCTCTAAAGCCCCATCTCCCTTGCCCTGTACCTTACATGAGGCAGAAGCAAAGCTTATTAGCTCCTCAAAGAACCATCAACTACAAAATGGTGATGTGACATTCTGCATATAAAGGCTTCCTGGCCCTACCTGAATCATCATAGAATCTTCTGCTTGGGGTAGGGTGCCACCATTTTGCAGATGATAGCACCCAGAGGCAGCAGCGAATGGCCTTCACTTCTGCCTCATGTAAGGTACAGAGCTGGGAGAGCTTTGGTAAGGGGAGGGGAGCACCCATAAGCCACCAGGACATTTTTTTTTATTTGAGTCAAGATGGCAGGTAGGAGAAGGAAGTGCCACTAAACACCAGGGATCTGGTTCAGGCTTGGGATGGGCAGGTTGGGAAGAGGGATGTTGTGGATGCCACTAGACACCAAGGATTATTTGAGAGTTGAGTCAGGATGGGATAGGAGGGGGAAAATGCTACAGCATGCTTGCTTGCAGCTTTTTTTATGTCATCCTTCTTGTCAGTGCCTGAGCCAATTACTGCACAGGTACTGACAGGAAAAGTGATATTTTATCAATGAGCTGTGGATTACTGATGCAATTGTAATGTTCATTGATT